>NC_052146.1:248223181-248585471 GCF_902713615.1 Scyliorhinus canicula
TAGTGACATGGCTGAGTTTCTCAGTCTCGAGAAAATAAAGTTTGCCTTAAGAAGGTGAATGGTCGGGTTCACCCGGAGGTGGAAGCCGTTCCTTGACTTTCTCGGGGATATTTAAATGTCAGCAGATGTAGTATTCCAAGGCGGGACGGGGGCGGGCGGGTGCATTGTTGTATGGTTGGGGTGTGTGAAGATTGAGATGGGGGAGGGGGAATGTTTATTATACCATGTTGATGTCATTATCTATGTTATTTTTATTAAAATTTTCAAATACCTCAATAAAAATATTTTTAAAAAACAATCTCTCCCTCAATGTCAGCAAAACTAAAGAGCTGGTCTTTGACTTCCGGAAACAAAGTATCATACACACCCCTATCTGCATCAACGGGGCCGAGGTGGAGATGGTTGACAGCTTCAAATTCCTAGGTGGGCACATCAATAATCTGTCGTGGTCCACCCACATCAACACTACGACCAAGAAAGTACTGTGGTATTGTGTGAAGCAAATAATGGCATGATGGGAAAACTAGTCAAGTCTTCTTGGTACAAGTGAATTTAAACTGATTTTCATATAACCTAAGGCCCAGAATACAGAGACAGCCGAGGTCAGCATGTCTTGGGAACTGGGTGACTCTGAGAGTCTAGATAAGGCTTGAACTTAGCAGTCTCAATACATAACAAGCTAAAAAACTGTCTCTGCCTGTATGTAAACAAGTTTGTCCAGTTCTTAAAACAAAGACAAGATAATGATATGAAACTCAAGTCCCCTAAAGGTCAGAAGGTGACGCCATTGTAACGATTATTACTTATGTTTTACTTTCGATCAAATTCCTGACCAAGCTGTATTCATGTTATCTTGATCCTATAATGTATAAGAATCGCCTTCTTTTCTGTACTATCGCAGACTTGGGACGGACTCCGCAGTTTGTAATTGACTGCCTTCCGACTTTCCAAGTATCAGCCAATTTCTGCTAGCAGTTCTAATTAGTGAATAAAGTTCAGTTTTGCTTACCTAATGAATGCTGTTTGAATTTCTCTATCACAGTCAAGACGCGGGGAAAATATAAAATACAACAGTACAACAGCGCTATATTTTCTCAGGAAATTCGGCATGTCCACATTGACTCTTACCAACTTTCACAGATGCACCATAGAAAGCGTCCTATCTGGCTGCATCACAGCCTGGTTTGGCAACTGCTCTGCCCAAGATCGTAAGAAACTACAGAGTCGTGAACACCACCCAGTCCATCAACAAAGCCGCCTCCCATCTATTGACTATCTACACCTCCCGCTGCCTTCGGAAAGCAGGCAGCATAATCAAAGACCCCTCCTACCCGTCTTATTCACTCTTCCAACTTCTTCCATCGGACAGGAGATACAAGTCTGAGAACACACACTAACTGATTCAAAAACAGCTTCTTCCCCGGTGTTACCAGACTCCTGAATGACCCTCTTATGGACTGATGTAATCTCTTCACACATCTTCTCTACTGAGTTTACTACACTCCTGTATGCTTCACCTGCTGCCTGTGTCTACGTATTTACATTGCGTATTTTATGTTGCCCATTGTATTTTCTTTTCATGTACGGAATGATCTGTCTGTACTGTACGCAGAATAATACTTTTCCTCGGTGACAATAAACAAATCCAATCCAATCCAACATTTTTTGATGGCAACATTGACTGTTGGAGCATCTCTCTACTCAAGTGGTCCACGTGGTTAAGAACGATCATTCCCTCCATGTCAGGGATTCAGTCTTACAGACAAATATTCTGGAGATCGAAGTTGATCCACTACTGAATTTTAATATTTTGACACTGTCATACTATCTACTTAATATGGGTTTTTTTATTGTTGCAATCGTGATGGCTCATTGATGATTTATATTCATAGAATCCCTACAGTACAGAAGGAGGCCATTTGGCCCATCGAATCTGCACCAACTCTCTGAAAGAGCACCCTACCTCAGCCCAAATCCCTGCCCTATCCCCACAAAACTGTTGGGCACTAAGGGGCAATTTAGCAAAGCCAATCCACCTAACCTGCACATCTTTGAACTGTGGGAGGAAACTGGACCTCCTGGAGGAAACCCACAAAGACACGGGGAGAACATGCAAACTCCACAAAACCCAAGGTCGGAATCGAACCCGGGTCCCTGGCGCTGGTAGGCAACAGTGCTAACCACTGTGCCGCCCCCTCTATTGATAGGCTTTAACGATGTATGTACAATTCCAAATATAGTCTTGCCAGTTTTTTCAAAATCTCGGTCTGTCACGTGTGAAGGAATGGTCGTAGTACTCGTTTCTGGTACTTAGGTTGTGTGATAAAATTTCTTCTCTTTCCAGCATTTCAATTCAGAATCATTTTCATCAACCATTTTAACATATTGGTTCTTGTCCTTATCCCATTCGCGTGACCATTTCAGCAATCTTGTTCAGGCACATAATCTCAGTTTCTTTCTCCGTCTGACTTGCTGATTCTGCTGTCAATTTCAATGTTTTTTTGCCTCTTCAGTTAATTTCTCATTGTCAAGCTTCCCTTCTTCAAGTTCTTATTCTCCAAATTCAATTCTTCACTGGGCTTGTTCTTATTTTCTCATTTTTTCATGGAGTTGTTGCCGATTTTGATGAGTGGAATACTATCCCACTAGCGTCACTAATAACTGTTGCCCTTCTTAATATCGAGTAATATTGATTTTCAGAGTCACCAGGTATCAGATACCACCACAAGGTTCAACCAGATATTAATCAAAGACCCAACAACCAGTCAGTTAGTTCAAGTTCAATAATGGTTTATTTACACACAAGATTAACTCACACATGCAACATAAAAACACTACAAGCTAAACTACACCTAACACTACAACAACCTGTACTTAACTTTCAGGCACCCGGCTTTGGCAAAGGAACAAGGCCTTTGTCCGGATCTGGAGTGGCTGGATCTGGAGAAGTAACTTCGGTTCTGCTGGGCTCATCCGTCTTGTTCGCGATCGTTGATCTTGATCTTGCTTCTGGTCGTGGTGTTGCAGTTGGCTTCAGTATAGGCCGGGCCGAAGAGTGCCGGCGTGCCAGGGCCAAAAGCGATCAAACACAAGGCAGTGTCTCTCTTTATCCTTTGGGGTTTCGCGCTCTTTTGGGTGGTCCTTTGCTTGGGACCCAATAATTCGGCTTGCTTCGATCACTGCCCTCAATTTGAGCCAATAAAGGGGCGGCTGCCTTGATGGCTGGGCGTGTCTTGTGCGGTCGTTGACCTTGGCCGTTTGGGCTTCCTGGGTGAAGGGAGTGGCGCCTGTGTCTGGAATTGTATCTGATACCTGAGTTCCAGTCCTTTGTCCCGGGGAAATGGGTCATTAGAATGCAAATCGGCTAGGGGTTTCGATACTGTCTGGTTTTCTGTCAGCAAATATACAGTCAGGCTCGGAGTTTGCCTGAATCCTATATTGGCCATATTTCCCTTGAGTCTTTGCAAGTATCCATGTTTACTTTGTAAGTGGCCATCCCAGATGGCTACAGAGTTAAGCTTATTCTACAGTGTCTCATCTCCTTAACTTAATTTTGTAAATTGTTGCAACTTCTTTTTTTCTCCAGGTTTGCTGTCAGCCATTTCATCTTGTTGTTTTAATGCCTGCTTTGTCATTTTTCTTTTTGCTGGTTCGTCTTTATGTTAAATAACTACATTCTTTCGAAGTCTTTCATTTCTGCGTTTCTTCCGAGGAGAATCCATCATGTTCTTACTGGATAAACACATTTCAAAAATGGAACCTTCATTTCTACTTGTCTTAACTTGATCCAAACCCTTTTGGCTTCACTGTTGGTCAGGTCTTTCTCTGACAAAGAGTTGACTCATTTCTATTCGGCATTTCTCTCGTTGTCCTTCATTTGGTCATTTAGTGTCTTTTGTTACCATCCTTCTGGGACTTATATTGCCTCCTATTGGAGTCTTCTTTTGCCCTCTTTCTGGGGTCTTTTATCGGAGGTCATTGTTGCTGCCTTTTTGTGGTCTTCGTTGCCTCCTCAGAGGTCTTCTGTTGAGGTTTTTATTGCTTATGAACCATTTTTTTGAGAGTTGCCCTCTATATATGGAGAGTTGTCCTCCAAGTTTCCTGTTCATAGCCATTTGTTCCTTCTTGGTTGCCACTGTAAGTGCTGTGAGTGCCACTTTAAAACTGATTTTTTTTTCACTGAGCTGTCGGCAGATTCCGGCGTTCTTCTATTATTCCCGCGCTTTTGAAGTTTTGGCGTGAACCTGGCTGCTCCTTTTTGAAATTTTAAAACTTCCTTTTTCCTACAGGAAAGCCCTTTTAGTAATCCCTGGAGATTTTTTTCCTCTTCTGGCTGTTGGAGAGTCTGGGGTTTTTCTTATTTTTGATGTGCCAGTTTTTTGTCCATTTCACTCAGAGATCCAGTGCTTTTGTGGTCCAAGGGGCTGTTATTTTTAAATTTGCTAATTTTGTTTAATCAGCTTCTCTGCTGGCTTGAAGTCCATCCGTGCAGGGATTGCTGCCATACACCGCCTGCAGGCTCTGCTCCGAGCTTCCAGTTTCAGCCTCTTGATTTTCCCACACTCGGAATATCTTGCTGCAGTTGCTTGGGCATTTTTGAAAATTCAGAACACTGCTTTGCATGCTCTCTTCTTCCTTGGAAAAAAAACTTTGCAGCAACACTGTTTCTTTTTAACTTAAGTTCTTTTTAACTTAAGGGGCTTTTCACAGTAACATCATTTGAAGCCTACCTGTGACAATAAGCGATTTTCATTTCATTTCATTTCCATTCTTTTTAAAGTTAAAGTCACAGCTCTTACTTCTCAGGCTTATTTTCTCTTGATTTTTTTCTATATGTTTCTAAAATTTTGACTGTACCCCGCCAATTCAGATCTGTTCTGCGTCTGTCCCTCCGTCTGGAAATATCTCAAATGGGTCTATATGCCCAAAGAGAGGCATTCAGGCGAGTACCTTTTTCTTCAGACTTCAAGTAAAACAGGATGCTCACAGGTGTCAGGCCGGAGGCAGTGTCATCATAATGTTATCCTCGTCGTCAGATGCAATGATGCACTTTCACAGACTTCATTAGAAACACAAAGGGTATTTATTAATAAGAAAAAAGAGTACAGCCGCACCATGGCCACATGGGCATCCTTAGTTCCCATTGTGCCTTCTGCCCAAGAGAGGCCACCACTCCCTGGGGTGATTACCCACTCTTGACTCCCAATTGCTCCCCCAAGCCTGGCGACCCCTTTCTGCTGTGACGCCCTTAAAGGGACAATCACCACAGGCGTTCTCCATCACAACAGTGGCTGCGGTGCAAAAAGTATTTTATCCGCTTTGCACTCCTGTGATTATGAAAAGCGCTTGGAAGTATTTAATGCTCTTCTGAGAATAAATACAAGTGCCCCTCACATTATTTTTTTTTGAAAAACATCCCGAAGGTGCATTCAGATTTTAACAACCTGAGAAGCAAAATCCAGTCATTCGCTGCCGGATCCAAATGCAAACACGAGCAGCCGGTTTGGTACTGAGGGCAAAGGGCAGCTGCGCCGAGCTCATTCCACTTAAGGTGGAGTACGACGGCAATGTTATTGACTTTCCGTTTAGCCGCCGTTGCTGAGGCTGATCCGGCTGGCAGCGCGCTCCCCCCCGCCGGTAGGGCGACAGCGAGCCCGGGCTGTTGGCTAGCTCGGATGTCCCCCTCCCCTCCCTGTTGGAAAGGCCTCATCCGGCCCCGGATCTCCCGGTCCGAAGAGCGGGGGAGACTGGCAGCTGGTTGCCCATTTGGAAGGTCCCGGGGCCCAGGCCTCGGCCTACATTCCAGATCCGCGTCCTTTCCCATTGCACGGCGCCGGCTTGGTTGCAACCCTCCCGGAGCACCTCCCAGAACAGCCGCCCAAACCTTCAGCCACCCCCCTGCCACAATAGCGAGAGCCGCCCTTCAAACCCCGCGTTATAATAAAGGCCGGCCTCTGTAGTGGGAGCCAGGAGAAATAATCATAGTCGTATTTTCAAAAATACTAAGCAAAGCCCTTCAAAGACCGTTTCACCCTGCAGAGGCGATCGGTTCAGGCTCTTGTTCAATCGTTTAAATTTGTCTCAGGGTGCTGCTTAGTGACCCATTGCTTAAGAATTGTACCATTGCTTTAAGGTGGATTTGCTGGTATTTTGAGTTAAATTAGGATTTTGTTTTAGTGAAAAATGTGTGATTCTTTTTAGCCATGGAGGGCCGAGTGGACAGTGACAGAAAGAAAAGTAAGAACCCCAGCACATCTTCAGAGGAGCAGAAAAAAAGAGACCGAGGTAATGGTTGATTTTATAATATTATTACCTGCCATTTGTCTCAAATAATGATTGCATAAAGAACATTGGAATTGCTAAAACCATTCAGAAAAAAAAATCATATTGTGAATGGCCACCAGCAAGCTGGTGACCCCACCCCCAGTTGGCCATTGAAACTTTGAAAGATTTTGGTGGGAGGAACCTTTCTTACTTTTTTGCTTCCAGGTGTGGTGTGCAAATCTGTGCCACTCCTGGGTCTGTATGTCTCCAGTTGCCCTTCCTGCTAAATCATTCTGCAAGTTAATCTAATTGTAGATATATGTGTGAAATGGGGATGATGGCTGATGAGAGATAGGGAATCAAATTGATAGGGACGGTAGACAGATGTTTCTTGTTCACTATTAATTTGAGTTTTTATTAAGAATGATTTTAATTTAGAAAGCAAATAAAGCCAGGTAAGATAATCAGTGAGATGGGAAACTGATTCGAGGATATTGCCACCCATTGTGGGGGAGTGGATAACGGTGAAGTATGTGATAGTGGATCAAGGATAAAAAGGATAAAAAATTTAAGTGGAAAGGAGATAGAAATCATTATAAGACAGAGGAGCAGAATTAGGCCACCCGGCCCATCAGGTCTGCTCCGCCATTCAATCATAGCTAATATTTTTCTCATCCCCATTCTCCTACCTTCTCCCCATAACCCCTGAACCCTTACTAATCAAGAACCTATCTATCTCTGTCTTAAAGACACTAAATGATTTGGCCTCCACAGCCTTCTGCGGCAAAGAGGCACAGATTCACCACACTCTGGCTGAAGAAATTCCTCCTCATCTCTGTTTTAAAGGATCGTCCCTTTATCTGAGATTGTATCCTCTGCTGCTGGTTCTTCCTGCAAGTGGAAACATCCTCTCCACGTCCACTCTATCCAGACCTCTTAGTATCCTGTAAGTTTCAATAAGATCCCCCCTCATCCTTCTAAACTCCCAACGAATACAGAACCAGAGTCCTCAACCATTCCTCATATGACAAGCTCTTCATTCCAGGGATCATTGTTGTGAACCTCCTCCGGACCTTTTCCAAGGCCAGCACATCCTTCCTTAGATACGGGGCCCAAAACTGCTCACAATATCCAAATGGGGTATGATCAGAGCCTTATATACCTCAGAGGTACATCCCTGGTCTTGTATTCTAGCCCTCTTGACATGAATGCTAATGTTGCATTTGCCTTCCTAACTGCCGACTGAACCTGCACGTTAATCTTGAGACAATCCTGAACAAGGACTCCCAAGGCTCTTTGTACTTCTGATTTCCTAAGCGCTTCCCCATTTAGAAAATAGTCTATGCCTCCATTTCTCCTTCCAAAGTGCATAACCCCACACTTTTCTGCACTGTATTCCATCTAGCACTTCTTTGCCTACTCTCCTAGCCTGTCCAAGTTCTTCTGCAGCCCACCTGCTTCCTCAATACTACCTGTTCCTCTACAGATCTTTGTATCATCTGCAAACTTGGTAACAGTGCCTTCAGTTCCTTCTTCCAGATCATTAATATATAGTGTGAAAAGTTGCAGCCCCAGCACCGACCCCTGAGGCACACCACGAGTCACTGGCTGCCATGCTGAAAAAGACCCCTTTTCCCCCACTCTCTGCCTTCTGCCAGTCAGCCAATCCTCTATCCATGCCAGGATCTTGCCCTTAACACTATGGGCTCTTAAATTATTTAACAGTTTCCTACGCGACACCTTGTCAAAGACCTTCTTCAAATCTAAATTAATCACGCCCACTGGTTCTCCTTTGTCTCACTTCCTGTTACTTCCTCAAAGAACTCTAACAGATTTGTCAGACATGACCTCCCCTTGACAAAGCCATGCTGACTCAGTCCTATTTTAGCATGCACTTCATCTTTAATAATGGACTCTTAAAATCTTACCAATGACCAAAGTTAGGCTAACCGGCCTATAATTTCCTGTCTTCTGCCTCCCTCCCCTCCTTCTTAAACAGCGGTATTACATTAGCCACTTTCCAGTCCTCTAGGACCCTTCCTGCCTCCAGTGATTCCTGAAAGATCACCACCAATGCCTCCCCAATCTCCTCATCTATCTCTTTGGGGTGTAGTCCATCCATTCCAGATGATTTATCCACCTTCAGACCTTTCAGTTTTCCCAGAACCTTCTCCTTAGTGATGGTCACTGCACTCACCTCTGCCCCCTGATTCTCCTGGAACTCTGGCATTCCACTGGTGTCTTCCACCGTGAAGACTGATGCAAAGTAACTGTTCCTCTGCCATTCTTTTGTTTCCTATTATTACATCTCCAGCCACGTTTTCCAGTGGTCCAATGTTTATTTTTGCCTCTCTTACCTTTTTATATATTGAAAAAACTCTTCCTATCTTTTACATTACTAGCTAGTTTGCATTGATATTTCATGTTCTCCCCCCTTGTTGCTTTTTTAGTTGTCTTCCACTCGCTTTTAAAGGCTTCCAAATCCTCTGGCTTCCCACTAATCCTCGCCACTTTTTATGCTTTTCCTTTTGCTTTTATGCTGCCCTTGATTTCCCTCGCCAGCCATGGATGCTTTGTCCTCCCCTTAGCATGTTTCCTCCTCCTTTAGGATGAATTTCTGTTGTGCTTCCCCAAATAACCCCCAAAACCCCTGCCATTGCTGTTCCACTGTCTTCCCTGCTAGGCTCTTTTTCCAATCAACTCTGGCCAGCTTCTCCCTCATGTCTTATAAGAGCTGTGGGTATGTTGTAGGGAAGGCAATGGGAAGGTGAAGAGGTAGAGGATGTGACACGCCTTGGAGAAGTGTGACTAATTAGGGGAGAGGCTGGGAAGGGAGCAACTGAGGGCCATGTTTTCCCCATAATCCCTATCCAAATATGGTCTGCAGTCATTGGTGGCTCAATTTTCTCCACACCAAACCAAAACATCTGCTAGTTCTCAAATAGAAACGGTCAACACAAAGTTACCAGCGATTGACTTTATTCTTGAACTTAGTTTGTATCAGCACTGCAGATGCTGAAAATCTAAATTTAAAATAAGAAAACCCGAGAAATACTCAGCAGACCAGGCATCTGTGGATCTTTCCAGTTCTCTCTAGCTCTGGTAATGAGTCATCCTGACTCAAAACGTTAGCTCTGTTCTCCCCCAACACATGCTGTCAGATGTGCTGAGATTTTCTGGCATTTACTGTTTTTGCTAACTATTAGGCCGATGACCTTTAATATTCAGTATTATGCTGCAACTGCTATGCCATCAATTCCTCCTATAACACATCCTGCAGCCTATGTTCATTAACTTTAACTGCTTGGAGAATAATATTACATATATATGTTTTCTAAATTTACATTTTCAGATATAAATAGCAGCTGAGTTCTGCTAATTATTGCTAGATCAGGCATGCTACTGCCTGTATACTTTACCTGGATACAAAGAGGAAGCTTCTTATTTAAAAAAATATATAATATTAATATAAATAATATAAATTAAGTTCTATCTATAATTTCTGCATAAAAATGTACCAAACACCATCAAACTCTGGCACTCAAATCTTCGCACCAATGTGTTACATTTCCCCCTCGTATTACACAATAAAGAACAGAGCTTTGGAAAATTGGAAAATTAGATCTGTGTTGGAGAGAGTGAATATTTAAGATGAACAAAGAACAATACAGCACAGGAACAGACCCTTCGGCCCTCCAAGCATGCGCTGTTCACGTGTCCTATCTAGACCAACCGCCTGTATACCCCACCTGTTCATGTCCCTATCCAGATAAGTCTTAAAGGTCACTAACGTATCTGCCTCAACAACCCCACTTGGCAGTGCATTCCAGGCCATCACCACGCTCTGTGTAAAAAAAAAAAACACTTCCCCCGCAATCTCCATTGAACCATTCCACCCTCGCCTTGAACTTGTGCCCCCTTGTAGTTGTCATTTCCACCCTGGGAAAAAGCCTCCAACTGTTCACCCTATCTATACCCCTAATAATTTTATAAACTTATATCAGGTCGCCCCTCAGCCTTCGTCTGTCCAGGGAGAACAATCCCAGTTTATTCAATCTTTCTTCATAGCTAATACCCTCCATACCAGGCAACATCCTGGTAAACCTTTTCTGTACTCTCCAAAGCCTCCACATCCTTCTGATAGCACAGTGACCAGAATTGGACACAGTATTCCAAATGTGGCCTAACCGACGTTCTATCTAATTGTAACGCAATTTTCAAGCTTTTATACACGATACCCCGTCCTGTGAAAGCAAGTGTGCCATGTGCTTTCTTCACCACAATTTCCACCTGTGCTGCCACTTTTAAGGATCCGTGACCTGGAGGCCCAGATCGCTCTGTGTCTCTATGCTCCTGATAGTGCTGCCATTTATTTTATAGCTCCCACCTGAACTGGATCTACCAAAATGCATCACCTCGCATTTGTCCGGGTTAAATTCCATCTGCCATTTCTCTGCCCAATTTTGCAGCCTATCTATATCCTGTTGTATTCTCTGACAATCTTCATCACTATCTGCAACTCCTGCAATCTTAGTGTCATCCGCAAACTTGCTAATCAGACTCGCTATGTTTTCTTCCAAGTCATTTATATATATATATTACAAAGAGCAGTAGTACCACAACTGATCCCTGTGGAACACCACTAGTTACAAACCTCAATTCGGAAAAACACCCTTTCACTGCTATCCTCTGTCTTCTATGGCCAAGCCAGTTCTGGATCCATCCAGCTAATTCACCCCTGACCCCATGTGATCTAATCTTTTGCATCAGCCTGCCATGAGGGACTTTATCAAATGCTTTACTAAAGTCAATGTCTTCCCTCATCAATTATTTTTGTCACCTCTTCAAAACATTAAATCAAATTAGTGAGACATGACCTCCCTCGTACAAAACCATGCTATCTGTCACTAATAAGACCATTCACTTCCAAATGTGCATAGATCCAATCTCTGAGAATCTTTTCCAACAATTTCACTATCACTGATGTCAAGCTCACTGGCCTATAATTACCTGGATTACCCTTGCAACCCTTCTTAAATAAATGTGGATGGAATGGCGATCAAATGGGTTGTTTTGTCCAGGAAGGTGTCAAGCTTCTTGATTGTAATTGGGGCTGCATTCATCCAGGCAACTGGAGAGTATTCCATCACGCTACTGACTTGTGGCTTGTACATGATGAACAGGCTTTGGCGAGTCAAGTGAGTCCTCTCCACAGAATACGCAGCCTCTGACTTTTTATATGGCTGGTCCAGTTCAGTTTCTGGCTAGTGGTAACTCCAAGGATGTTGATAATGGGGAATTCAGCAATGGTAATACCATTTAATGTTATGGGGAGGTGGTTATATTCTCTCTTGTTGGAGATGATCATTGCCTGGCACTTGTGTGGCACGAATGTGTATGGGTAGACAACGTGGAATCTGCATGGGTAAAGCTGAGAAACACCAAGGGGAAAAAAAATTAGGTGTGGTAGTTAGCACATAGACCACAAAACTGTAGTGGTGATGTTGAGGATGGCATTCAACAGAAAATTAGAGATGGTAGGCCATGGGTAAGAGTACACATTGACTTTGGAAGCCCTTTCATGAGCTCAATGTTTCTTTCATTAGTGGATGCGCATTCTCTAAGTGGATAGATGTATTTTGGTGAAGACAACTACCTCCTATGCAATGGTTGAAAGGTTAACGGCAGTGTTTCTGCATCACATAGTACCAGAGGTACCGGTTTCAGATACTGCTTTTAACAGCATGGAGTTTCAGAAATCCATGGCCTTCAATGGCATTAAGCACATAAAACAGCACCGCACCACACCACCCATCATCAAACGGGTTAGCAGAACGGGCTGTACAATCATTCAAGTATGGAATCATTCAAGTATGGACTTTCAGGGCAGCACGGTGGCACAGTGGTTAGCATTGCTGCCTACGGCGCTGAGGACCCGGGTTCGAATCCCCGCCCTGGGTCACTGTCTGTGGAGTTTGCACATTCTCCCTGTGTCTGCGTGGGTTTCGCCCCCACAACCAAAAAAGATGTGCAGGATAGGTGGATTGGCCACGCTAAATTGCCCCATAATTGGAAAAAAAAATTGGGTACTCTATATTTATTTAATAAAAAAATAAAGTATGGACTTTCAAACGAGCGCGAGAGGGAGAGCCAGCCGGGACTTTCAAACGAGCGCGAGAGGGAGAGCCAGCCGGGACTTTCAAACGAGCGCGAGAGGGAGAGCCAGCCGGGACTTTCAAACGAGCGCGAGAGGGAGAGCCAGCCGGGACTTTCAAAAGAGCGCGAGAGGTGAGCCAGCCGGGACTTTCAAAAGAGCGCGAGAGGTGAGCCAGCGGGGACTTTAAAAAGGGAGCGAGAGGTGAGCCAGCGGGGACTTTAAAAAGGGCGCGAGAGGTGAGCCAGCCGGGACTTTTTAAAAAAGGCGCAAGAGGGAGAGCCAGCCGGGACTTTCAAACGAGAGGGAGAGCCAGCCAGGACTTTCAAACGAGCGCGAGAGGGAGAGCCAGCCGGGACTTTCAAAAGAGCGCGAGAGGTGAGCCAGCCGGGACTTTCAAACGAGAGGGAGAGCCAGCCGGGACTTTCAAACGGGCGCGAGAGGGAGAGCCAGCCGGGACTTTCAAACGGGCGCGAGAGGGAGAGCCAGCCGGGACTTTCAAAAGAGCGCGAGAGGTGAGCCAGCCGGGACTTTCAAACGAGCGCGAGAGGGAGTGCCAGCCGGGACTTTCAAACGGGCGCGAGAGGGAGAGCCAGCCGGGACTTTCAAACGAGCGCGAGAGGGAGAGCCAGCCGGGACTTTCAAACGAGAGGGAGAGCCAGCCAGGACTTTCAAACGAGCGCGAGAGGGAGAGCCAGCCGGGACTTTCAAAAGAGCGCGAGAGGTGAGCCAGCCGGGACTTTCAAACGAGAGGGAGAGCCAGCCGGGACTTTCAAACGGGCGCGAGAGGGAGAGCCAGCCGGGACTTTCAAACGGGCGCGAGAGGGAGAGCCAGCCGGGACTTTCAAAAGAGCGCGAGAGGTGAGCCAGCCGGGACTTTCAAACGAGCGCGAGAGGGAGAGCCAGCCGGGACTTTCAAACGGGCGCGAGAGGGAGAGCCAGCCGGGACTTTCAAACGAGCGCGAGAGGGAGAGCCAGCCGGTACCGATCCTGTTTTTCTTTTATTATAAGGCGGGCACTGGAAGTACGACCCGCGGACTTCTGGGAAGGTTTTTTTTTCCCCCTAGCCAATAAATTCTGGTGGAGAGGAAACCCGAGACACTACACGTATAGTGTCTCCCACCCGCCCTCCTCCTCTAACCTAATAATAAGTGTGAGCAGGTAAGTGCTATATTATATTATTATTTTTTATTTATTTTATATTTGTTAACCAGAACTTGGTTGGAACTTAGAGGGATGGCAGGGAAGGCAGTGCAATGTTCCTCCTGCAGGATGTTTGAGGTGAGGGATGCCGTTAGTGTCCCTGCTGATTTTACCTGCAGGAAGTGCAGCCATCTCCAGCTCCTCCAAGACCGAGTTAGGGAACTGGAGCTGGAGTTGGATGAACTTCAGATCATTCGGGAGGCAGAGGGGGTCATAGATAGGAGCTTCAGGGAAGTAGTTACACCAAAGACTGGAGATAGATGGGTAACTGTAAGAGGGACTGGGAAGAAGCAGTCAGTGCAGGGACCCCCTGCGGTCATTCCCCTGCGTAACAAGTATACCGTTTTGGGTACTTGTGGGGGGGGGGACTTACCAGGGGTAAGCCATGGGGTACGGGCCTCTGGCACGGAGTCTGTCCCTGTTGCTCAGAAGGGAAGGGGGGAGAGGAGCAGAGCATTAGTAATTGGGGACTCAATAGTCAGGGGCACAGATAGGAGATTTTGTGGGAGCGAGAGAGACTCAGGTTTGGTATGTTGCCTCCCAGGTGCAAGGGTGCGTGATGTCTCGGATCGTGATTTCCGGGTCCTTAAGGGGGAGGGGGAGCAGCCCCAAGTCGTAGTCCACATTGGCACTAACGACATAGGTATGAAAGGGGACAAGGATGTCAGGCAGGCCTTTAGAGAGCTAGGATGGAAGCTCAGAGCGAGAACAAACAGAGTTGTTATCTCTGGGTTGTTGCCCGTGCCACGTGATAGTGAGACGAGGAATAGGGAGAGAGAGCAATTAAACACGTGGCTACAGGGATGGTGCAGGCGGGAGGGATTCAGATTTCTGGATAACTGGGGCTCTTTCTGGGGAAGGTGGGACCTTTATAGACAAGATGGTCTACATCTGAACCTGAGGGGCACCAATATCTTGGGGGGGAGATTTGTTAGTGCTCTTTGGGGGGGTTTAAACTAATTCAGCAGGGGCATGGGAACCTGGATTGTAGTTTTGGGGTACGGGAGATTGAGAGTATAGAGGTCAGGAGCACAGATTTGGCTTCGCAGGAGGGTGCCAGTGTTCAGGTAGGTGGTTTGAAGTGTGTCTACTTCAGTGCCAGGAGTATACGAAATAAGGTAGGGGAACTGGCAGCATGGGTTGGTACCTGTGACTTCGATGTTGTGGCCATTTCAGAGACATGGATAGAGCAGGGACAGGAATGGTTGTTGCAGGTTCCGGGGTTTAGGTGTTTTAGTAAGCTCAGAGAAGGGGGCAAAAGAGGGGGAGGTGTGGCGCTGCTAGTCAAGGACAGTATTACGGTGGCGGAAAGGATGCTAGATGGGGTCTCTTCTTCCGAGGTAGTATGGGCTGAGGTTAGAAACAGGAAAGGAGAGGTCACACTGTTGGGAGTTTTCTATAGGCCACCTAATAGTTCTAGGGATGTAGAGGAAAGGATGGCGAAGATGATTCTTGCAAAGAGCGAAAGTAACAGGGTAGTTGTTACGGGAGACTTTAACTTTCCAAATATTGACTGGAAAAGATATAGTTCGAGTACATTAGATGGGTCGTTCTTTGTACAATGTGTGCAGGAGGGTTTCCTGACACAATATGTTGACAGGCCAACAAGAGGCGAGGCCACATTGGATTTGGTTTTGGGTAATGAACCAGGCCAGGTGTTAGATCTGGAGGTAGGTGAGCCCTTTGGAGACAGTGACCACAATTTGGTGACCTTTACGTTAGTGATGGAAAGGGATAAGTATACCCCGCAGGGCAAGAGTTATAGCTGGGGGAAGGGCAATTATGATGCCATTAGACATGACTTAGGGTGTGTAGGTTGGAGAAGTAGGCTGCAAGGGTTGGGCACACTGGATATGTGGAGCTTGTTCAAGGAACAGCTATTGCGTGTTCTTGATAAGTACGTACCAGTCAGGCAGGGAGGAAGGGGTCGAGCGAGGGAACCGTGGTTTTCCAAAGAAGTGGAATCTCTTGTTAAGAGGAAGGAGGCCTATGTGAAGATGAGGCGTGAAGTTTCAGCTGGGGCGCTTGATAGTTACAAGGAAGCGAGGAAGGATCTAAAGAGAGAGCTAAGACGAGCAAGGAGGGGACATGAGAAGTCTTTGGCAGGTAGGATCAAGGAAAACGCAAAAGCTTTCTATAGGTATGTCAGGAATAAAAGAATGACTAGGGTAAGAGTAGGGCCAGTCAAGGACAGTGGTGGGAAGTTGTGTGTGGAGGCTGAGGAGATAAGCGAGATACTAAATGAATACTTTTTGTCAGTATTCACTCAAGAAAAAGAAAATATTGTGGAGGAGAATGCTGAGACCCAGGCTATTAGAATAGATGGCATTGAGGTGCGTAGGGAAGAAGTGTTGGCAATTCTGGACAAGGTGAAAATAGATAAGTCCCCGGGGCCTGATGGGATTTATCCTAGGATTCTCTGGGAAGCCAGGGAAGAGATCGCTGAGCCTTTGGCTTTGATTTTTATGTCATCATTGGCTACAGGAATAGTGCCAGAGGACTGGAGGATAGCAAATGTGGTCCCTTTGTTCAAGAAGGGGAGTAGAGATAATCCCGGTAACTATAGGCCGGTGAGCCTCACGTCTGTTGTGGGTAAAGTCTTGGAGAGGATTATAAGAGATACGATTTATAATCATCTAGATAGGAATAATGTGATTAGGGATAGTCAGCATGGTTTTGTGAAGGGTAGGTCATGCCTCACAAACCTTTTCGAGTTCTTTGAGAAGGTGACTGAACAGGTAGCCGAGGGTAGAGCAGTTGATGTGGTGTATATGGATTTCAGTAAAGCGTTTGATAACGTTCCCCACGGTCAGCTATTGCAGAAAATACGGAGGCTGGGGATTGAGGGTGATTTAGAGATGTGGATCAGAAATTGGCTAGTTGAAAGAAGACAGAGGGTGGTGGTTGATGGGAAATGTTCAGAATGGAGTTCAGTTACGAGTGGCGTACCACAAGGATCTGTTCTGAGGCCGTTGCTGTTTGTCATTTTTATAAATGACCTAGAGGAGGGTGCAGAAGGTTGGGTGAGTAAATTTGCAGACGACACTAAAGTCGGTGGAGTTGTAGACAGTGCGGAAGGATGTTGCAGGTTACAGAGGGACATAGATAAGCTGCAGAGCTGGGCTGAGAGGTGGCAAATGGAGTTTAATGTGGAGAAGTGTGAGGTGATTCACTTTGGAAAGAATAACAGGAATGCGGAATATTTGGCTAATGGTAAAATTCTTGGTAGTGTGGATGAGCAGAGGGATCTCGGTGTCCATGTACATAGATCCCTGAAAGTTGCCACCCAGGTTGATAGGGTTGTGAAGAAGGCCTATGGTGTGTTGGCCTTTATTGGTAGAGGGATTGAGTTCTGGAGCCATGAGGTCATGTTGCAGCTGTACAAAACTCTGGTACGGCCGCATTTGGAATATTGCGTACAGTTCTGGTTGCATCATTATAGGAAGGACGTGGAAACTTTGGAACGGGTGCAGAGGAGATTTACCAGGATGTTGCCTGGTATGGAGGGAAAATCTTATGAGGAAAGGCTGATGGACTTGAGGTTGTTTTCGTTAGAGAGAAGAAGGTTAAGAGGTGACTTAATAGAGGCATACAAAATGATCAGAGGGTTAGATAGGGTGGTCAGTGAGAGCCTTCTCCCGCGGATGGAGGTGGCTAGCACGAGGGGACATAGCCTTAAATTGAGGGGTAATAGATATAGGACAGAGGTAGGTTTTCTACGTAAAGAGTGGTGAGGCCGTGGAATGCCCTACCTGCAACAGTAGTGAACTCGCCAACATTGAGGGCATTTAAAAGTTTATTGGATAAGCATATGGATGATAATGGCATAGTGTAGGTTAGATGGCCTTTAGTTTTTGACTTCCCATGTCGGTGCAACATCGTGGGCCGAAGGGCCTGTACTGCGCTGTATCGTTCTATGTTCTATGAAAGAAAGCAGTTGCCAGCATCCATAAATACAAAGATTACAAGATTTTTGTTAGCCTATGGGACCAGCCCACGTGTGACAACTGGCATAGCCCTGGCAGAACTGATAATGGTTGCGTACCAGATAAAGCCTAATATTTCCAAATTTGTTGGGAAGAGTAGAGTCCAAGCAAAATATTCAAAAAGAATAACCCAGTTTTCATAAGAAAAGTCCTAGCTGGACTCGACTGGAATCTCGCTACTGGAGTCTCAGGAATCGATTAGGTCGGGGCTGGCTTAGCACAGTGGGCTAAACAGCTGGCTTGTAAATCAGAACAAGGCCAGCAACGTGGGTTCAATTCCCATACCAGCCTCCCTGAACAGGCACCAGAATGTGGCAACTGTGGCTTTTCACAGTAACTTCATTTGAAGCCTACTTGTGACAATAAGCGATTTTCATTTCATCATATGAGGTAAGAACCCAGGATAATATCCTGAGGAAATATTTAGACCATTTGAGGAAAAATGAGGCTCCACCAGAACCAGTAGTGTTGCCAACCTCAGACATGCCCACCAGTAGTACTGATCAAAATGTTGAGAACACCGAACAGGCTGCTGTGAACCCAGAGCCTGTTGCCGTGGAAGCTGAAGAGACATCCGCGCAGAATGGACTGGTACCAGGAGAAGCAAATGGAGTGGTTGGCCTGAGCAAGCCAACCTCCGAGGATAGCACGGTAGCGTAGTGGTTAGCACAATTGCTTCACGGTTCCAGGGTCCCAGGTTCGATTCCCGGCTGGGGTCACTGGCTGTGCGGAGTCTGCACGTTCTCCTCGTGTGTGTGTGGTTTCCTCCGGCTGCTCCGCTTTCTTCCATGCAGGTTAGATGGATTGGCCATGCTAAATTGTCTTTGGTGTCCAAAATTGCCTTTAGTGTAGGGTGGGGTAACTAGGTTATGGGGATAGGGTGGAGGTGTGGGCTTGGGTAGGGTGCTCTTTCCAAGAGCCGGTGCAGACTCGATGGGCCGAATGGCCTCCTGCACTGTAAATTCTATGATAAACGCCAACCAGTGATACTTTGTTGCTCTAAATGTAGAAGGAACTCTCCTGATAGACAAGGGTATTGATATTAACATCTCTAGATAATAGGGGACCTGAAGAGGGAAGGGTGTCATGGAAATTCTGCCTGAAAATGATGGGAATGTGTGCAGCTTAAAGGAGAGCGCAAACTTTCAACCCACAGTTTCTTGTCTGGATTGAAAAGCGTAGTCGGTGTATGGATTCCTGTAAATAGTTTCCTGTAAATAGTTTTTCTGTTTGTAAATACATTTTAAGTTATTGCCTTATTCGCAAGTAGCCTTCTGAAGTTTTTGGTACTACAATTAAGAAAGGGAAAATAGAGAATGAGAGTAAGCTGGTGGGGTACATAAAAACTGACTAATAACGTCTATAGGTATGTAAAGAGTCAGAAACAGAGGAGTTTATAATAGAGAACAAACAAATGCCAGACCAACTAAATATATACTTTGGTTCTGTCTTCACAAAGGAGGACACAAAATACCAGAAATTTTGGGTAACACAGGATTTAGTGAGAGTGAGGAACTGAAATGGTGTTGGGGAAATTAATGGGATTGAAGGCCAATAAATTCCCAGGGTCTGATCTACATCCTAGAGTAATGAAGAAAGTGGCCCAATAAATAGTGGATGCATTGGTGGTCCATCTTCCCAGATTCTATAGACATTGGAACAGTTCCTACAAATTGGAGGGTAGCTAATATAAGCCCACTATTTTAAAAAGCCCAGTCAGCCTGACATCGATAGTGAAGAAAACGCTCGGGTCCATTATAAAAGATTTAATAGCAGAACTCTTTGAAAATAGTGGCAGGATTGGACAGAGTCAGCATGGATTTATGAAAGGAAATCATGCTTGGCAAATCTACTGGAATTCTTCAAGGATGTAACTAGTAGAGTTGATATGGGGATGTGGTTTATTTGCACTTTCAGAAGACTTTCAACCAATTCTACATCAGAAACTAGCGTGTAAATTACAGTGCATGGGATTTTGGGTCGTGTATTGAGATGGATAGAAAACTGGTCAGCATTCAGGGAACAGAGTAGGAATAAACGGGTCTTTTTCCAAATGGCAGGCAGTGACTAATGGGGTACTGCAGGGGTCAGTGCTAGGACCCCAGCTATTCACAATATATATTCATGATTTAGATGAGGGAACTAAATGTAATATCTCCAAATTTGCAAATGACACAAAGCTCGGTGGGAGAGTGAGTTGTGAGGAGGATGCAAAAATGCTTCATTGTGATTTGGACAAGTTTAGTGAGTGGGAAAATGCATGACAGATGCAACATAATGTGGATATATGTGAAGTTATCCACCTTAATAGCAGGAAGGCAGATTATTATCTGAATGGCTATAAATTGAGAGAGGGGAATGTGCAACATCGGTGTCCTTGTACATCAATCTGAAAATAATCATGCAGGTGGTGAAGAAGGTAATTTGGCCTTCATAGTGAGCGGATTCGAGGAGCAGGGATGTCTTGCTGTAGTTATACAGGGTCTTGTTGAGATCACACCTGGAATGTTGTGTGTCGTGTTGGTCTCATCTGAGGAAGGATGTTCTTGTTACGGAGGGAGTGCTGTGAATCAGTTTACCAGACTGATTCCTGAGATGGAGGGACTGACATACGAGAAGAGAATGAAACGGTTTGGATTATATTCGCTGGTGTTTAGAAGAATCGTGGGGGGGGAGGGGGGGATCTCATAGAAACTTATAAAATTCTAACAGAACTAGACAGGGTAGATGCAGGAAGGATGATCCCGTTGGCAGGGGACTCCAGAACCAGGGTCACAGTCTAAGTCTAAGGTTGCAGGGTAAACCATTTATGACAGAAATTAGGAGAAATTTCTTCACGCAGAGAGTGATGAACCTGTGGAATTCTCTACCATACAAAGCAAGGAGTTAGATATATTTCTTGGCTAAAATGATCAAAGCATAAGAGGGGGGTGGGGGCTGGGAGAGAGAATGCGGATTGCTCAGTTGGGTGATTAGCCATGATAATGAATGGGCTACTCCCCCTATTTTCCATGTATCTATGAATGTTACTTGCAACTTAGTAGCCCAAGCCTGAATGCCATCCAGATCTTGCTGTACATTGATATTGATTGCTTCAGTATCTAAAGAATCACAAATGGTGCTGAACGTTGTGCAAACATCACTACTCCTGACCTTATGGTGGAGGGAAGATCATTGATGAAACAGCTGAAGATGGTTGGGCCCAAGGACACTGCCCTGAGGAACACCTGCAGCAATGTCCTAGGACTTAGATGATTGACCTCCCAACAACCACAGCCATCTTCCCTTGTGCTAGATATGACTCCAACTAGTGGAGACAATTCCCCCTGGTTCCCATTGACTTCAGTTTTGCGAGGACTCTTTGATGCCACACTTAGTTAAATTCTGCCTTGACATCAAGGGCATTCAGTCTCACCTCACATTCAAAGGTCAGCTCTTTTGTCCATGTCTGGACCATAGCTGTAATAAGGTCAGGAGCTGAGTGGCCCTGGTGGAACCCAAACTGAGGATTGGTGAACAAGTTATTGCTGAGTAAGTGCCGCTCAATAGCACTGTTGGTGGCTCCTTCCACCACTTTGCTGGTAGTAGAGAATAGACTGATGGGGCAGTAATTGGTCAGATTGGATTTGTCCTGTTTTTTGTGGACATTTTCCACATTGCTGGATAGATGCCAGCATTGTAGCTTTACTGGAACAACTTGGCTGGGGGCGGGGCTAGTTCTGGAGCACAAGTCTTCAGTACTATTGTCGTAACCTTTGCAGTATTCAGTGCCTTTAGCCATTTCTTTTTATTGCATGGAGTGAATCGAATTGGCTGAAGACTGGCATCTGTGATGCTGGGGACCTCCAGGAGGGGGCCAAGATGGATCATTTCTTCGGCACCTCTGGATGAAGATGGTTGCAAATTCTTCAGCCCTGTCTGAACCACCCTTCCCCTGCACCCACTCAGTTTACACTCTGTTGCTTGTCAAAGTGGCTTTGGGGACATTTAAACAACAGAATACAGCTAGTACCATAAAAAGGGAGTGGGGTTTGGCTCTCCCTGACACGCCTGCAGTGCGATGGAGGTCTTCACATTTCAAAGAAGGTCCAGTTTGGAAGTCTGGGACAGGAATGTGGAGTTCAGTGCAAGGTTAATAAATAGAATCAGAATAGCAATCCAACAGTGATTGTTACTCCACGGTAGATTTGGCCCACTGTCTCCTCTTGCCAACTCCCCTCTTACTCAAACGTGATCATGGCTAGTGGATTCCAGTGCAGGCTTTCAACTTGATTAAGTTATGGGATTACCTGAGCCAAATTCCATTGTCTAAAGAAATCACATGTAATGGCTTGTCCCCCACCTGAGTGCTGTCTGGATGTTCTGTAAATGGGTCAGGAGAGGTGGTTCATCACATTCCTCTGAGGTGATTATCTTTTGATGGGTTCTTGCAGACAGGTTGACTCCCATTTTAATGGCTTTGGAATTTCTACGGTACAGTGATTCAAATCTTAAAAACTGCTATTTTGAGTCACTGGACTCCTGTTTTAGTCTTTTTAAGATCAGTGACTTTCAGCCAGTAAATCTGTCATCATTATTTTTAAAAAGAATATTTATGAAGGTTTTACACTTTGACAAGCAGCGCAACAAAACCACAAGAATGATACATTACAGCAAGCAAGCAAAAGGTACCCATATATATGAATACAGAGGGGGACAGGAAAACAACTCGTTTGATACAATCATTAGACATAACTGGATGTCTCTGTAAGCCCAACCACAGAATAAGGGAGAAACAAGATAAGCCCATGAAAACATGGTAAAATGGTGCACAACTTCCCACGGAGCAAATGCTTTGAGAATTCAGGATAACTTTTTTGCATCGTGTTTGGGCACGCACCAACACATATATCACCCTCCACTCCAGCGCCAGAGGCACCAATGACGCACCGCAACTTCCTCCCCTCGGGTACCAGATCCATCTGCATGCATGCAGGAACCAATCACTCATTCTTTATACCCGCCCTTAAAAACAAAAGCAAACATACAACACAAGAACTCCCAGATCTAAAAAGGTGTTACATTTCTATCACACCTCAACGTAACCTCAGGCACAGCACAGAACCAACATCATTCCACACATTTATACAGAGATGACCAGCAACAGTATGTTCTGATTGTGCTCAGGACCGTCAACACTTCCCAGGAGAACTGGAACTACTAGAGTGGATCACAGGATGGGTCGGTATTTCCCCGGCACATGCCCATCTCCCATTAATGAAGAAGAGAACAAGCTGTCCATTCAAACAAGAAAGCATCCAGAACACATTAGTGGGGGGTGGGCAACAGGGACTCTGCTCAACCCCAGGCCCCTGTGCATAGAAGAAACAAAACTCAGCCGCTCGGGATTTTCCTAATAAGTACCTTCGAGAAGGGGCATCCCAAGCTCCAGGGGGATCAGGATACCAACCACAGCACCAGATCTGGCCTAGCACAGCACGTTCTGGCACTGGAATCGGCACTCCCAAAAACCTACATCCCAGCCACACCTAGGGCTGCGCACAACTCCCATTTGCACTAAAAAAGGATTTCACCAGCCCCAGCCAGGGAGACCCCATCGCTGGAGAGAAAAAAAATCCCCCAATAATCGTTTGCCCTGGGAGGAGAGGGACCCAATCCCTCCCCTCCTGTTAAATAATGGGAACTTCCCATAGACCACCTGACCGGACCAGCATTTATAATGCAACAGTGCCAACCCAAGTAAAGAGAATAAGGGGAAAAAAAACCCCAAGGGAAGAACGCCCGAGCTGACTTAGTGTTAGGATCACGAACCATATCCCAACATTTGTTAGGATACAGGACAAGAGCCCCAAACACTTATTTTTTTAATTTGTAAAACTGAGGGAAGGGTGGAAAGGATACTTCGCTCCAGGAGTGATTCCATGTGCAATATGTATGTTTTATATTCAAACAAGCTTAATTTTAACACAGGATTAAACATCACAGAAAATAACTTTTGAATTCATGGTTAAACAATTCTTAAAATAAAAGGAAACCCTTTGAACTAATTTGTTCCTTCTGTATCTCCAATTAAGCAAACCCCATCACCGGTCAAAAACCACTTATAAGTCAAGTTAGCAAACACAGGGTTACTTGCTATACACGTGTATAGACATTTCTTGGAAATCCTGCTTGAAGAGAGAGAAAAATCCTTCAGGAAACACCCTGTAAATCCTTCTGTCTGTGTCCAGCTACTGCTTAACCTTGCAGCCTTTGGCAAAAGCTGCTGCTCATCTTAAAACTCCTCGCAGTACTAAAAGCTAAGCTGCCTGCTACAGACCTGGCTTCTCCCATTAATTACATCATCATTATCCCACTCGGATACCCTGACCTGCTTAGCTAAGTCTAAACACAATGACTCAAATTATCCAATCTCCAGGGAATCTTCTTTCTATAAACAAAAGTCCATTAGGCCTCTTTATAAAGACCGATGGTTGGAATGAATGAAAATCTCACCTTTCCAACATCCTAATTTCACCTTTTGCAGACACAGTCTGCCTGTCCGTTGAAACCACAATTTAAAAAAAAAAAATTACCACAACGGATATATATATATGTGTGTATATATAATACAATCTATATTAAAACTTCCAACATTCATCACACCTCGGAATATTAGCCACCTCCCAGTGCTGCCATCAGGTAGTATTCAGGGAAACTACAGCCCTCACTCAACAAAGACACAAATATTGCTTCTACATGGGAATTGCATCACAATGAGGAGGATACTCGGGAGCCACCATGTAAGACCACTTGGAGAAGGGTGCCTGAGTCCCCCTCAAACCTATGCATACGAGGGAAGGGCTCCAAAAATGTAGACACATGGCAAACAGTCTCTCTCTTCAACAAAGCAGTCAAGGATTGACCAAACCCACCTTGGCTTGCACCGGCACTCAATTCTTCCTATTCTAATAGCTCTCAAGAAAAAAAAGCACTCCAACCTCAAGGAAAGGTCAGAAGGAACCCAGCCCTGACAGGATATATAATCTGCCCGGTCCGTTGAAGGAGACAAGAATGAATACTTAAATTCATAATAACAAAAAAGAAAATAAAGAGCCGGTACAGTTAGCTCTAACTGGGAAGCTACCCTCAGTCTCGGTGAGGACCTAACTTGCCCTGCCACCCAACTTCACACCAGCATCATCCAGGATTATTGAAGAACTGCAGGATTATTGAAGAACTGCAGGATAATAACATCATCTGTGTTGCTCGAAGATGCCAAAGCCATAACAGAATCATCAACAACTCCTCAGGATCTCTCGAGGATGCCAACGAATGAAGCACCTTCACTTCCACCATGCCACCACCCGACGCCCAAGCGATCTACATGGTTGACTCTGGCTGGGAGAAAGATGCCTCCAACGTGATTAGCCACCTCCAAATTCTTACGACGAGCATTGATAAGTTTAATATAGGGACAGTGATCGGGAGCCCAACCGACCCCAGATCCTGAAGACTTGATACACTGCTCCGTCGAACCTGATTCTCCCAATTACTAAAGATTGGCATCCAGTTTTAAAAACCCAGTTGGGAGCTCCAACTTCTTGCTAGGCACCGGGGTAACGGACACGCCTTGTCCGGATCCTACCTGCAAAACCCGTCCGGAAAGACATACCATGCAGCAGGATCTCAACTAATCGAAGGTATGCCCTTACCGGGAAAAGTGCTCTCACGAATACAAGAATTCTCTCCTGCACCACCGTTCTCCCAAGCATACCCCTCAGTCCCTTAAAGTGATCTCCCAAGGACCTGCACCATGGAGTTGAGATCCACAACGAGAACAATATTCTCAATGGTGGGCATCAACTTAATGCACACAGCCCCGCAGGAATGAAGGCCAGTTCACCAGCAACAGTGTCACTCCAACTCGGCACAGTGGTTATCACTGCTGCTTCACAGCGCCAGGGAGCCAGGTTCAATTCTGGCCTTGGGTGACTCTGGAGTTTGTACTTCCTCCCCATCTGCATGGGTTTCCTCCGGGTGCTCCAGTTTTCTCCCACAGTCCAAAGATGAAAAAATGAAATGAAAATCGCTTATTGTCACGAGTAGGCTTCAATGAAGTTACTGTGAAATGCCCCTAGTCGCCACATTCCGGCGCCTGTCCAGGGAGGCTGGTACGGGAATCGAACCGTGCTGCTGGCCTGCTTGGTCTGCTTTTAAAGCCAGAGATTTAGCCGCGTGAGCTAGACCAGCCCCTTGTGTGGGTTAGGTGGATTGGCCATGATAAAATTGCCCCTTAGTTTCCAGGGATGTGTAGGTTAGGTGGGGTTACAGGGATGGGACGGGGGAGTGGGCCCAGGTCGGGTGTCCTTTCGGGCAGTTGGTTCAGACTCAATGGGCTGAATGGCCTCCTGTACTGTAGGGATTCTAAGCTAGGCCCGACCCTAGCCAACTCTGACCGCCCGGTCAGACAAGGATTCTCTATGATTTAACTATGCTCAAAAACTCCAATCAGGATAAACCACGGACGTTGTGCAAGACATAGATCCCCCAAAAAAGGCATTTATGAAATGTGCATTAGGATAAAATAAAGGATTAAAAGATGAGCAGAGCCTGTGAAAATACAGACGTTCATGTCACGTGATTCCCCCTACCACCACCCCTCCTCCCACATAGTAATTTTTCATGTAAAGCAGTGGTCTCCAAATAGTCAATCAGGATCGACGGGTTGATCCTGGGGTCTGAAACAGTCGATTGTCATTGCCTGCCGACCCAAGCCAAATTGCGCTAGACTCTGGATTCTCGTAATGATGAGTGAATTCGCTCATTGCCTGCAAAACCACAGCAAAAATGCTCCTGGCTCAGGATTTCTCTTAATGGTGAATGAATCTGCTCATTGCCTGCTGAACAACATCAAAAATCTCGCTCCAAGAGGGCAAAAACTTACAATTTCCTCCAGAAATGGGAAAGTAATTTAATTTTACGAATGTCAAAGGCAAGACCATTTGTCAGCCTTGAGTAAAAGAGGTCATTTGGAATGGCATCACAAGACCATTGTAGCCACCTGGGGTGACCACTGCCCAACACAAAATGGAAGATTGCAAGGAATGCAGGGAAAATGGACATGTTGCAAAAGCAAGCAGCTTGCAAAGCGCTTGTGTATTCTGACTACTGCAGAAACCAGACAGCACTGTGAAAAGAACAAGTTAGCATACTAATGAGGCGATACCGGGCGATCCCCAGGTACAATGGAAACAAGTTAACACAAGTCGATACATTAAATGGAAGGCCAGACTTCTCGGCGCCAAAGGAAGTCCAAAACAATAAGTCCCAAGAACCGCCCAGTGATCGAGGTACTGCCCCGTTATTGGGGAATTCAAATCAATAATTTGGGAAGAGACCCAATCGATTGCGAGTGTATAGAGGGTCTGCCCAGGTGGGCGCGAGACCCTGAGAGGAGTATAAGACAGAGACCCCGACCCCCAGCTCTCTCTCTCTGCCAGCCTCTCCTTGACCAGCCAGCCCTCCCAGCAGAACACTGTTGCAGCAGAAGAACCTTGAGGAGGAGAGGCCTGGACAGCAGCCGCCACCAAGTAAGTGTCATACAACGCACGCTACGAGAATAGACACTCCTGACCCCCTTTAGTCCATAACTACTGGAAGCCTGCGGACCCAGGACAAAGCTAGAGGCCGTTGTTCCCTGATCCGGCAGTCCCCTTATCCAGATAAGTATTTGGCCTATTAGTGGTAGGATTAGCCTAGTCTTATAGTTTTATATGCATGATTAGTAGATTACTGTAATATAATAAATGTGTCTTGTTTGAACTTACTAACTGGTGTATGGATTTATTGCTTTGAACTTGAAACTTGTGGCGGTATCTTAATAATACCTGGCGACTCCACAGCAGGCACGAAATAGAGCCAAATTGAGTGTTAAGCACACTCACCCAGAACGAGCAACACCATGCATACAAAATTTTTGCAATTCGGCAAAGACCAAGTATTGCACTCGTCACATAGATTCCCATCTGATGGACTGTATGAGACTGGCCATCTCAAACTAAGACCCAGACTTCACAGCACTATGTGTGCAAGCACAGGTGCCACACTAAGAATAGGTGAGTGTTATGCATAGAATACGTTTTGGAGGTTTTAGTAAAGTAAAATTTGTAAGAGTAAATCTTGTGCTGCAAAGGTGACCAAAGATATGCTAGTTAGGTGGATTGGCCACTCTTTTGAGGTCCATCAACAAAATAGAAGAAAGGAAACAAACTTTGGGACAAAGCAAAAAAGGGCCTGGGGCACTGCTGTAGGTGGATTGGCCATGCTAAATTGCCCCTTAATGTCCAAAGCTGTGCAGGTTAGGTGGGGTTACAGGGATAGGGCAGGAGAGTGTTCCTAGATCGTGTGCTATTTCGCAGGGTCACTGCAGACTCTGGGCTGAATGGCAGCCATTGCACTTGAAATAAAAAAATGAAAATCACTTATTGTCACGAGTAGGCAACCAGCAACAGTGTCACTCCAACTCGGCACAGTGGTTATCACTGCTGCTTCACAGCGCCAGGGAGCCAGGTTCAATTCTGGCCTTGGGTGACTCTGGAGTTTGTACTTCCTCCCCATCTGCATGGGTTTCCTCCGGGTGCTCCAGTTTTCTCCCACAGTCCAAAGATGAAAAAATGAAATGAAAATCGCTTATTGTCACGAGTAGGCTTCAATGAAGTTACTGTGAAAGGCCCCTAGTTGCCACATTCCGGCACCTGTTCGGGGAGGCTGTTACGGAAATTGAACCGTGCCGCTGGCCTGCCTAGGTCTGTTTTCAAAGCCAGCGATTAGCCCTGTGCTAAACAGCACTTGTCGGGATTCTAAAAGTGATCTTGTGCTTTAAAAGGTTGGAGATCACCGATGTAAAGCATGGCTTTATAACACCGAGAGAAAGTTGCATCTTGTTGAATACTTTGGTTGAACGGTATACTATGTTCATAGTTGCTGTTGAAAAGCCTCCTTCGCCCTGAAAAACTACATATATTTGTGGATTATCAGCTTACTCTGTTCAAACTACAATTTTCACATTTCAAAAATTCTTAGTTTTTTTAATATTTCAGCTTCTAATTTAATACCCTGTGTATGTCTCAATTACTTAATTCACTCTCAGTAAAATTTAATTAAATGTGATTGACTGCTAATCCATCTTGATGTTGCTTGGTACTGATAGGTACTCCCATGACTTGGCACCAGATTCAAACAAATATCGCAGAAAGTGGGAAACACGTGCTACAGAGCTTATTAGATCTTCGTGGGCAGTTTTCTTAGAGGGCAGCTTCATCACTAATTGCAAAATATGAGCTGTAATTGTAAATTTAAATAAACTGCAGGAAAACCTATTTGCAACACGACCTGGAGAAATATAGCTGGGAGAAGAAACTTGGAAAAGCAGTAGTACCACTAAACATTAGAAGGTGTGGTAAAGACACGTATGGAAGCCTCTTTCTCTCCCCCCCCAAAAACACTCTCCCACTCTCTCTCTCTCTCCTCTCTCTATCTCCCTATCTCCCCCTCTCTCCTTTCAAGGCACTCTTTCAAAATTACCTTTTGAACCAAACTTTTGGCCACCTGCCTGAATATCTCTTGTGGTGGCTCACATGCTTGATAACATTCCTGTGAAGCACCTTGGGAAGTTTCAGTACTTTAAAAGGACTATATAAACGTGAGTTACTTCCGCAATAATGACACTGCAAAACATTTACTTAAATCAACTTAGATTGGTCATCTGAAGATCGAATGGGCAGCTGTACTCTGTATGTGGTGTGATATTGAACCACACACACCAGCATATCCTGAATTAATTGGTCTCGGGTAGTCAGGTGTTGGTGGGGGTAGGTGGTCATATAATTTGTTCTAGTGACCAGTTAAGAATTTCTGAAAGTTTTAAAATAAAACCTTTAGCAGCACTGAAAGAGAACATCAGTGGTTCAGTTTCTAACTTTCAGCAGTGTGATGATATGAAGAAGAAAATTGTTTTACATGTAGATTAACTGTTGCAAATATTATTTTCTATAGGAAAAACAAAAAGAGAAAGGAAACGAAGCAGAAGTAGGTCCTCCTCCATGACATCATCATCGTCATCGTCATCATCAAGTTCATTGTCTTCAGGTTTGTCGTCATCCTCAAGAAGTAGAAGCAGATCAAGTAGTAGAGGTAAGTGATTAAAGCACTGTGAGCAGCTGAAACTTGCGCTGAATTAGTAGGATGTGGACTCCCTACGCTAATGTCAAAAGCAGAGATATGATCAGAGTTGAATTATGTTGGTGCATATGATCTGTTCTATTTTGGTCTAGTATGTGTGCTCATTTCTCCATCGGAGCATTGTAGGAATCCTTTTCCTATGTGATATAATGCAACACATCCAGAATCTGTTGAAGTGCTTCATTACTGTATTGTATTGCAGTTCAAAGTACTGTTCATTGACCAGTAGTTCTCAAATCATAGAACAAACAAAAGAACAAAGAAAAGTACAGCACAGGAACTGGCCCTTCGGCCCTCCAAGCCTGTGCCGACCATGCTGCCCGTCTAACCTAAAATCTTCTACACTTCCTGGGTCTGTATCCCTCTATTCCCATCCTATTCATGTATTTGTCAAGATGCCTCTTAAATGTCACTATTGTCCCTGCTTCCACCACCTCCTCCGGCAGCGAGTTCCAGGCACCCTCTACCCTCTGTGTAAAAAAAAAAAAAAAAACCTTGCCTAGTACATCTACTCTAAACCTTGCGCCTCGCACCTTAAACCTATGCCCCCTAGTAATTGACCCCTCTACCCTGAGGAAAAGCCTCTGACTATCCACCCTGTCTATGCCCCTCATAATTTTGTAGACCTCTATCAGGTCGCCCCCAACCTCCGTCGTTCCAGTGAGAACAAACTGAGTTTATTCAACCGCTCCTCATAGCTGATGCCCTCCATACCAGGCAACATCCTGGTAAATCTCTTCTGGACCTCTCTAAAGCCTCCGCATCCTTCTGGTAGTGTGGCGACCAGAATTGAACACTATACTCCGTGTGGCCTAACTAAGGTTCCATACAGCTGGAACATGACTTGCCAATTCTTATACTCAATGCCCCGGCCAATGAAGGCAAGCATGCCGTATGCCTTCTTGACTACCTTCTCCACCTGTGTTGCCCCTTTCAGTGACCTGTGGACCTGTACACCTAGATCTCTCTGACTTTCAATACTCTTGAGGGTTCTACCATTCACTGTATATTCCCTACCTGTATTAGACCTTCCAAAATGCATTACCTACATTAGACCTTCTAATGCACATTAGGCACATCCTGTCCCAGTGGGTTACAGAGAGGGACTTGACAATAATCTAATTGATATTTATTAGACCGTAACTTCTGAACACACTGCGCCAAATTTGGGAGGTGACCCATAGATGCACTGGAGAATCCCCCTCAAAGCTTTATGGTAATGGTTTGCACATCAGTTGCCCAGCAGTTCCTCTGGTCTGCATTGGGAACTATCTGAAAATGCGATTTAAATCACTAACTTTGGATGGTTCCGCCAGTGTTACAATAATAGTTACTCCGGAAAAGACCCCACACACACTGTTTACAGCCAACAGAAGGAATGTAAATGGAGAAGAAAAAGCTACTGAAAAGGAGAGATAGAAGCAAAGGACCACCGAGAGCAAGAGAGAAAAGTGATGGGGAAGATAAAACCAAACTGATGGAATGGAGACTGACCATGCACATCTGTAATAATGTCATTATAGATGAGGAAACAAGGGCGGCACAGTGGTTAGCATTGCTGCCTCACAGCACCAGGGAGCTGGGTTTGATTCCGGCTGACTGTCTGTGTGGAATTTGCACTATTCTCGCTGTGTCTGTGTGGGTTTCGTCCGGTGCTCTGGTTTCCTCCCACAGATGTGCAGGTTAGGTGGGGTTACTTTGTTACAGGGATAGGGTGGGGGAGTGGGCCTAGGTAGGGTGTTTTTTTCAGAGGGTCAGTGCACACTGGCGTCTGTCTGCAGGGATTCTATGGATTCTCTATGGAAGTGATTGAACTTACTTTGGAAGTTATTGCAAAAAAGCTTGAAATGTTAAACCTAGTCTGAAGAAAAGGTTTTGAGAACCACAGTAGTAGATTATCTCTTTCATAAAATGGCATGGAAAAGGAGAGCCTGCCGCTGACCTACTTTTTTAACAAGGTATGCGTGCTCTATTGCATTGTGAGCTCTACCAACATATCCTGAGAGAGTTCTGCAAAATGTAGTCAGGAATCTCCGAGTATGATTTAGCAAAACATCACACCATTTATCTACACTTTAGTTGGCTATTTGCTTTCTACCATAGTCCCAATAGCATGTAAGCATAAATATTCTATAATTCTTTTGATCGGAATGAGTGTTCTGTGCAGAATTGTATTACCTCCGTCAATTTTTCTATCAATAAAGTTTTATGGGTATGTTACAGATTAGATTTTCTTGTAGTTTTTTGTGTTGGGGGGCGAAGAGTGAATCTAGAGGAGCTGGGAGAGATGTATGGGTTGGCGTGGAAGTTGGCGTCCAGTACATGCAGGTGCGGGACTTTGCAAGTAAGGTCTTCCTGATAGCACCGGCTACCTTGTTGCTGAAAGTGCCGTCAGTGGGGGGTTGGAGAGAGGGGTCGTCTAGGCGATCTACAGGAGGATCTTGGAGGAAGATAGAGGGTGGGATTCTCCGCCGGCGGGATGCACTGTTTTTCCGGTGCCCGGGGGTTCCTGACAGTGTGAGGCTGCCCCACAATGGGAAACCCCATTGACCAACGGGCATACCGGAGAATCCCGCCAGCGTGGTGAGGCAGAAATGTAGCGCGGCAGAGCATCCTGCCCAAGGTGTTCATTGAGGGGATTAAGGCAATGGGGGAAGAAGAAATGGGGGTGGCGCTATAAGAGGGACTGTGGTGTGAGATGCTGCGAAGGGTGATGCCTCAACTTCACGTGCGAGGTTGAGTCTGATAGAGCTAAAGGTAGTGTACAGGGCGCACCTCACAAAATCAAGGATGAGCCGGCTGTTCGAGGAGGTAGAGGATGTGTGTGAGCGATGTGGGAGGGGCCCCGCAAACCATGTTCATATGTTTTGGTCCTGCCCGAAGCTGGAAAAGATTTGGAGAACAGTTTTCAGTACAATCTCTTGGGTCTTTTATATGGATGTGGAACCCGGCCCCCGAGAAGCCATATTCAAAGTGTTGGATCAGCCCAAGCTGCAGGCCGGTGTGGGGGCAGATATTGTAGCTATCGCCTCGTGGATCACTCGTGAACAGGTCTTGTTGAGTTTGGAGTCAGCTTCTCCACCCTGTACCTCGGCGTGTCGGAAGGACCTGTTGGAGTTTTTGACCCTAGAGAAGGTAAAGTTCGAGCTGAGGGTGGGTGAGGGAGGGGTTCTACAATTGTTGGGGTTTGTTAATCATGCACTTTCAGGAGGTGGTTACTGTTGAGGAGGGGGGGGGGGGGGATTTTATTTTGTTTGTTTTGGGGAAGTTTTTGTATTATGAAAATCTGTCAAAAGGTTCTATTGGGCATTTCATGTGCAAAGTTGATCCTGTAGTTGTTTTGACAGACTCTCAGAAACGTTCAAAAATAAAGAAAAGGAAGAAAGACAAACAACACAAAAAGGTGAGCATTTCTCCTGTGCCCTTGGGAAACTTGAAATTTATTCTCATTACAATATTGTAAAAAATACTGTAAATGCAAAGTAAAATATTTTGAAACAAAGCTACTGACAGTTTGCTACTCAATCCAGTGAAGACATTTCTTCTCGTGTTACTTTTTGCATTCTTTTAGAGAGAGAAAAAGGAGAAAAAGAGAAAGCAAAAGAAGAAAAAGACTGTGTGTTCTGGGCCTGTTCAGATTTCTAAGGTAATCTTAACATTCAGATGAGTTTATAAATGTTGAAACCACAATAGATAATCAATTCACTTATTGAAAAAGGGGAATACTGGTAATCTTAATTAGCTTCCACTAACTAACCACAGTGCATCTATCATTAACATTGTTGAAAACCATACAAAGATAGCTTTAAAATATACTAGTTTCTCTCATGGTGTTCCTAATGATGTATAAGAGGACACATTGCTTTGAAGCCATAGAAATGTTTGTGCTATGCAGGACGTAACATCTGTACTACTGATTTATAGTGACTGCATAAATTGAATTCAGTTTGCAGTAACTGCTACTCTAAGCTTGTTGCTGGTGCTTTGGAATCAAATTTTGTAACATTGACCCTTATTCTGTTCAAACTAAACAAATGAACTTTATTTTTAATGATCTTGTTTCCCGAGGCATTGCACAGTCAAAAGGAAATTTAATCTTAAGAGGCTAGGGGTTAATTGGACTGGGACGGGCAATCCTCCTTTTAAAATCGTGCATTCTGTCCTTATTTTTATACTTCTATTGTAAATTCTGAAGTATAAATTTATATTGGAAGCTGTAGCTATAAATAAAACTTGTCACACTTATGTTGTGTCTGTAATAAAAATTTGTTCACACCCTTGCCAGTTGTAGTTAGCAGAAGTGATGTGAATGTACACCATCCAGTGTGAAGGTGACTAGACTTGATGGCCATTGAATGCATCCAGAGCCATTGAGAGATGGAAGTTAGAAAGTTACACGAAATCCAACAGACAAGCGGGTGTTCTTTTGTGTTATTTATTATGAAAGTTAAAAATAAATATTCAATTCAAAATAAAGTTACAACTTTGCGTGGAACGTTACAGGAGTGAGTGAAGAGAAGACACCCTATTCACCCTATCAATATCTTTCATAATTTTTAGAAACCACCATTAAACCTTCTCAATATTATCTTGCAGCAGATCTTATTCCAATATCCCCAGTCTTCCATCACAACAGTGAGATAGAAGTTAACTCAAGGAGATGAAAGGTGCTTCCAGATTCCGAATTTAGACAGAGAGGAGAAGGAATTGTTCAGACAGGAAACATGAAATGAGAGAGAAGTACAGGCGTACAGGACAAGGTACCGAATGTAATCAATTTGGAAGAATTTTCAATCACGATAACATGCATAAAACCACAAATATGGTGTGATAAGATGGAAGTAGAAGCAAATACCGATACACATAAGTTGGAGAGATAGAAAAGTACATGCAGGTTTAGAGAGGGGAATCATAAGCAGAGAAATATATATATATATTTTTCTCTAATTTATGTGAAATGTTTGCCACACACAAGTTGGGATTGGTTTTGGCAATTTACAGCTACAGATCAAATTGTCACATTGTGAAAGTGTCCATGAGGTCATCCTTGGGAACTATTTTACTCCAACAAAATTAGGGATGTCCACCAAGTGAATATTTGTCAAGTGCCGGTCTGTACACAGGATCAAATGCTGATTTTTTTTTTGTCCAAGGTGGGGGGGGGGGAGCTTGGGAGAGTTTAAAATCTTTTTTCCTTCCTTTTCCTTTCCCATTTTCTTTCTCTACCAAAGGTAAGATTATTAAATTATTGCTGTTGCAAACTATTCTCTGTATTGTTAGCTCAGTTGGCTGAATGGCTGGTTCATGATGCAGAGTGAGGCCAACAGCGCGGGTTCAATTCTTGTACCGGTTGAGGCTATTCATGACGTCTCCACCTTCTCAACCTTGTGCCTCGCTTGAATTGCAGTGATCCTCACGTTAAATCACCACTGGTCATCTCTCCCCCTCAATGGGGAATGCAGCCTATGGTCACCTGGGACTATGGCGACTTTACTTACTATTCATTATGATTATTGTTAAAACATAAGAAAAAGGGGGGGAAACACCCCAAAAATACCGATTTTAATACATTTATAAGCCTAAAGACAAAGGTTAAGGCTGTACCATCAATTAGCAATTATACTAAAATCAATCAAGTGTGTCAGGGAGGGCCAATGGTTTTTAACTCCGGTTTAATAAGGGAGAACTGGTGGATGTGGTATATTAGGATTTTCAAAAGCCTTTGATAAGATACTGCACAAGACGATGTTACACAAGATTGGGGCTCATGAAAGTGGAAGTAATGGGAGCTCATGAAAGTGGTTGTAATGTATCAGCATGGATTGTAAATTAATTAACAGACGGAAAACAGAATAAGATAATGGATCATTTTCAGATTGGCAGACTAATGAGTGCCACAAGGATCAGTCCTTGAGCCTCAGCCAATTACAATCTATATCAGTGACTTCGATGAGGGGACCGAGTGTAATATAACCAAATTTGTTGTTGTTACAAAGCAGAATAGGAAGGTAAGCTACGAGGAGGACACGGAACTGTTGCAAAGAAATATAGACATATTGAGTAGGAAAGAAGGTGGCAGACGAAGTATAATGTGAGAATGAAATTATCAACTTTTCGTGTAAAAAGAAATTTTTTTTAAAAAGGCAATCAGAATATTTTTGAAAAGGTGTGAGACTAGTAAATGTTGCTGTTGGAGTGGCGCAGTGCTTAGCACTGCTGCCTAGGGTACTGAGGACTCTGGTTCGATCCTGGCCCCGGGTCACTCTGTGTGGGGTTTGCACATTCTCCCCGTATCCCCCACAACCCAAAGATGTGTCGGTTAGGTGGATTGGCCACACTAAATTGCCCCAAATTGGAAAAAAATAATTGGGTGCTCTAAATTTATGGGGGGGAAAAAGTAAATATTGCTGTTCAAGAGGAATTTGTGTGTCCTTGTGCACAAATGCCAAAATGTTAACATGCAGGTACAGCAAATATTTAGGAAAACAGATTTCAGCTTTGATTGCCAGGTTGGAGTATAAGGGTAATCAAGGGAAAATGGGTGCAAGGATTGTGATTAACCCACATCGGTCACCAACTTTGGGCTGTTACCTCATTTCAATGAGTTCAGCATCTAGCCAATGAACAGTGTGATTAGGAGGTCAATATCATGAGTGACCAGCACCACCTAAAGCTAGCCTGACCTCTGGATGCCAATATTTACTTATCTGTTTCCTTTTCTATTTAATCACCAAAGTGGATAATTTTCCATTTCCTCACATTATACACCATCTGCACCTTTCTTTCCCACTCACTTAACCTGCCTTTGCAGTATCTTTTGTATCCTTGGAGATTACTGGTTCACCTTGCTTTGTATCATCAGCAAATTTGGTTACGAGACTCTCCATCCCTTTATCGAAGATGTTGAGATGAATTGTGGCTGGAGCAGGTGCTGGCTGGCATGCAGGTACTGAATTTGAACTGGGAAGCATTTAAAAATTGCACAGTATGAAAGCGAGCAGGTTCCAATCTTTTCAAATGCTGCACTGAGGACTTTGTGGAGGAAGTGGTAAAGAGAAGAGATGCCCTGTATCTGCAGGAGGTCCTCCAGACACATTGAGAAAGCTGTTAGAGCAGATAACCGTGCAGGTCAATACCAGCAATCTAGACCCAAAGTCCTAAATGAAGTGCAGGAAGCAATTTAATGACTTCACGTGGGTATTCAAAGTCCGTGAATGCAAATCCAAAAACCATTTCCTTTCAATTGCACCACTAGCCTCAGTTCGGACTGCCATCACTCATCTACCAATTATCTCTATTAATCAGGATTCCTACCTGACATTCTAATCCTTATACATCTAGCACTGCTGCAAGGCATATACCCACAGATCACCAGTTTGCACACACTGCCAACTAATCAGCCCCACCAGCCATATTTAAACAGATTACACATGTTCACCGGCTTCCCTGTCTCTTGCAGGCCAAAGTGGCACATAACGAGAGGGAGATAAGCAAGCCTGCATGTTCTCACCCAAGATCATGAGAAACATGTGCAGGGTTAAGCCATTTAGCCCCTCAAATCTACTTTGCTATTCCATAAGATAATAGCCGATCTGATTATAGCCATAACTCTACTTTTTTGCCTGTCCTTCATAACCGTTAACTCCTTTTGTCAATCAGAAATTGGCCTAACTCAACCTGATTGAATACAATGACCCAGCCTCCTCTGCTCTTTGGAAGAGCATTCCAAAACCGTACAATCCTCTGAGAAGAATTTCCTCCTTATCTCCATCTTAAATGAGAGACCCCTTATATTTAAATTGTGCCCCCCATTCTAGATTCTCCCTTGAAACGATACATCCTCTCAGTATCTACCCTCCCATACCCCCTCAGAATTTGGTATGTTTCAATAAGGTCACTTCTCATTCTTGTAAACTCCAATGAGTATAGGCCAAACCTACTCAACTTTTCCTCATAAGGAAATCTTCATCCCAGGAATCAGCCACGTGAACCTTCTTTGAACTGCTTCCAATGCAAGTATATCCCTCCTTAGATGAGGAGGCCAAACGGTATACAGTACTGTGAACTCACCAATGTCCTGTATGGTTGTTGCAAGACATCCCTACTTCTACACTCCATGCCCTTGTGATAAAGGCCAACATTCCATTGTCGTCCAAATTAATTTCTGTATCTGCATGATAACTTTTTTGTGATTCATGTACAAGAACACCCGGATCACTCTGTACAGCATTTTTCTGTAATCTCTATCCATTTTAAGTATACTCTGTTTTTCTATTTTTCCTGGCAAAATGGATAGCCTCAGATTTTTCCACTTGATACTGCAGCTTGCAATCTTTTGCCCACTCATATAATCTATCCATTATCTTTACATAAACTCTCTTATCCTCTTCACAACTTGCTTTTCTACCTATCTTTGTATCATCAGCAAGTTAAAGTAAAATATAATTGGTCCCTTCATCCAAATCATTAATATGGATCATCAATAGTTGTGCCTCAACACTGATCCCTGTGGCATTCTACTAGTTACAGTTGCCAACCTGAAAATAACAAATTTATCCCGACTGTTTCCTGTTAATTAGCCAATTCTTTATCCATGCTAATATATCACCGCCAACACCATGAACTCTACTTTGTACAGTAACCTTTTGTGAGGTACCTTATTAAATGCCTTTTGGAAATCTAAATACACAACATCCCCTTTATCCACCCAGTTTGTTCATCCTCAACAAACTTTAATAGACTTGTCAAACATGATTTCCCTTTCATAAACCATGGCATGTTGATGCTGCCCGATTTGTTTTACCATTTCCTTTTAAAAAATTTTTTTTTTTTAAATTCCAATTAAGGGGCAATTTAGCGTGGCCAATTCACCTACCCTGCACATCTTTGGGTTGTGGGGGTGAGGCCCACGCAGATGCTGGGAGAATGTGCAAACTTCATCCGGGGTCCTTGGCGCCATGAGGCAGCAGTGCTAACCGCTGTGCCACCATTTTACGATTTTCTAAATGTCCTGCTACTAATTTCTTAATAATGGATTCTAGCATTTTACCAATGACAGATGCTAGACTAATTGGCCACTAGTTTTCTGCTTACTGCCTCTTTAAAAGTCGTGTTATATTTGTGACTTTTCCAATCTGCTGGAACATTCCAGAATCTAGGAAATTTTGCAAAATTACAACCACTGCATCTACTAACTGCAGCTGCTTCCCTTAAGGCCTTAGGATGCAAGCTGTCAGGTCCAGGGGACTTGTCAGCCTTTAGTTTTCCTCGTATTGTTCTTTAGTGTTTGGTTCCTCTCTCCCTTTTGCTTCCTGCATTTCTACTATTCTTGGGATGCTTTTCGTGTCTTCTACTATGAAAACAGATAAAAAATCATTCTTCAAAGTCTCTGTAATTTATTTGTTTCCCATTACTCGTTCTCCAGTTTCACCCTCGAAGAGACCAATGCCCACTGTCTCTACTCTTTCTTTTTATATACTTGTAATTGCCTTACAACACTAGTTCAGACCCAGATTTCTCAACCTCAAACTGAATGCAGAATTTGTCCCCCCTCCCTGACGCAGCACAATGTCTGAAGCTTGGACTCCATCTTATCAACTCCAGACCAACGTTCCTCAAGCTGCAGACACTTATTGCAGATATGGTTGGCATAGATTACACTGATATCCACCTGAGTTATATCCATCTGTGTTATGATCACTCTTACCTGGAGGCTCTTTCTAAGATGTCATTTATTAATCTTGTTTCATTACATATTACCATGTCTAAAATAGCTTGTTTGCTTCCATAGAAATATGGAAAATAGAAGCAGGAGGAGGCCATTCAGCCCTTGACCCTTCTCTGCCATTCATTATGATCACGGCTGATCAATACCCTGATCCCACCACCCCCATATCCAAGACATATTGTTCTAAGAAACTGTACTGAGTAAACTCTTACACTCCCCTCCGGGCTACCTTTGCCAATTTAATTCATCCAATCTCTATGAAGATTTAAATCGCCCATGTTTATTGCAGTACCTTTTATTTTTAACAAGCCCCCATTATGTCTTGATTTATGCTCTGTCCGACAGTGTAGCTATTGTCAGGGGACTATAAACTACCCACACCAGTGACTTGTTTCCTTTTCTATTTCTTATCTCCACCCAGAATGACTCATTTTGATTCTCTGAATCAAGATCATTTCTCACTACAACACTGATCTGATCCTTGATTAGCAGAGCTACCCCACCTCCTTTTACTTTCTTCCCGTCCTTCAGGAATGTCAAATAAACATGAAAATTCAGGTCTCAGCTGTGGTCACTGTAAGAGCCATCATATCATATTTATTTCTATTTGTGCTATCAGTTTGTCCCACCATACATTCAGGTAAAGAACATTTAATTTTGTACTTTTAGCATTTTTCCTTGCTCTAACCTTATTTGTACGTGCGCTCTTATGTTTGTACTTTCAGGCCCTTCCTGCCATGTACTGGTTATCGTTACTTACATTGCTACCATGCACTATACCCTTGTCCTTTCTCTTTAACTTTCTAAATCTCCCCTCACATGAACCCTCCTCTGCACTATTTAGTTTAAAAGCCCTCTCCACAAACCTAGTTATATGATTTGCCACTGATCCCAGAGTGGTTCAGCCAAAGGAAATCCCCATGGTGCAACTTCCTCTTTCCCCAGTACTGGTGCCAGTGCCCCATGATTCAAAACCTATTTCCCACACACCAATCATTGAGTCACACATTCGGCTCTCTGATCTTATTTATCCTATGCCAATTTGCTTGTGGCTAATCCAGATATTATTACCTCTGTGCTTCTGCTTTTTAATTTAGTGCTTGGCTGCTCATACTCGCTCAGCAGAACCTCTTTCTTCGTCCTACCTATTTAATTAGTACCCAATTGGATTCTTCCCGTCCCACTCCAAGTTCCTCTCCAACTCCAAGGAATTCCCTTAACCCTGACATCCGGCAGGCAACACAGCCTTCGGGACTCACTTTCTCAGCTGCAGAGAACCATGTCCAACCCCCTAACTATACTGTCCCCTACTACAATTTCATTCCTATTTGCTCCCCTGGCTTGCAGCACCATGTCGCCCTGATCAGTTCGCTCATCCTCCCTGCAGCCTCTGCTCTCGTCCAGACAAGCTGCAAGAATCTTGAGCTTGTTGGACAATTGCAAGGGCCTAGGCTATTTTCTGGATCCTCAGATCTGCCTCTCTTTCAGTCACACCCTTCTGTCCCTGATCACGGACCAAATCTGAAGTGTCTAACCTAAGGCATGTGACTGTCTCAAAATGTCCAAGTAGTTTCCCCCCTCCCTGATGCATCACAATGCCTGATGCTTGGAATCAGCTCTGAGCCAAAGTTCCTCATGCTGCAGCTGCAACACATTCCCTGCCCTGTCATCTTGATTTTTATTTAGCTAAATAGGTTTCAGATTTAGAATATCACTCTACATTATCCTTGGTTGTACTATTTATCAACTCCAGACCAATGTTCCTCAAGCTGCAGGCACTTATTGCAGATATGGTTGGCATAGATTACACTGATATCTACCTGTGTTATGATCACTCTTACCTGGAGGCTCTTTCTAAGATGTCATTTATTAATCTTGGTTCATTACATATTACCAGGTCTAAAATAGCTTGTTCCCTGTTTGCTTCCATAGAAATATAGAAAATAGAAGCAGGAGGAGGCCATTCAGCCCTTGAGCCTTCTCTGCCATTCATTATGATCACGGCTGATCAATACCCTGATCCCACCACCCCCATATCCAAGACATATTGTTCTAAGAAACTGTCCTGAGTACACTCTTACACTCCCCTCCGGGCTACCTTTGCCAATTTAATTCATTCAATCTCTATGAAGATTTAAATCACCCATGTTTATTGCAGATCAACGATGAAGCTGAAACCATTGAAGGTGGTAGTATTCTCACACCTAATCCTTCTCCTCAAATCCCACTTCCCCCTCATCTCCTCTGATTTATTAACAAATTGCAGGTTGTGTAAACCTGCACTTTCCACCAGCACCCACGCATCAGAGTGCAACCTTTGTGCTTTTCTCCTTTCACATGTATGTGAAGTGCAATCTGATCAGACAGTGGAGGAACAGGAAGAAGACAGTGCAAATGAAAACATACTGTAGTTTGATGTTGAACTTCCAGCCACCAGCTCAGATACTGATACTGCACTTAATTTGGAGAATAGCATGAAAGCAGGATCGCCATATGGTATGTCACAGGCAAGTGGCCCACAGCCAGGGCAGGTGACAAGGACAGCACAGGTACATGGAGTGCAGGGTCGGGTAGTGGATCTGATGTTGTCTTCATTGGGGAAGTCTAAAGGGTGCTGATGGATATTGTCGCAAACCACGCAGATGTTATCGTGGCAGTATCCCAACTTGGAACACCAGTTCGTGGGGGAGTATAGTTTTGTTTTTGGAATGGTGTGAGGCGTTAAAGCCCCAGTGAGAATAAGCAACCCAGTCGTTGAGTAACAATTATTAAAGACTTAACATTAAAGAAGCAACAAATACAAACAGGACTATATTGCACAAATACAATTCAAGTATATGAATTACTAAACACATTCCTAGTTTATGTGGAACATTCCAATATTATAGATTTGCATAATTTGTATGTTGTTTGGGGGAAAGGGGAAGGCTTAAGGAGTTCAGGGATCTATATATATCCCTGAGCTCCTTAAGCCTTCCCCTTTCCCCCAAACAACATACAAATTATGCAAATCTATAAGTCAAAGTCAGTTTATAGTTGCCACACAATACAGGGAGGATAATCAAGTCTGGGAAACAGCTTGTTCCGGTCTAGCAAAGACTATTTAAACTGCCTTTACGAAGGTTTCCTTTGTTGCCTTGGCTCTAAAATGTACAGGCTGTTTGATGTAAACTGGCTTCCAAGCTGCTAAATGGGAACTGACCTCCCTGCTTCTGAGGGTGCTGGCAATTATACCATTGTTCCCCTTGTTTCTGCATTCTGCCCCTCTCACATTCCTTGACTCTAGAAATTAGCATGAATAGACCAACTGATCACCCAATCACCTAGGTAAGATTTTTTTCCACTAATAGGTGATCACACTTGATTCTATCTAGATGCCTTTGAAATCTTGTTACTGGGAAAGACTCATCTCATCCTGCCTTTTGACTGCTGGCTACTGCTGTCGCTAGGCAGATTTCTACCCATTGCTAGGAAGATTTCACCCTATTATGTCTTGTTATATTAATGTTACTGCTGTTATTAGGCAAATCCATGGCAATATGCCCAATCAAATGCTTGCATTGAATTTGCCAAAAAGGCTGTGGTTGGTGTCAAGGAGCATGGCGGAAGCCGTCATCAATTTAGCACTGGACTTTGCCAAAAAGACTGGTTGGTGACAAGGTGCATGGAGGAAGCCATCATCAATTTAGCACTGGACTTTGCACAGAGTCCATCCTTTCTAATGTGAGAGAGGTGGCCTACTCATTTCACAAACTTGTGAACCCAGTTCACCCATCACTGCTGTTGATTGCTTTGTGCAAAGGGGGTTGCAGAGTGTCATGGCTTTGAACAATCTTTCCATCAATGGTTTACGAGGATTACTGAAACGCCCCCCAGGAGCAGCTGCAGTGACGTCATGGAGCATAAACCTAATGTCATCGCTTGGGAAGACAGCTTTCATCCTCCTACCCCTTCCACTTCAAATCACCCTTGCTGTTGGCTGCTAGTCAGCTCAGACTGATGCCATCCATGCAGAGATGGTACTGTCTGTAGGCAGGTCTCCAAAGCCCAGAACTGTTCGAGGTCATCCTCCACAGCAATCTGCAGTCTTTTCTGAAAGTTAACAGCTTTGCTGCAGCCACTGGTGTAACACAGGGGGAACATGAGGACAAGTCAAGGTACACATAAGACCGACTCTAATGAATTGCACAATGGTGATTAGTTGACTTTTGTATGCAATATGATATGACTTCAGTTATAAATTTGGTTGGGAATATTTTGAGATGGCTTTTATCTTTGCATTGTGATTGAGCAGATGGTGCAATGGTAAGTGACAGGGAAATTAAGCTGTGAGACTGTTGGTTAATGGAGATTTGGGGTTGCAGTTACTGATATCATGCAGGTGAGTTATCATAGATTATCATAGAATTTACAGTGCAGAAGGAGGCCATTCGGCCCATCGAGTCTGCACCGACTCTTGGAAAGAGCACCCTACCCAACGTCAACACCTCCAATAACCCAGTAACCCCATCCAACACTAAGGGCAATTTTGAACACTAAGGGCAATTTATCATGGCCAATCCACCTAACCTGCACATTTTTGGACTGTGGGAGGAAACCGGAGCACCCGGAGGAAACCCACGCACACATGGGGAGGATGTGCAGACTCCGCACAGACAGTGACCCAAGCCGGAATCGAACCAGGGACCCTGGAGCTGTGAAGCAATTGTGCTATTCACAATGCTACCGTACAGATATCAGAGACAGAAAGGTGCTGTGTAGGTTGCCTCCTCTTTTCCTCCTCATTATGGTCCTGCTTCTCAACTCGTCATTGTGCATCTGGTCCCAAGGGCTGTGCCTGCACAATGGTGATATTGTGGAACATGTTAGTCCAACAGCCATACCCACCATAGATACTGCCAGGTTACTAGATCTTGATTTGCATGATTTACTTATGTTCACATGCTAATTACATATTAAGCAAGTGCAGTTATTTTCATATGGCATCTGCAAAGTAACCCGTTGCATTATTGGGAAGCTATATGCTCACTTGTGAATCCTGAAAAGAGAGGATGAAATGCAGTCTGCTCTTATTGAATGGAGACTCTCAGTGGCCTCCTGTGACATGAGGGGAAACATTTTTGCACAGCAAGTGGTTAGGATCTGGAATGCAGTGCCTGAAAGTGTGATGGAGGCAAAATGGATTGAAGAATGGATTTGATTGTTATCTGGATGGAAGAATGTGCATGGCTATCGGGGAAGGAAGGGGAGTGGCCTCGGTAGATTGCTCCAACAGAGAGACAGCACATAAACGACAGGCCAAATGGTCCCCCTCTGCGCTGAAACGATTCTATGATTCTTATCCAACAATGAGTGGCAAATTGCACGAGTTTGCAAATAGCTCTAGCTCCTGCCTTGAAAGAACGGGGTGTATAAAAACCAAGATCATCTTTACAACCACTGGCGATTTGGTTCTTGCCCTACTCTGAAGTTGTGGATGCAGAAGGTGGCAGATTTCACCCTAAATTATTATTGAAGCACCAACATCTTGCACATTTGAGTTACTTCTTGAACACCCTAGATGAATATGACCTCTTATTGAAGGCCCTTCCTCCCCCAATCCCACTACTACTACCTTCTTGTGTTCTGCATAGCCTCTGTTCATCCGCCAAATTGTATGTATTTCAAGTGGAATGGCTACTCGTCCATCCATGCCTGGGAGCAACTGGCTTGTAAAATCAGTAAAAAAATCCTTCAACACGAGCCATACCTCCCCTTCTAGACATTTGCAACGTTAGACAACTGTAGAAGGCATCAAACTCTTGTAGAATCGAAGCAACTATCACAAGAAAACAATTAACTTCTAAATAATAGATGATCCCTTTAAATAGTGCGAATGAAGGGGCCTTCCTGCTGTTGAGCAAGTTTAGTTGTCCAAAGGTTAGAAGACATTAACCAGAGCATTGCGCTCCAAAATAGAACTGCTGGTGTGTCATGTGAATTGACATCATGCTGTATATACTTCTCACAGCTCTTCACTGTACATGCACTTAATGCACCCTCGATTATGACCTCTGGTACAGTTTATCCACAAGTTAGTACATGACACTACGGATACCAATTTTGAGCTCTCTGAGCATTCACCTAAAAAAATGGGTGCTAACAGTTTCCCACTTTTAACAGATGAGGAACTCTGTCAGTTGGTCAATAAAACAGATGATGAACAACTTCAAACTGGCACAGCCTCAAAGAAGATGGCAACTCAAAAATAACCCTAACTATCTCAAAAGTGCAGTGGAACAATGCTGTGATCATATTTTTCAAAATTTGGTTTGGGACAGTGGAACAGCGGCAGATTTATACATTTCTGGAGTGACTAGTGAGGGTAAAAATCAAAGGAATTATCTGAAAGCTAGATATGATGTGGTCTGTGCTGTTTCTCTAACTTGGTAAATTTAAATTTTTAACACTATGGGGGTGATTGAGCCTCCACTTTCTGTCCGTGAAAAAATTTTGTAGGCTCAAAACCCTGAGAGAATCGAAAAATGCGATTCTCTCTGGCGTAATTGGGTTTTGCAATTTTCACCCCTCCTCTCCGGTGGAGTAGCGTGAATGACATTGTGGGAGTCTGGGGACCTCATGTTAATTCATTGGCATATCATTAGCAAGCACTCTCTCCGGACCCCCCCCCCCCCCCCCCCCCCCCCCCAGAAAGTTCACCAGTCATGTCGACCTCATTTTTAACAGGTTTACAAAAGTATGAACCTGGTGGCCTCACCCCGAGGGGATATATGCTTTAAGAAAGTCTGGAGGTTGTCATGCAGGAATCGCTTCCTTTGTCCCTCCTGTTGGGTATTTGGCCAAATCACCGCTGAGGGCATGTCTTTCCTTAGCGGGAACTGGAAAGTGGGTGGGAGGAGTTGAATACTGGGAGCGATTGTGAGGTTCTTGGGTGGAGTGCCATGGAGGTCATGAGCTGAACCATGGAGCGGTTCTCCCTCTCCATGGAGTGAACGTCATGTACCAAGGTCTCCATTGTGAATGCCACCCTCGCAGTGTTGACCTCATTGCGTTGCATCGATGGCACCACCTCCTCGGCCAGAAAGCGATTTGACTCCTCCAGTTGGCCTTGCAGTCCAAGGATGGATACTGTCATTCCTTCCTGGTTCTCACAACTTTGCCTTTACAGTTCCATCAGCTCAGGGACAACGGGACACAGGGGCACATCATTGGCCAGGAGCTCAGCAGTGTCCTGGGCTTCTTCATCTCTCTTTGAGTGTCAGAGCCCTGGTACGTCTCTGCCTCTACTTGCTGTGGATCAGCAGCTGTGAGGTGCTCACCAGTGTGCCTACTACACAATCCCACCGAGATGTGAGTATCTGCACTGGTGGAGGGTGTGGGTGACAGCTGTGATGACTCTTCTCTGGTGATGCCCGAGAAGAACTCCTCTGAGTTGCTCGGGTCAGTGGTTTCCAGGGGGCAAGGGAATGATCCGGCTGGTCTTCTGATTGCCCTGCAAGGAGAGGGAGATGGCATTAGTACATCATGGGGGATAAATAATGCAAGAAGTCTACTTGTGAGTTTTGAGGAATGACTGTTTGTCCTTGGGGGTTCTCACTTTTGCTCGTTGCCCCCACTTTGCCATCAGCCCAGACACGGTCCCGCTCAAGGGCTCTTTCATCATGTGGGATAAGGTTGTGGAGCTCCCACATGACTCGGTATGGCTGTGCCCTCACGCTGGTTATGCTTTATTTTGTCCTCTGGGTATACAGATGAGGAGAGTGTAGGTGAGAGTCTTGCCAGTTCAGATGGTCGAGCGTGGAACTGGGGTGGAAGCTGGGATGTGAGGAGCAGAGTTGGGACTGGGGGCACCAAGGTGTTTGGGGGCAGGGTGGAGGAAGAGGGCCTCGTGGAAGGTGGGCAACCTGTGAGGTGAATTAATTGGTGGGAGGGAGTGGTGGATGATTTGATGCAGTGGAAGACTTGAGATGGCAGACTTACATTGGCCACGTGATGAAGGTCATTCATTTTTTTTACAGCACTGCTGCCCGTCCTCTTCTGCAGGGAGCTGGCCCTAACTAAAGCTGCAATGCTCTTCCAGGCAGAGGTGGTCACCTTGTTGGTGGGCCACTTTCTGGGATGGCCCACCTCTGCCACACAATATCCTGGACAGTGCTCCCTCTGAGAAACTTAGTGCTGGCTTCCTGGCAGCCATCCCCTCAAATGATTCTTGGGCAAGTGCTGGGAAGGTGTTTATATGGAGCTCCCCAGTGATAAGGTTTCCCCGGAGCAAGAAAATTCGCAAGAGGCCATCAAGAGCACTGCGTGATTGACGTGGGGATTCAACCACTTTTCTCACCGGAACTGATAAGTTGCCATTTTTTTGGTATGGTTCAAGGTCACGTTTTTTTGCCTCAAACTCTTGTGAAATCATAGGCAATGGGTCAAGTTTAGGTTCGACGCCCGTTATTCACTGTCTGATTTCACACTTAACCAAATGGCTTTGGTAAAATGCGGGCTAAGTTGTTGTTATAGATATTATCATAGAATTTACAGTGCAGAAGGAGGCCATTCGGCCCATCGAGTCTGCACCGGCCCTTGGAAAGAGCATCCCACCCAAGCCCACACCATCCCATCCCCCACAACCCAGTAACCCCACCCAACCAACACTAAGGGCAATTTTGGACACTAAGGGCAATTTAGCATGGCCAATCCACCTAACCTGCACATCTTTTGACTGTGGGAGGAAACCCACGCACACACGGGGAGAACGTGCAGACTCGGCACAGACAGTGACCCAGCCGGGAATCGAACCTGTGACCCTGGAGCTGTGAAGCAATTGTGCTAACCACTATGCTACCGTGCTGCCCATAAACAACTCCACGCTCAAGTTTTAATTTCAAAATGAAATGTATGATAAGTTACATATACAACAATATGAATGACAGATCATGTCTCGCATTTCATTCAGGCTGGAGCATGTGAACTTATTCGATAACTATCTTTTCCTTTCTCCTGTTTGGAATGTGCTTGGATACTCTCTCCATTGTGTATAAGATTATCCCCTTTCCTTCTCATCAATTATTCTAGTGTTCTCAGCAATCTCCTCCCTTTCTTAGGTTACCATCCTCTTCCAATCCAAAATGTCCTTTTCCTCCACTTTTGACACAAAGGAGAGAAAAAGTATAATTTCTTATGGAGGTCAGGTAACATCTCAAACCTGGACCCCCATTGTGAGCTCCCCATTTATTATTCTTAAAATTACTAACAGGTTGGGAGTATTTTTTGCCTCTTTTCAAGCACAGCAATGCTAGATAATTGCCTCAATTGGAGGGGAGGGGGTACATTTTCAAGCCCTGAGAATTATTGTCCACTCACAAGTCCACATTCAGTGATTTTTGAACCATAGCAATTTCCACTATGGAAGGAGACACATCATGTCCATCTAAAACAACCCAAAACAATCTCACTTTCTAATTTGTCCACAATAGGCCTGTATCCGTCTCTGCTAAATTTTGCAATTAATAGTGAAGATATTGTCTTTTTGGAATTTGTGGTTGAAACAACTATTATAACCAATATTAATGCCTAGCGTAAGAATGTCAGAAATATTATCCTCATGGAGGTGCTGATTGAGTAAAGTTTTGCCCTGTTGTGTAAAGTGATCATGCTTCTTTATCTTGATGCTTCCTTTTTTATTTACATTTACGGATCATAAAAGTGGGATTGCTAAATCAATATTGAAAGAAGCATTGTGGTGTGAAACAATGGAAACTTGAACAGGCTGGCTTATTTTCTGGACTCTTAGAAACCAACAGATACAGTGGATACCTTTCCTTTTTTGTGTCTTCAGTGTGAACTTGGATCCTGAATGATATTTCAAAAGTCATTACTATAAAGTGTACATATCACTCAGACTAATATTAGTACAATTCACCTTGACTTTGCTGTCCAACTGCTGCTGCATTAATAAGCATGCTCCCCTAACCTGCCTGTCGTACAACACAACAAAAATCATAGCCTCCTTCATACCCAATGTTAACATCACATCCCTGGATGTTTGATCATCTGACCTCTACAAATATTAATGCACTTACTATATAAATGTTGGTTCCCCATTAAGACCATAAGATATAGGAGCAGAATTGGGTCATTCGGCCCATCGAGTCTGCTCTGCCATTCGAACATGGCTGCTATGTTCGTCATCTTCATTCTCCTGAAGAAGAGTCGTTGCAGCACTGCTTGTGACCAGGAGAAACTGAAATGCTTCCCCTCAGCATCCCAAGCTCCCTAACCCCCCTATACAAAGACCCGTGGGAGCTCGAGACAAGGAATTAGATTTGTATTACTGAGATGAGGATTTTTGTCAGTCAGAGGGTTATGAATTCTCTCTCAGAAGCCTATGAATTTTCAGCTGTTGAGTAAATTTAAAGCTCAGATTGTTAGATTTTTGGATGCTACAGAAATCGAGGGATTGGTGGGGGTGGAGGTTGATACAGCAGATCAAACATTATCTTATTGAATGATGTGCAGGCTCGAGGGGCCATATAGCCTATGTCTCTTATTATATTCTTAAGATCAACATAAGCCACCCATAGCGGGCAATTATATTCTTGACTGGTCTATAGGCATGTTGGGCATCAATATTTGATCCACCAGAGGTGAGGCCACTTTGCTCTTGTCTTTTGTAGAAGTGTTCCTGCTCTGCTGAGAGTATGTCAGGAAGTACTTTTTAAGGTAACAAAAAAGCGGATGGTGCCTCAAGGATTGGTTTCATGGGGTTTTCTTGATCTAAAAGAGCAAAGGAAGCAGGGAACTGCCCTTTTTACAGGCAAGTCATTTGCTCGGATACTTCGTTCTCTAGGAGGATAAACTAGCAGAAGACAAATATTATTGTTGCACTATATCTAAAGTATTGAGGTTAGTAGCTCGAATTGGAATGAGTGAGAAGCAGGAAGCACTCGGCTATCAGCTAATTTGGACTTGTTAGTAGATAATTGTTTCATTGCTTTAATTAAATTAAAGTTGCACAGTAACAATTTGTGCATGTGCATGGTTTAGCTAATGGATGCTTCCTGTTTTTTTTAAACTTAAAGGATTTAGAATAGTACTTCAAAAAGCCATACACATTCCTGTTATGACTCCATTTTGTGCTTTTCTCTTGCAATTAATATTCTGGCAAATTCAAATCATTCTCAAGATGTTGGGTCATATGAAAGTCCAGCAACACCTAAATACCATGAAACAAATGTTCCACCAGATGTTCAGTGAATAGAAAGCTAAATAGGTTTTGCTCATCCACAACTTCATAACCAAGTCATATGACATTGTGGGCTGTGACAAATGTTTCACTGTTGTTATAAAAATAAAGATTTTTCTCAGCCCTGCATGTCCTTAAGAAAGTGTTTTGGAAGTTGAGGGATTTTTTTTTCCTTCCAGCTAGTAAAAGGAGGTATTTAAATCCTTGTCCAGAAGTTATCCAGCGTCTCGTTCAAATGAGAATTCCAACATGTAGCAGTTCCATCTTTTGAGCACAAGATGGTGATCAATGCATTGGTTTTTATCGTCTGTGGATTTGTGTTTACAAAATAGTTGGTTTTCATTGCAGTTTCTGAAAGACAGAGACAAAAGTGATAAATACAGCATGATTACAGGAAAGAAAATAAAAATGAAAGTTAAAAAGACCAAAGATGATAAAGAGGTACGTAACTTATTTTACTCTTCAGAGCAGATTAACTTAAAGGAGAACAGTAATTTAAATGTACTGTCATATTTTCTGATATGCAATATTTAATATGCCAACTGAGAAATCATGATTTACACTTCAGCCCTCAAGAGGACTTCACATTTAGGCGCTAAATCATACCCCACAGTCATCTGACATAGCTTTAGAAATTGCACAATTGGATCAATTTTTGAAATTTGTACTATCCCCTAACTTGAAATAGTTTCTGTCTCCCATAATGGTTGCTGCAAGGTTTTGAACTGTTGGCTTTCTAACAGATTGCTGTCCTTTCTGTTTCATTGTTCTTTCAACATAAAGTTTTTCAGCGCATCTTATGAAGGTGAGGTTTTTGCTGAGGTTAGGTTCGAAGGTGCCTCTCTCCCTCTGGTACCACAATACATAACATAATTTATGTGTCAGCCTGTGTTGTAGCTGAAGACTATCAAGAAGGTCATCATAGCTGAGTTCAATCTTGTTCTCATCTGATGACCTCACATCTACACTTTCCAGCCGTGATAAAGAGAGGGAACTCTGACTGGCTTTTACCCCTTGTCGTTGTCCATAATTCTGCAGTTAAATTTGACAACTTGGATTTTTAAATCTTCTTTCATGCATTTATTGCCCATATCTAATTGCCCTTGATCTGAGTAGCTTGCAGGTCATTGCAGGGGGCAGTTAAGAATCAACCACATTTCTGAGAGTGTGGAGTCACATGTCGGCTAGACGAGGCAAAGACAGCAGATTTACATTCCTTAAGGATATTAGTGAACCAGGCGGGTTTCTGTGATAATTGATGGTGATTTCATGGCCACCATTGCAGAGACTAGCTTTCAATTCCAGATTTATCAATTGAGGTTTAATTCCACCAGCTGCCCTAAATGACAATCCCAATTCTTTTGCTGCCAGTCTGGGCTCAATAAAATTTGAGACAGATTTGCAGGTATCAATTATTGTTTATATTAACCAGCTAGCTGGGTGACTCACTCTATTGGGAGAGCAGGACACTACCAGCCTCCTGCCTCTTCAACAGCCAGAGTGCAGGACAAAGGAAAAACATCTCATTTCATATATATTCAAGTTGCATCAAGTTTCACATACATACGACCAAATAAGGCAACGGTACAAATGCAAAGCTCCGATTGGCTTTCCCCACATTCCTTAACCTGGCCTGAGGCCCCTTTTCCCAGTATCCCTGGCAACAAAGAAATGGTCTTAGTGGTTGCCCATCCCCCTCTTCCTGCCTTGAATCCCAGTTGATGTTTAAAAGTCCACTAACCTAACTCCTTATTCTACTACAGTAAAATTTTACTCCCTAACTTGGCCTAACTACCCATTATGCCTTTCTGTTCATTTCCTCACCCTAGTAGGATCTGAACCCATGTCCCAAGAGAATTAAAAACTAATGACTGTGGATGCTGGAATCTGAACCAAAAACAGAAAATACTGAACAATCTCAGCAGATCTGACAGCATCTGTGGAGCGAGAAGGGAGCTAATGTTTTGAGTCTGGATGACTCCAAAGCATGAGCCACCCAAGTTGTGACAAGGAATCATACAGTATGATTGAACGGAATGAAAAAAAATCCCTTTTAGATTACTGGTTTACTGTCCAATTATTAATGGTTGGCGCTACCATCACGTTCTATATTGTCAGCAAAAGACTTGGAATGTTAAGCAGTTTTACTCACTGACGTTTCATGTAATATTCGTTACGTGCATATTGTATTTGAGGCTGTTCAATCTCAGATCATTACTTCTTGAAAATTGGGAATAAAATGAAGGAAAACTGAATTCTTTGAATCAGTGAAAAATGTAGCATGGGCACATTGCATCTGAGAAAATGCCAACTGATAATGGAATATAGGGGTGGCGCAGTGGTTAGCACTGGGACTGCGACGCTGACGACCCAGGTTCGCATCCCGGCCCTGGGTCGCTGTCCGTGTGGAGTTTGAACATTCTCCCCGTGTCTGCGTGGGTTTCACCCCCACAACCCAAAGATGTGCAGGTTAGGTGGATTAACCATGCTAAATTGCCTCTTAATTGGAAAAAAAATAATTGGGTACTAAAATAAAAATGGAAAATACACAGCAAGATGGTCTGCATCTGAAAGATAAAGTTAGGTTAACATTTCAAGTACATGGTTCAAATATTTTTTCTTAATATCGATCAACCTGCTATTAATTTCTAACATTCTTTTGTAATTTCTTTCTGGATTTCCATCATGGGAGATTTTTTTAAAATTATGTCTGTTGCAATACAGTGTAGGAATGAAACTTCGCCTTTTGATTGGGAACCTGTACCCCACGAATGTGCATCAGAAACTCGGGTGCCCAATGTACTGGGTTCTCCAATCAGTTAAATCAATAATGAAGACTATACCTTTTTTTAAATTATGACATGCGTACACTCGATTGAACCCATAATTTATTTATTTTCCAATCCCACAGAGAGACCGAAATCGAGCTGAACTCCTTCAGTTCCTCAACTCGGCAATGTAGGGAAGAGGCATGTCAATGGGATTTCTATAACATGAAATACAGGAGTCTGTTAACAGCATGAACTTTGTCACTGAAGACCAATGTGTTCGTTTATAGCTCAAGGAACACCCCTTCAAAAGTGGACAACGGAGACTTTTCTGTTGGAGACGTAAAGGTTGTGTTGAAATGACTATCATTTTGAGAAACTTGCAATACGCATTAAATAACAAACACGACGGGGGTCCTTCAGGATATTTCTCTATTTTACTGAAGCAAACTTTGGAAAATGTGTTCATCATAGCTCAGATTGTTTCATCGCTCAGAAAGCTGTCATGCTGGACAGAATTTCTTATTCAGGCAATGTTAACAAATATTTTTACATCTAAAGGTTCTGAGAAAATACAATGCACATTAATTTTAATCATAATTTTAATGGCGATACAGTTAATTCTCAATGAGTCAAATCCCAGGGGAGCCACCTTCAACTTGGTTAAAGCAGAACTTTGTGATAGCTGAAGAGGCCCAATTTGCCACATAAATGCATCTCTGTGTAACTCAGTATGCCTACAAATACATCTAACATTTATTACTTTGTTTTTCAGATTCAATAGCAGAATAAAAAACATATGGTAAAATGTGTAAAATACCTTTCTCATTTCTTCATAGTTTACATTGTGTTGACCTTGAGAAAGGCTAGGAGTTGGCACTGGAAAAAACCCACAATCTTTCTGTTTAGTGTGTTTTCAGGTGTGCACAATACAATCCACCACATTATCAGCACGGTCAAAACATGTTTTTGTGCTGCAGTGCGAGACCCCAGAGCATCTCTAAGGCCTTTGTGTCATTGGCCAGGGAAACAAGTGGGCCAGTGGGTGTGTATTCATCAGACTCTTCAGGTTCATCAGCCTCCTTTGGTCTTCTCAGCTGAAGAACGTACTACATCTACAATGGCATTATCTTTTAATTCTGTTGTGCATAATACAGCATTGTCCATCTCCGCATGCGTTTCCATTGTTGCCCTGCTAGAATTTCCATACCAGTCTCCCGCAGAGGAAAATTACATTGGGTTGGTTGTCATCGCACTGCTCCTCCTCATTCTCATCATCTTGTGAAACCGTAACCTGTTTTAATCCAGCAAGTTTGAAGCAGTTTGTGATTGTGGCTTCCTTCACCACCTTTCATGCCCTTTTCAGAATCAACATGGCCTCGAGTACAGTTGGCTTTGTAGCCCTGCTTATTGTTATGGACCAGGGTTTAGAGAACCCCAAAGTGCAGCATGGAGTTCACCTGACCCACAACTTTTAATAGATTGTGGTATGGGGAGCACACGGCCCACTCTACAGGTGTGGTACAGCAGAAATGAAGAAGTATTTTTTTAAAGCAAAACGATGTTTATTCTATGAACTCAAGTTAACCTTTTTGAAATATACAGTGAACATCTTAGCAACCATCAATTCAAATACAACCCCCAAAGAATACAACACTAAGTAATCCTTAATAACTTCCCAAACAACATCCTGAAGATAACAGAAGCACATTAGGTTTATGCTCACTGTGGAGAACATTTATAATTCTGAATTCACCAAATGATCAAGAGATAGTCTTTTCATGGCGAAGAGATCAACAGTACACCTGCTTTGTCTGGCTTCAGCTCCAACACTGAAAACGAAACTAAAACACACCCTGCAGCAAAAACCCTAAAACGAAAGTAAAAAGCTGACAGCCCAGCTCCACCCACACTCTGACATCACTGCAGTAATATGAGCAGCCAAACATTTCTTAAAGCGAAATTCCCATGACATTATCAATGGCCTTGATAAGCCAAGAGATCATCTGCCATCAGTAGTGGGTTTTGAAGTTCCTACCCCCATCCAAGCCATGAGCTGGAGCTTGATTGTGGTGTTGGGAGGCAAGAACTTCAATTTGACAACCTTCGGATTAGCATGTTAGGGTGTGTGGGGCAGTTGTGCATGATGATGGCAATCTTCCTTTTGTTAATGCATTTTGTACGCTTTCCTGACCCATGCCTCAAGAATGCTGAATGTTATCCAGGCATTTTGATTTGTCTCTCACTGTAGGTAGTGTCTTAACTTTGCCTAAACCACTGTGGATTGTTGGATTTCTATCACGATAAGCGGCAGCTTTTTGTGCCATTCACGTTGGCAAAGACCAAAGCAGTGATGTATTCTATACTCCACTTTCCGCCATTATACATTCCCTTAAATATAATAGAGCATCTGACAAAAGATGGGGAAAAAGTCTGGTTTCATCTGCGTTAAGAATCTCTCTTTGTGCTTACTTGTTCAAGACTTGGATGCGACTGATTGGTTCCAAAATATCTGATACTGCTGCCGTAACCACCTCATTTTCACAACTTAACAAGTGGACGTCAATGTTGTGCCTTGTCCTGAAGTAGTCCTGCCAACCATCGCTGTAGGTGAACTCCATGTATCCCAGCTTCTTTACCATGGCACCTTCCCTTGCCTGCAGGATTGGACCAGAGATAGACATGTTCTCTTCTCGGCCTTTCTTGAGTCATGTCAGCAGAGCTTCTTCGACATGCGGACAGGTAGCCGTTCTCATCCTTTTCCTTGCTGGAGAGAAGGCCTACTTGTTGTATTGTTCCGAGATGTTCTCCTTGGTTTTCAGAATGATGGACAAACTTGGAAGGTCAAATCTCCCACTTTTTGTGATGCCAGCTTTTCCGCTTTACACCACAGTTTTCCACTTGCTCCATCAGCTTCACCTTCTCTCCAATTGACAACACATTTAACTTCCTCACGGGTTTCGCCATACTTGCCTTCTTTGCATGTTACTTCACGGAATAATTTGAGCGCACTTGGGTCTAGCCACCCTCCTCTGATCAGCCCGGTCACACGAGCCCTGATTTCAGCATTATTCCTCTTGCCAAAGTTCGGCAAGGCCGGATCAACCGCTGTGGAATTTTGGACAATCACAGGTGCTGTCCCATTGCTTTTGTTCTTCTGCCAGTGGTAACTTCCACATGTGCAGAATTTTGTGTCATCCGAGTTTGACGCTTTGAGATTTCACTGGAAAAGAGACATAAAATATTACTTCTATCTGGCTGTGCAGAAATGACCCTGAGAAATCCTCCATAATTAGTGTTATGAATTAAGAATTGCCAGCACTCCGCACCTGCGGGAGATGTTCACAGACTCGCTAGCTAGGGGCACACTGCCACCCACGTTGGCACAGGCCTCAATCTCGCTGATACCTAAGAAAGACAAAGACCCAATGGAATGTGGGTCATACAGACCCATATCTCTGCTGAACGCAGACGCAGCCAAAAGGCTAGATGACTGTGTACCTGAGGTGGACCACACAGGCTTCGTCAAAGGTAGACAGCTTACCTCGAACATCAGGCGCCTGCTGAACGTGATAATGACCCCCTCCAGGGAGAGAACACAAGAGGTGATCATCTCCCTGGACGAAGAAAAGGCCTTCAACAGAGTTGAATGGAAATACCTCCTAGAGGTACTGGAGCGGTTCGGGCTTGGACCAGGGTTCACCGCTTGGGTAAAGCTCCTATACAACGCTCACTTGGCGAGCGTACGGACCAACAATACCAACTCCCAATACTTCCAGCTGCACAGGGGCACCAGACAAGGATGCCCACTGTCCCCGCTGCTGTTCGCACTAGCAATCGAACTGCTAGCAATCGCGCTCAGGGCAGCAAACAATTGGAGGGGGATCCGAAGGGGAGGCAGAGAGCACAGAGTCTAACTCTATGCAGATGATCTGCTGCTCTACATCTCGGACCCACAAAGCAGCATGGACGGAATCATCGCACTCCTGAAAGAGTTTGGAGCCTTCTTGGGCTACAAACTCAACATGAGCAAAAGCGAGATCTTCCCAGTACACCCGCAATGGGGGGGGGGGGGGGGGGGGGGGCAGCAGCAGCACTAAAGGGGCTGCCTTTCAAACAAGCCCGACACAAATTCCGCTACCTGGGTATCCAAATAGCCCATGACTGGAAAGGGATCCACAAATGGAACCTCACTAGTCTGACGGAGGAAGTAAAAAAGGACCTGCAAAGATGGAACACTCTCCCTCGCGGGGAGAGTCCAGACGATCAAAATGAACGTACTGCCCAGGTTCCTCTTCCTGTTTAGATCCATTCCGATCTATATCCCCAAAGCTTTTTTCAAAGCGCAGGACAAACATATCATGCCGTTTGTATGGGGGGGTAAAAATGCTAGGATCCCAAAGAAGGTCCTACAAAAAACAAAATCCAGGGGGGGGCTAGCCCTCCCGAACCTACAATTCTACCACTGGGCGGCAACAGCCGAGCGAGTAAGGGGATGGATCCAGGAGCCAGAAGCCGAGTGGGTGCGTGCGGAGGAGGCCTCCTGCATGGGGACCTCCCTCCGGGCCCTCGCCACAGCAGCACTCCCATCCCCACCCAAAAAACACTCCAGCAGCCCAGTGGTGACAGCCATCCTCCAATCCTGGAACCAACTGCGGCAGCAATTTGGCCTGACCAAAATGTCGGACAAGGCTCCCATCTGCAACAACCATAGGTTCACACCACCAGTGACTGACGCCACCTTCAAAAGGTGGACTGACAGTCGGACCTATACACGGACGACAGGATCGCAACACTGGACGAACTGACAGAGAAATTTTGGCTAGCCGGGGGGAACGAGCTACGGTACCTGCAGCTCAAAAACTTCTTACGAAAGGAGACAAGGACGTACCCACAACCGCCACGACAGACAATACTGGAAGACCTACTGGACGCAAGTATACTAGAGAAAGGGAACTGTAGCGACATGTATGACCGACTGGTAGAAAGGGACGACACCGTACTGGACGCAACAAGAAAGAAATGGGAGGATGACCTGGGGACTGAGATAGGGTGGGGACTCTGGAGCGAAGCACTACATAGGGTCAACTCCACCTCCACGTGCGCAAGGCTCAGCCTGACGCAACTAAAAGTGGTACATAGAGGCCACTTAACAAGAAACCGTATGAGCAGGTTCTTCCTGGAGGTGGAGGACAGATGTGAACGGTGCCAAAGAGGCCCGGCCAACCACGCCCACATGTTCAGGTCTTGCCCCAGACTTGTGGAGTACTGGACAGCCTTCTTCGAGGCTATGTCCAAAGTGGTGAGGGTGGAGCCATGCCCGATAGTGGCGGCCTTCGGGGTTTCAGACCAGCCAGATCTATTCCTGGGGAGGAGGGCAGACGCCCTTGCCTTTGCCTCCCTGATCGCCCGCCGTAGAATCCTGTTTGGCTGGCAGTCAGCAGCACCGCCCAGAGCTGCAGACTGGCTGTCCGACCTCTCGGAATCTCTCCAAATGGAGAAAATCAAATTCGCCATCCGAGGGTCAGACGACGGCTTTCACAGAACGTGGGAGCCATTCATGCAATTGTTCCAGGACCTGTTTGTGGCCAACGAACAAGAAGAAGAATAGTCGGGTGGCCAAGAATCAGGGGGAAATGGACGGGAATCGGGGGAAGGTAGCCGGGGGGGGGGCTACGGGTTCGTTATGGGGGTTTGTTCGCATGGTTTTATGCTTATTTCTTTTTCTTGTTAATTTATTGTTTTTGTATTGGAGGGGAGGGGTTACTGTTTTTCTCTGTTGTGATAAAATTTGTTGAAAACTTGAATAAAAATTATTCCAAAAAAAAAGAATTGCCAGCACAAAAGTTGCAAATATTATGAAAGTAATTGCGTAGCCTCTTCCAGTTTGCAAACAAAACTATTTTCCAACAGTACAGAAACCTATAGCATTCGATCTGTATATTAAGATTTTTTGGAAAAAGGAGCCAAACAGAAATGTGTGCATTTGGTTTTTGATCACTTGAATACTGTGTGCTGAAGGAAGAATGGAAAGAGCGGAATTATATGTACTAATTAATATAGCAGATCACGTATTAGAAATTAGCACATACAAACCAGTGCAAGCAATGCACTTGATTCACTCTTTAGACATGTGCAGCTTCATGCCCTATGTTTGTATGTACATGCTCAACAGAATTATGCTTGATTATACTGTGAATCTGTACTTTTACTTTTTCGTCCATTAAATGGATCAAGCTCAGTTATTTCATTTGTGTATTTTATGTCCTGAAAGGATGATGGAATCAGGGTAAGAGTTACAAGCCCATTCATACCATCCAACAAAATTGGCAAACTTAACAAAGCAAGCTTCCAAAAAATGCTTCACGGTGTCTGAATACGTTACATTCCTTTTTTACATGGCATTTTTAGAGTATTCATTAGTGTTTTTGATATTCTGCAGTTTCAGATTTTTTTTGTGGAAGCTAAAATCCATGGCTTATCTTGAACTAAAATACAGCAATGACTGAGGAATAAAAATTCTGGAATAGCAAAAGGAAATTATTGTGAAGTTTGACATTTTTCCAAGAGAAACTCTGGTCTTCTGTGAATTTATTTTCTGGGTGGAATTAGCTGTGGTCATTTTCCCAGGAAATTTTTATCGTTTTATGCTTTGTTGGTGCATCTTCCAGAATTCTATTGGTATTTTCTTCTCCATACTCATGACCTTAGCCTTCCCTACAAATATGGGAGGACTTTGTCTGCATACTAGGTCAGAAGTTCAACAATCTGCCCAGAAAAAGTGAAGACCAAAAGACAGCACATCTTGATCAGAAAACTAAGCTGATAATGATGCTCTAGTTACACACAAACTTGGCTACAATTGCAGTCCCATGTCTGTAACTTATTCTGCCTTGAGATAGAGTCATGAAAACTGTGGTTATGGGACAGAATGTCACACTTCCGTCCTTTCACACCTCCACTAAACCCCCACTGAAGTTGTTAACAAATTCTGCTATCTTAGCTCCACAGTGACAGACACTCTGTCTCTTGATGTAGAACCCAATAAACACAAAGGTAAAGCAGCTGCCATCTTTGGCCGTATCAGGAAGCGTACATAGTGGAAAATCGAGCTGACTTTTGGGACCAAGATACTGCTTTTTGAGTCCCGTATTTACACTGCCTTGTATAACTGTGAAACAGTGACCAATTACAGCCTGCAGGAAAGGAAGCCCATTAACTTTCATCTTCACTGTTTGCTATGCGTTCTGTACGTCTCATGGAAGGACAAAATCACGAATGCCTAATTCATGTGAGTCCATTCCATGCCCTCAAAACCAAATCTGCAAAGCATGTTGGCATTCACCAAACAGAGGTGACTTCACTGGCTCAGGCACATTCACAGGGTGGAAGACTGGCATACCTGAGGATTTCCTAAATTATTATGTAGCCAGAACCTGAAGACCGTAATATGCTGAAAGCTCTGCTTCAAGCATGACATGATCGCCCTAAACATTGATATTTGCATCTGGGAGACGTTAAATGATGACAGAGAGAAATAGTCTAATCTAATCTTTCTAATTGTCACAAGTAGGCCTACGTTAACATTGCAATGAAACTCCCCAAGTCGCCACACTCTGGCGTCTGTTCGGATACACTGAGGGAGAATTCAGTGTCCAATTCACCATGGGTGGCACGGTAGCATAGTGGTTAGCATTGTTGCTTCACAGCGCCAGGGTCCCGGATTTGATTCCCGGCTTGGGTCACTGTCTGTACGGAGCCTGCATGTCCTCCCTGTGTCTGCGTGGGTTTCCTCCGGGTGCTCCGGTTTCCTCCCGCAAGTCCTGAAAGATGTGCTGTCAGGTAATGTGTACATTCTGAATTCTCCCTCCGTGTACCTGAACAGGTGCCGGAATGTGGCGACTAGAGGCTTTTCACAGTAACTTCATTGCAATGTCAATGTAAGCCTGCTTGTGAAAATAAAGATTATTATTATTAACAAGCACTCCTTTCAGGTTTTGTGGGAGGAAACCAGAGGACCTGGAGGAAACCCACGCAGAAACTGGGAAAACGTGCAGATTCAACAGACAGTGACCCAAGCCAGGAATCAAACCTCGGGCCCTGGTGCTGTGAAGGAACAGTGCTAACTACTGTGCCAACTCTGAACTGTGACATCCTCTGTACTGCAACCATTCTATGAATACAAGTTATGTAAAAAAATAGAAATAGCTGAGTTATGGTTGACTTATGATTTTTACACAGACAAGGTAAACACTCTTGTATAACATTGCAGGCATATTGTAGCAGCATCTTTTGTGGGTGCTATTTCTTAATGAGATGAAGCAAATGAGTGATGAGAAAGCAAAATTTCTTCAATGCTGTAGTACTACTAGCTCAGCCTTTGGCTGACTGAGGAAGAGTATACCAGGATCTCAAACCCAAGACTAAGTTTATGGTTTACTGGACAGCAATGATCCCTGAACTCATGAATGCTTTTTGGAGACTTGGACAACTGCAGTGATACCTTAAAGAAATGGAGAAGTAGCATCAGCAGTGCCTTTGCAAGATCCTCCAAATCCAGTGGCAAGAAAGGTGGTCCAACAGCAGCGTCCTCTCCCAAGCCAATATGCTAAGCATTGAAGCACTAATCACTCATCAAAGCTAGGCAGAACATGCAATGTTTTACCTGACACCAGATTCCCAAAGCAACAACTTTGTGGAACTTGATCTTGGCGGGATACTCCTCGGAGGACAGTGCAAATTCTTTAGCCATGTCCTCAAAATTATCCCCGAAGAGGTAAAACATTGCCACTGATTCATGGGAATCCCTGGCATGTAACAGACAGAAATATAGAAGATTCCTTCAAAAAAGCATCAAACACATCGAGAGACTTATGCAGAGGCAGTTGAGGCATTGGTGATTGCACACCGCTCCAAAGAACTCATCTACCCAACCTTCCAAACACCACCTGCCCCATTCCGGGCAGCACGGTAGCATTGTGGACAGCACAATGGCTTCACAGCTCCAGGGTCCCAGGTTCGATTCCGGCTTGGGTCACTGTTTGTGCGGAGTCTGCGTGGGTTTCCTCCGGGTGCTCCGGTTTCCTCCCACAGTCCAAAGATGTGCAGGTTAGGTGGATTGGCCATGATAAATTGCCCATAGTGTCCAAAATTACCCTTAGTGTTGGGTGGGGTTACTGGGTTTATGGGGATAGGGTGGAGGTGTTGACCTTGGGTAGGGTGCTCTTTCCAAGAGCCGGTGCAGACTCAATGGGCCGAATGGCCTCCTGCACTGTAAATTCTATACGTGGCAGTCTGCCATCTCTGAACCCATCGAACCGGAGTTGAAGCAAGTCATCCTCTATCCTGAGGTTTAAGTATGGAATCTATGCTTATGGATCCCTATCTAGTGTTAAAAAGTGAGGATGCCAAAATAAGGAATGTGTGACGTGCAAAGCAAACTTAATATATATTAATTTTCTGGCTTTATTTTAAATTTTCCAAACAATCATGCAACAAGCAATATTTGAAAGCAACCAGTTTTTAACCAGCTGAGGGGGCTTGATAGGATAACTGCTGAGAGATGGTTTCTGTTGATTGGGGAATCTAAAACACCAATTCAACCTGCAATCTTTTTTCTCCAGCCTAGTTTAGTTGCTACTCTTCTTCCACTTTCTCCTGTTCAAGCTGCTGTTTTGCTACCGTTTCACCAATCCCAAGAGCTCAGGCTGATATATTTGACCTCAGCAGTCCTTCCTCCCTCCCTTGGTTAGGACTTGTGTTATCCTTCCATTCCCGCTCTTTCTCCTTTCTTCCCTCACCTCCTCGAGTATTGCTCCTAACTTCTTTCCTCTCTCTTCTGTCTTTCCACTTTCTTCCTTCCCTAATCTACTTTCTCGCTTTATCTACACGTGTTTTCATTGCAAGCACAGGTTCTGCTATTCTGCCATTGACGGCCCTTGGAAATCTAAAAGGATGAACTTCTTTGGCTGCAGACCTTTCAATCATCAGAATAGTCATGATTCTTTGGCTGCGCCTCTGGCAAAAATAATATTAAATAATAAAAAGTGCCACAAAAAACAGTAAAATTATTACAGTGAAAGCTATTTGAGATAGCATGTTATTATACTGTGGTAAATGATACCTTGGTTGACATTGCACCAAGGAACACCGGCTCATTATAATCTGGCAATGAACATGTACTATGAGCAAAATGTAGCAACTTTCCCTCGACCATCAATAACACAAGCGTGAGAATAGTGCCGTAGCTAACCCCATATCTTTATTAACCTGTTCCCTCATTATCTCCCATAATTTAGTCATTTAGTCAGGATAATTTTGAAATAAAGGAGGCATCTGGTCAAGCTGTATGACAGCTTTCAGCCCCACAATTTGGCTGCGTGCCAAAGAAAGCAGTACGTATGTTCCCCAACCGGAAACCATGGCTCAACCGGGAGATTGACTCCCTACTGAAGGACAGATCTGAGGCATTCAAGGCAGACGACCCTGTCCTATACAAGAAATCCAGGTACGACCTCCGCAAAGCCATCCGAGATGCCAAGAGAGAATATCAAACTAAGCTAGAGTCACAGACAGACTCTCGGCGGTTGTGGCAAGGACTGAACAACATAACGGGCTACAAAGCGAAGCCGAGCAGCATCTCTGGCAGCAGCGCACCCCTCCCCGATGAACTTAATGCATTCAATGCTCGGTTTGAGCAGGTAACCAACAATCCGCTGTCGAGTGCCCCAGCAGCCCATAATTCACCCAAACCCACCATCACAGTTTCCAAAGTCAGATCGGCCTTCCTGAAAGTGAACCCACGGAAGGCGATGGGTCCGGACGGGATCCCTGGTCGTGCACTCAGAGCCTGCGCATACCAGCTGGCAGAGGTATTCACAGACATCTTTAACCTATCCCTACTCCACTCCGAGGTCCCCACCTGCTTCAAGAAGACCACCATCATACACCGGTACCAAAGAAGAACCAGGCAACATGCCTCAATGACTACCGCCCGGTGGCCCTGACGTCAGTTGTAATGAAGTGCTTCGAGAGGCTGATCATGAAGCGCATCACCTCCATACTCCCGGAACGCCTTGACCCACTTCAATTCGCATACCGTCGCAACCGGTCCACATCAGACGCCATTTCCCTGGCCCTACACTCATCCCTAGAGCATCTCGAAAACAAGGACTCCTACATCAGACTCCTATTTATTGACTACAGCTCCGCCTTCAACACCATAATCCCAGCCAAGCTCATATCAAAGCTCCAAAACCTAGGACTTGGCTCTCCACTCTGCAACTGGATCCTTGACTTTCTGACCAACAGACCACAGTCAGTAAGAATGAACACCAACACCTCCTCCACAATAGTCCTCAATACCGGTGCCCCGCAAGGCTGCGTACTTAGCCCCTACTCTACTCCCTGTACACACACGACTGCGTGGCAAAACTTGGTTCCAACTCCATCTACAAGTTTGCTGACGATACAACCATAGTGGGCCGGATCTCGAATAACGACGAGTCCGAATACAGGAGGGAGATAGAGAACCTAGTGGAGTGGTGTAACAACAACAATCTCTCCCTCAATGCCAGCAAAACTAAAGAGCTGATCAACGACTTCAGGAAGCAAAGTACTGTACACACCCCTGTCAGCATCAACGGAGCCGAGGTGGAGATGGTGAGCAGTTTCAAATTCCTAGGGGTGCACATCACCAACAATCTAACCTGGTCCACTCACGTTGACGCTATCACCAAGAAAGCACAACAGCGCCTATACTTCCTCAGGAAACTAAGGAAATTCGGCATGTCCACATTAACCCTTACCAACTTTTACAGATGCACTATAGAAAGCATCCTATCGGGCTGCATCACAGCCTGGTATGGCAACTGCTCGGCCCAGGACCGCAAGGAACTTCAGAGAGTCGTGAATACCGCCCAGTCCATCACACGAACCTGCCTCCCATCCATGGACTCCATCTACACCTCCCGCTGCCAGGGGGAAAGCGGGCAGCATAATCAAGGATCTCTCCCACCCGGCTTACTCACTTTTCCAACTTCTTCCATCGGGCAGGAGATTCAGAAGTCTGAGAACACGCACGAACAAACTCAAAAACAGCTTCTTCCCCACTGTCACCAGACTAAATGACCCTCTTATTGACTGACCTCATTAACACTACATCCTGTATGCTTCAACCGATGCCAATGCTTATGTAGTTACATTGTATATCTTGTGTTGCCCTATTATGTATTCTCATGTATTTTCTTGAATTGTTTAATTCCCTTTTCTTCCATGCACTGAATGATCTGTTGAGCTGCTTGCAGAAAAATACTTTTCACTGTACCTCGGTACACGTGACAATAAACAAATCCAATCCAATCCAATCCAATGATTGGAAAACTACTGGTGGTGGGGATAATGACCACCATCTAGTGATCTTTACTGGCGTGCATGTCTGGGTGTTGAGTGAGATCAGTATTGGGCTCAACTGTTGTGCCATGGAAGGGGAAGTTAGCAACATTTACTGTCCAGGTTCACAAACCAACACAAGCCACTTTGATGAAATGTTAACAGGTGAAAATTAGCATTAAAAAGCTCTTTATTTGAAAATGTGGATGAGACATCAAAGTATTTTTAGGTCACGAGAAATTATCCTTTTAAGCGAATGCCAAACTCCACGTTTCAGTTGTTTGATCAGCGTCAGACCATGAGTGCAGCATTCTAAACAGTAGGACCTCACCCAGCGTGAATGTTACATTAGATCATTATACTGTGTCACGGTGAGGGAACGGACAAATGGTAAATGTTTCCACCCAGAAGAATTTTTAAAAATTTGTTAGTGTCTAGTTTTCATTATGGCACAATTGCGGCACAGTCCAAATTCCTTCTATTTTATTAGATTAAGATTTGAGCATTTTATAAATTGAATCGGGGCAGCTCGGTGGTGCAGTGGTTAGCACTGGGACTGCGGCGCTGAGGACCCAGGTTTGAATCCCGGCCCTGGGTCACTGTCGGTGTGGAGATTGCACATTCTCCCCATGTCTGCGTGGGTTTCAGCCGCACAACCCAAAAAGTGTGCAGGTTAGGTGGATTGGTCATGCTAAATTGGCCCTTTATTGGAAAAAAATAATGGGTACTCAATTTTAAAAATAATTTTTTTTTTAAATTTATAAATCGCATCTCTATTATTGACAACTGCCATTTTCCGTAGCACATTTTCTTGTTGGTGAAATCCATCCTGGATAGTTGGGATTTGTGTGTTTGGGAGCAAGTCAGAGTTCATGATTATAGGTTCTCTCATGTTGACACAAAATAGTTGCAAAGATCTTGGGCTGGATTCTCCCCTACCTGGGGGTCCTGGCGGGATGGAGTGGCGTGAACCACTCCTGTGTCGGGCCGCCCCAAAGGTGTGGATTTCTCCGCACCTCTAGGGGCCAAGCCCTCACCTGAGGGACTAGGCCCACGCCGGAGTGGTTCACGCCTTTGGCGCCACTCCAGCCGGGGCCGAAGGGTCTTCGCTGGCCGGTAGAAGTCCGTGCATGCGCGGGAGTGTCAGCGGCTGCTGACGTCATCCCCGCGTGCTGACACTCCCGCGCATGCGCGGGGGAGGGGGTCACTTCCATGTCGGCCATCGCGGAGGCTATGGCCGACGCAGAAGGAAAAGAGTGCCCCCATGGCACAGACCCGCCCGCGGATCGGTGGGCCCCCATCGCGGGCCAGGCCACGGTGGGGGCACCCCCCAGGGCCAGATCGCCCCACGCCCCCCCCAGGACCCCGGAGCCTGCTTGCGCCGCCAGTCCCGCCAGTAAGAGAGATGGTTTGGTTCACGCCGGCGGGACCGGCATTACAGTAGTGGGACTTCGGCCCATTGCGGGCCGGAGAATCGCCGTGTGGGGGCCCGCCGACCGGCGCAGCGCGATTCCTGCCCCCGCCGAATCTCCGGTGCCGGAGAACTCGGCAGCCGGCGGGGTGGGATTCACGCCGCCCCCCCGGCGATTGTCCGACCTGGCAGGGGGTCGGAGAATCCAGCCGCTTATGTGGGTTTCAGAGGATGACTGGAGGAGAAATCTCATTTTATTACCACATTTGTGTTAGACTGCATATGTGCATGCACTGGAGATCTCTGTTGTGTAACATAAATGCCAATTTTCTCTCGTAATGGATTTGGATTTGTTTATTGTCATGTGTACCAAGGTACAATGAAAATTATTTTTCTGTGAGCAGCTCAAACAGCTCATTTAATACATGAAAATAAAATGCATAATAGGGCAACACAAGATACACAATGTAAATACATAGACACCAGCATCGGGTGAAGCATACAGGGATGTAGTATTAATTAGGCCAGTCCATAACAGGGTCTTTTAGGAGTCTGATAAGAACTCCGGGGAAGAAGCTGTTTTTGAATATGTTTGTGCGTGTTCTCAGACTTTTGTATCTCTTGGCCGATGGATGAAGTAATGTATGAGTGAACACTCAATTATTTGGCACATGTGGCTTTTTATTGCTTTGTTCAGCTTTGCAGCAACTTCATCAATGCAGTTATTTCTCTTGATGGATTTTAAAAATCCATTTGTTTAATTATTTTAACAATACACAAAAACAAATGCACAAAATACACCTTGGGGTACTATTTTTGTAAAATACCAAATGTTGGCCTCAAAGGTGCCTAATTTCTTGCAAATTGTAACTTGAAAGAAAGCTACCTTTGTGCAGGAAGATCTTGTCCTGCCCGCATTACCACATCAATACTGTATAAAGTTGCACTTTTCTGGTACTCTGGGGAACATTGGCACAGAACCTCCGATCTCCAGGGGGGCCATAGCCTGGAGGTATCCCAGGGGGCAGCACGATAGCGCAGTGGTTAGCACTGTTGCTTCACAGCTCCAGGATCCCAAGTTCGATTCCCAGCTTGGGTCACTGTCTGTGTGGAGCTTGAATGTTCTCCACGTGTCTGCGTGGGTTTCCTCTAGGTGCTCTGGTTTCCTCCCACAAGTCCCAAAAGACGTGCTGTTAGGTAATTTGGACATTCTGAATTCTCCCTCCGTGTACCCAAACAGGCGAATGTGGCGACTAGGGGCTTTTCACAGGGCAGCACGTAGCATTGTGGTTAGCACAATTGCTTCACAGCTCCAGGGTCCCAGGTTCGATTCCCGGCTTGGGTCACTGTCAGTGCGGAGTCTGCACATCCTCCCCGTGTTTGCGTGGGTTTCCTCCGGGTGCTCCGGTTTCCTCCCACAGTCCAAAAATGTGCAGGTTAGGTGGATTGGCCATGATAAATTGCCCTTAGTGTCCAAAATTGCCCTTAGTGTTGGGTTGGGTTATGGGGATAGGGTGGAGGTGTTGACCTTGGGTAGGGTGCTCTTTCCAAGAGCTGGTGCAGACTCGATGGACCGAATGGCCTCCTTCTGCACTGTAAATTCTATGATAATCTATGATTCTATGATAAACTTCATTGCAGTGTTAATGTAAATCTACTTGTGACAATAATAAAGATTATAGGTGCACTGGAAGATCCGCCAAGCACACCTCTCCACCCAACTCTCCCCCTCCCGACTTCCCACACAAGTATTGTCTGGGAGTTACCCAGTCAGTTCAAACTTTTGTGCAATTATATTGCACTAGGAAGAAAGCAAAATTCTAATTTAAATGGTTCGGATTCTCTTTGCGGAATAGTTACCCAGGAGCGGTTAGAAAATTTAAAAGCTCATCCAATTCCTTGGAACTATTGTACTGATTCCTTCCAACCCCCCCACCCCCACTGGACCTTCCGATCACCCTCACAACCCCTCACCTCACAACTACTCCCCACCCTGACTGACCACCCACCCGATCCATCAAACCCCTCCATGACTGACCGCCTGAATATCTGCAGGTTGCCAGAAGGGTTGGAAGTCCCAACTCCCACAGGATATTTTGTGAAGGTGTTTGGGAAGATGGTGGTGGAGGGTGAACTCACTTCCCTTCCTGCACTGGACTGAGCCCACCGGACACTGATAGAAGCCCCATCCCAATGAACCACCACGAGCAGTAATTGTGAAGTTTCACAGCTTCCAAGAAAATGAACATGTCTTGAGAGGGGCAAAGAAGTATCGCGACTATAAGTGGGAAGGCCATGCCATCAGGCTTTATCAAGATGCTAAGAGTGGAACTGGCAAAGAAGCAGGTGGCATTTAACAAGGCTCAAGCCACCCTGTGTAAAAGTGGAGTCCGATTTGGGATGGTGTCCCTGGCACAAGTGACGTTTGAGGGAAAGACTTTTTATCGATGCAGCAGAGGATGCTGGGTGCGAATTGATTTGAGGTTTTTGAAGTTTTTTGGATGTTGAGGGTGGGGAGTTGTTGGGGTCCCTTGTTCATGTTTGCATTTCTTCGTTTTTGTATGGCTTGAGTGTTTCAAAAGTTGGACTTGGGTGAGGGGTTTAATGTTATGGGGGGATTTGCTTTACTTGCTATAACTGTTGTGAAAATATATAGCTCCCTGTTGGAGTACTATGATCCAAAGGGTTTTTATACTTTGTGTCTTTTTTCTGTTAGTATCCTTTTTTACTCTAGGCGGGAGACGCCCTGCTAGCCCAAGAGTTAGCTAACTGGAGCGGAGCGGTGGGGGTGATTATAACTCATTATATTAGTTTTGTTTTAGGTAATGAGCTAGGTATTTTTGTTCTGTTTGGGGATAGTGCTGGTAGAAGTAGGTTTTAGTGGGTTTTGTTTGCATTACTGTTTCTCGTATGTATAATTGGATGTGGTATTGTTTGGGGATGGGAGGGTGGGGACAGAGACGGTTTGCTGATGATGACTGCATATTTTTCATTGTTTTGTCTTGCTAGTGGGTTTTGCGGCCACCTTAGGTGGGCCTGGTTGCTGTACTTTCCTTGTAACTCTTGGATAATCCCTCTTGGTGGAAATGACTGACTCCAGATCAAGGGGTTCATAGAATCATAGAATTTACGGTGCAGAAGGAGGCCATTCAGCCCATCGAGTCTGCACCGGCCCTTGGAAAGAGCACCCTACTTAAACCCCACGCATCTACCCTATCTCCGCAACCCCACCAATCTTTTTGGACACTAAGGGCAATTTAGAACGGCCAATCCACCTAACCTGCACATCTGTGGACTGTGGGAGGAAACCGCAACACCCGGAGGAAATCCCATGCACACATGGGGAGAGTGTGCAGACTCCACACAGACTGTGATCCAAGCCGGGAATCGAACCTGGGACCCTGGAGCTGTGAAGCAGCTATGCTAACCACTGTGCTACCGTGCTGCCCACTTGGGTTGGGAGGCCCCCAATTCATTTGTTCACCTAGAATGTAAAGGGGGTTGAAAGGCCCAGTGAAAAAGGTCGAGGGTATTTGGTCGCCTTAAAAGTTTGAATGCTGATGTGGTTTGCGGGTCAGCAATCAGACAAGGTTGTAGAAGTGGTGGGTGGGAAAAGTTTTTCATTCCGGTTTTGATGCTAGGGCCTGGGGTGGGGCAATTTTAATCCATAAAAGGGTTCAATTTTCTGCTCCTAGGATCTTGGCGGACCCCAATGGTAGATATGCGATTGTTAGTGGACCATTGGCTGGCACCTCGGTGGTCCTGATTAATGTGTATGTTCCAACCTAGGACGATACAGATTTTATTAACAAGCTGCTAGCCTCCATTCCTGATTTGGACTCGCATCAGCTGATCTTGGGGGGGACGAGTGGTGGTGGTACTTAAGCTGTGTTCTGGATCCCAGGGTGGATAGATCTAGGCCCAAATCCTTGATTACATCAGGGGTGGCAAAGGCATTGTTGGCTTTCATATAGCAGATTGGCGGGGTGGGGTGGGGAGGTAGATCCGTGGCCTTTTTTTGCACCCGAGGGATAAAGATTTTTATTTTTTCTTCCATGTCCAGCAGGATGGTTTATTCACGTATTGACTTTTTTGAGGCGGGTAGGTCTCTCCTCCCTTTGGTGGAGAGAGTGTATTATTCAGCGATTCTGATTTCATTTTGTGGTTTTGATACTAGAGTCTGATCCCTGCCAACATCCACCATGGAGATTGGATGTGGCTTTGTTGGCAAACAAAAGATTTTGCGAATACATGCCCATCATTGGGGAATATATTAAATTTAATAAGAATGAGTTTATATCACCTTCTAAGTTGTGGGAAGCCCTTAAAGTGGTCATAAGGAGGAGATAATTTCTTGCAATGCACACATAGACACATGGAAAGGACTGCAAGGGTGGATCAGCAGAGGCTGGTGGACCATCAATATTCACTTGCCCCAACCCAGATTTTTAAAAAACTTATTTTTTGCAATAAATTTAGAGTACCTAATTAGTTTTTTCCAATTAAGAGGCAATTTAGCGTGGTCAATCCACCTAACCTGCACATCATTGGGTTTTGGGGGTTAAACCCACATAGACACTGGGGAATGTGCAAACTCCACACATACAGTGACCCGGGGCCAAGATCAAACCCAGATCCTCAGCGCCGTAGGCAGCAGTGCTAACCACAGCGCCACCGTGCCGCCCTCCCAAACCCCAGAGTTGCTGACAAGCAGGAAAAAGCTGCAGACACAATTTGAGTTATTATCAACAGATGGGGAGGTGGGCCAGCTGTGATGTTTGAGAGAGGTATATGAACACAGAACAGGCCAGTCGCCTTCCTGTTGAGGCGGCAGGCAACTTCCTGGGAGATTGTGCAGATAAGGGACTTGAGTGCCAGTCTGGTTTCCGCCCCACCTAAGGTCAATGCGGCTTTTGAAACATTTTATTGGGATATATATCGGAGCCCCTGCTGGAAAGTTCAGCCATGACAGAGTTTCTGGATGGGTTATCCCAGTGGTGCACAGGGAGAGGTGGGAAGAGTTGGAATCCTCGCTGGGCCAAGAGAAAATCATGAAATGCATCGGGTTGATGCAGATGGGTAAAGCTCCCAGCCCTGATGGATTGCTCATTGAGTTTTATAAGAAGTTTGCAGGACAATTGATCCCTTTTGTTGTGTTAAGCATGTTGAGATAACACGGGCTGCAACTGGATGCAGCTGTAACTCAAGTAGACTCCAGACCTTGAGTTTAGTTCAACTTGATTTATTGAACCTGTCACACAGTTAGCACAGTTCTATGTGAGTTCGACACTCTGCTAACCTAGCTGTGATTTCTCTACCTAGACTGAACCAGACTAGCTCTTCTCCACGTGCTGTATGCGTTACGTGATATATACACTGGACTCACTCTGCAGATGTCCTGAGTGGAAAGAGGTGGAGTGTGAGTGCCTCGTGCCTTTTATAGTGGGAAACCACCTCCCAAGTGTTCTGCCTGCTGATTGGTTATGTCCTGTTACCTGTGCTCATTAGCTGCCTGTCTGTATCTCATTAAGTGCCTGTCAGCATATCATGACACCTTTAACCTTAGATATGTTTAAAGAGTCCTTGTCCTGGGGTTCGTTGCCTTGATTTCCCTGATCCTTAAGAAGGACAAGGACCCTATGGAATGTAAGGTGTTTTGACCTATTTTGCTTTTGAAGGAAGACACTAAGTTACTTGCAAAAGTGCTGACACTGCAGTTGAAATCCTGCCTCCCAGACGTGATCTCAGAAGACCAGACAGGCATCGTCAAGGGCCGGCAATTGGCGGCCAATATATGTCGGCTAGTAAATATTGGCCTTTTCACCCTTTCCAGTGTCCGAACCGGAGGTGATTGTTTCCCTGGATGCTGAAAAGGAGTTTGATATGGGGGAGTGGGGATATCTCGGAGATTTTTGGAAGGTTTGGTTTTGAGCAAAAGTTTATATCCTGGATTTGTTTACTGTGTAGGGCCCATGCTGCTAGTGTTTGCACAAATGGCTTGAACTGTCTATCTTCCGCTGAATAGGGATACGAGGCAGCGATGTCCATATTCTCCGCTTTTATTTGCTTTGGCAATAGAACCACTGGCCATAGTTAAGATCTTCCAGTAAATGGAGGAGGATAAATCGGAGAGGGAGGGATCATTGGGTGTCCTTATACGCAGATGTGCACAGATGATCAACTTTTATATGTTATGGAACCAGTATCCACTGTGGAGGAGATAATGAAGGTACTTAGGAGATTTGGCTCTTTCTCTGGGTATAAGTTGAATTTGGAAAAGAGCAAATATCTCCCCAGTTAGCCCCCTGGGGAGAGAAGCCCATCTGGGGATATTACCTTTACCAGATCTAGCTTTTGTTATCTGGGTATCCAGGTGACCCACGATTGGGCCTCGCTTCGTAAATTAAATTATGCTCGTCTGATCAATGGAGTCAAATCTGACTTACAGAAAGAAGTGTGATGGCCTCCCCCTGTCCTTGGCGAGCAGGGTTCAGACTATTAAAATTAATGGCCTTCTGAGATTTTTATTTCTTTTTCAGCATCTCTCCACTTTTCTCCCCGAGTCCTTCTTTGTCAGAGATGACAAATTAGTGTCCTCTTAATTTTGGCTGGTAAGACCCGAAGGATTCACAGGACGTTTCTCCAGAGAGATAAACAGTCAGGTGGTCTAGCTTTACCCCACTTATTATTTTATTACTGGGCAGCCAATATTGAGAAAGTACTGGGATGGTTTAGTGATCCGGGTTCCATATGGGGACAAATGGAGCCGACTTCTTATAGCCTGGGTGCATTAGTAACTGACTCGCTGCCATTCTCACCTGCAATGTTTTCTCCGAATCCAGTAGTGATGTTCACCCTCAGTATTTGGAACCAGTTCAGACAGCATTTTAAATTTGGCTCTATGTGTTTGCTGGCCCCTATCTGCAATAATCACCTCTTTTTGCCTGAAGGTTTAGAGTCAACTTTTAGGTTATGGGAGGGGAAGTGTTTGGAGAGGATTGGGGACTTGTTCATGCAGGTAGGATTTGCCAGCTTTAAGGAGCTGTCGGAGAAATGTTAACTCCCTATTTCCAATCTCTTTAGATACTTTGAGATTCATGATTTTCTATGCAAGGCATTTCCCTCTTTCTCCTTGGGATCACCCTCCTCCTTGTTGAAGAGGAATTTGTCTTTAGCAGATATGGTGAGGGGAGTGTTTCGTGTATTTACAGAGCCGGCTCCGTTGAATGAGGTTAAGATGAAAAGGGAGGGTGAATTTAGTCCTATTCTGGATGATGAGGTGTGGAGCGAGGCTCTTTGCAGGTCAACTCGATGTCCTCTTCTGGTCAACTTTGTTTAATCCAATTCAAGGTGGTACAGAGGGCTCAACTGACCAAATCAAGGAGGGGCGGATTTTATTCTGGGGTGGAGAATGGATGTGAACATTGTTCTCGGGGTCCGGCTAACCACTTGTCCAAAGTTAGTAAGCTTTTGGGTCTGGTTCTTCGACTCCCATATCAAAGATACTTAATGTCGGACTGGAGCCATGTTCCCTGGTGGCCATTTCCGTTGTGTCAGATTCGCCGGTGCTGCAGAAGGGGGTGAAGGCAGATGTCCTCACCTTTGCCTCGTTAATAGCCCAAAGGCGAGTTCTGCTTGGGTGGAGGTCTCCTCTGAGTGCCTCGGCCTGGTCGGGTGTTGTCATTTTGTTCCTACATTTTGAGAAGGTCACGTACACCATTAGGGGGTCAATAGAAGGGTTCTACCTCCAAAGATGTACAGGTTAGGTGGATTGGCCATTCTAAATTGCCCTTACTGTCCAAAAAGGTTAAGTAGGTTACTGGGTTTCGGGGAGGGCGTGGTGGCGTGGGGCTTAAGTCAGATGCTCTTTCCAAGGGCTAGTGCAGTCTCGATGGGCCGAATGGCCCCCTTCTGCACTGTAAATTCTATGATTCTGTGATTCATTTCATTTTTCAAAGAGTTCGTTGTTAAGGGGGTTTAGTTTAATGTTGGGGGTTTAAGTTTAGTTGTGTTCCTGATTGTTGATTGTGTTCTTTTTGCATCGTAACTTGTAGCAACTGTTTTGTACCATTCTGATGTTTAAATGAAAAAGTTTTCAATAAAAATATTTTATACAAAAGAATTAACTGATAGGTCCTTGCTATCCAGCATGCACAGGGAAGGGAATGGGTGACACCCAACTCCAGCCTCTTGGCTGGGTCGTATGATCTTGTGTTGCGGGTTGAGATCTCACAAGAAATGCGGGGACGGTGGAGGGGAGTGGGGTTGGAGTACATAAATCGAAGCAGCATCAAGCTGAGGGAACATCATGGCGGATGGTGCTGCACCTTTGGATTGCTCTGAGGGCTGCTTCCAAAGACGCCAGCCCACGGATAGCTAAACTAGTCACCATGAGTTAGTTGTTTGCCAATTTGTTTCCAACAGTTAAATGTGGGTGTGGGATTTATATGCACAATAATATAGACACTTGGTTAACTTCACCCCCAATCATCCGGCATCATGCGTCAGGAATGGTACTGCAGCTAATAAATGTATTACTGGTTATCGAACCAGAGAGTTCCACACCCATTTTGAAGTGCAAGTTAACCCCAGAGACTAGGCAGGCTCATGGCAATGATCTCAGGGTGGGTGAGGAGGTCTTACAAGAGGTGCGGGAGCGGGCTGCAGAGCACGTGAATCTGAGAGAAGCAATCTCAGCACTCAGCAATCAGACTGGAGGCTGTTGAGACGACAGCAAGTGTTGAGGGCAGGACAGGCTGCAGAACCACAAGTGAGATTGAGCAATTAATATATTTAGCAGTTCTGAGTGGAATCATTTTGAAGTATTTTTATTGCAGAGGAGGAGCCGGGCTGATGGTTCACCTAGCAGAAACCCATGCACTTCTTACTCCCTACTGTGGTGAATACTCACAGCACAGTCTCCTACTCTAATTATTTCCCTGTACTTTAAAACAAAAACTCATTGGGTAGGATTCTCCGTTTGGGAGATGTTCTCTCCCCAGAGTAGAACCGCTCCTGGTCTACTCTAGCACTAGGTGCAGCACCCAGGAGTGATTCACTCTCCCTTGCCATGCAAATTTATGCATGCTGGGGAGCTCTCGGAATTCCATAAGACCATAAGATGCAGGAGCAGCATTAGGCAATTCAGCCCATTGAGTCTACTCACCATTCAATCATGTCTGAGATGTTTTTCATCCCCTGCCTTCTCTCGATAACCCCTGATCCCCTTATTAATCAAACACCTATCTATCTCTGTCTTAAAGACAATCAGTGATTTGGCCTCCACAGTCTTCTGCGGCAAAGAGTTCCATAGATTCACCACCCTCTAGCTGAAGAAATTCTTCCTCGTCTCTGTTTTAAATCTCTTCAGTCTGAGGCTGTGCCCTCGGGTTCTAGTTTTTCCTACTCGTGGAAACATCCTCTCCACATCCACTCTATAGAACTAAGAACAATACAGCACAGGTACAGGCCCTTCGGCCCTCCAAGCCTGTATCAGTCATGATACCAACCTTGGCCAAAATCCTCAGCACTTCCTTGTATACCCTCTATACCCATCCTATCCATGTACTTGTCAAGATGCCTTTTGAACGCCGCTAATGTATCTGCTTCGACAACCTCCCCGGGCAACGTATTCCAGACACTCACCACCCTCTGTAAAAAGAAATCTGACTCGCACTTCTCTAAACTTTTCCCCACAGACCGTAAACCTATGCCCCCTGGTGACTGACCGCTCCACCCTGAGAAAGAGTGCCTGCTCTTCCACTCTATCCATGTCCCTCATAATCTTGTAGACATCTATCAGGTCACCCCTCAACCTCTGTTGTTCTAATGATAACAGTCCAAGTCTATTCAACCTCTCCGCATAGCTAATGCCCTCACAGACCAGACAGCATCCTGGTAAACCTCCTCTGCACCTTCTCCAAAGCCTCCACATCCTTCTGGTAGTGTACCGACCAAAATTGTGCACAATATTCCAAGTGCAGCCTTACCAAGGTTCTATACAACTGTCGCATGACTTGCCAGATTTTATACTCGATGCCCCGTCCAATGAAGGCAAGCATTCCGTATGCTTTCTTGACTACCTTGTCCACTTGTGTTGCCACTTTCAAAAGATCTGTGGACCTGCACGCTCAGAACTCAGATTTTCTACAGTCCGAAGAGTTTTGCCATTTACGGTATATTAAATGTTAGACCTTCCAAAATCACATTTGTCTGGATTGAACTCCCTTTGCCATTTCTCTGCCCAAGTCGCCAACCGATCTATGTCCTGCTGTATCCTCTGACAATCCTCGACAATCCTCAACACTATCTGCCACTCCACCAACCTTAGTGTCATCCGTGAACTTACCAATCAGAGCAGCTATATTTTCCTCCAAATCGTCTATGTATAATACAAACAACAGGGGCCCAGCACCAATCCCTGAGGAACACCACTAGTCACAACCTTCCATTCAGAAAAGCACCCTTCTACTAGGCCTTTCAGTATTCTGTAAGTTTCATTAGAATCCCCCCACTCATCCTTATAAACTCCTCGGGAAGGTAGTAGCATAGTGGTATTGTCGCTGGACTATTAACCCAGAGACCCAGAGGAATGCTCTGGGGACCCATGTTCGAATCCCACCATAGCGGATAGGGAAATTTGAATTCAATGAAAAATCTTGAGTTAAAAGTCTAATGATGACCATGAAACCATTGTCAATTGTTGTAAAAACCCATCTGGTTCATTAATGTCCAAAACTACTCACAATATTCCAAATGGGGTCTAAGAGCCTTATACAGCCTCAACAGTACATCCTTGCTCTTGTATTCTAGCCCTCTCAAATTTGCCTTCCTAACTGCCAACTGAACATGCATGTTAACCTGAAGAGAATCTTGAACTAGGATTCCCAAGTCCCTTTGTGCTTCTGATTTCTGAAGCCTTTACCCATTTGGAAAATAGTCTATGCCTCTATTCTTCCTACCAAAGTGCATAACCTCACACTTTTCCACATTGTGTTCCATTTGTCACTTTGTCCACTCTCCTAGCCGGCCCAAGTCCTTCTGTAGCACCCCTCAATACTATCTGTCCCTCTACATATCTTTGTATCATGTGCAAATTTAGCAACAATGTCCTCATTTCCTTCTTCCAGATAGTCAATATATATTGTGAATAGTTGTGGTCCCAACACTGACCCCGGCGGAACATCACTAGTCACCAGCTGCCATCCTGAAAAGACCCCTTTATCCCCATTCTGCCTTCTGCCAGTCAGCCAATCCCCTATCCATTTCAGTACCTTGCCCCTAGAACCAGGGGCTGTTATCTTATTTAGCAGCCTCCTGCACCGCACCTTGTCAAAGGCCTTCTGGAATTCCAAATAGATCATGTCCTCTGGTTTTCCTTTGTCTAACTTCTTCAGTACCTCCGCATGGTAGCACAGTAAGTAGTTAGCACTGTTGCTTCACAGCGCCCAGGACCCGGGTTCAATTCCCGGCTTGGGTCACTGTGCGGAGTCTGCGTGTTCTCCAAGTGTCTGCGCGGGTTTCGTCCAGGTGATCCGGTTTCCTCCCGTACATCCCGAAAGACATGCTTGTTAGGTGAATTGGACATTCTGAATTCTCCCTTAGTGTATCCGAACAGACGCCGGAGTGTGGCGACTAGGGGATTTTCACAGTAACTTCGTTGCAGTGTTAATGTAAGCCTACTTGTGATACTGTACTAATAAAATTATTATTAGATTATTCATAGAATCATAGAATTTACAGTGCAGAAGGAGGCCATTCAGCCCATCGCGTCTGCATCGGCCCTTGGAAAGAGCACCCTAATTAAGCCCACACCTCCACCCTATCCCCGTAACCCAGTAACCCCACCTAACCTTTTTGACACTAAGGACAATTTAGCGTAGCCAATCCACCTAACCCGCACATCTTTGGACGGTAGCAGGAAACCGGAGCACCTGGAGGAAGCCCACGTAGACACGGGGAGAATCCAAACCAGGAATTGAACCGGGGACCCTGGAGCTGTGAAGAAACAGTGCTAAACATTGTGCTACCGTGCGGCTCTATTTAAAAATGAAAGAATTCTAACAGATTTGTCAGGCACGGCCTCGCGTAGATGAATCCGTGCTGACTCAGTCCTATTTTACCATGCACTTCCAAGTACTCTGCAATCTCATCCTTAATAATGGACACTCAAATCTACCAACAACTGAAGTTAGCCTATAGTTCCTCATCTTCTGCCTCCCTCCTTTTAAACAAGGGTGTTAGATTAGCCATTTTCCAGTCCTCTGGAACCCTCCCTGCCTCCAGTGATTCCTGAAAGATCACCACCAATGCCTCCACATTCTCCTCAGCTATCACAAAGAACAATACAGCACAGGAACAGGCCCTTCAGCCCTCCAAGCTTGCGCCTACCATGGCACCTGCCTAAACTAAAACCATATGCACTTACGGAGTCCATATCCTTCCATTCCCACCCTATTCCTAAATTTGACTAGATGTCCCTTAAATGCCGCTATCGTACCTGCTCCCACCACCTCCCCAAGCAGCGCGTTCCACATATTTACCACTCTCTGTGTAAAAAAAACACTTGCCTCGCACATCTGTTCTAAACTTTTCCCCATGCACTTTAAACCTATGTCCTTCAGAATCCTGGGGTGTAGTCTATTCAGTCCAAGTGATTTATCAATCTTCAGACCTTTTGGTTTTCCCAGCACCTTCTCCTTAGTGATGGCCACTACACTCACCTCTGCCCCCTAACTCTCTGAAGTTCTAGTATGCCACTGATGTCTTCCACTGTGGAGACTGATGCAAAGCGCCTATTCAGTTCCTCTGCCATTTCTTTGTTCCCTATTGATTCTCGAATAATTCTGTTCTGAATCCTGCTATTGGGCCGCCATTTTGAGCCAATGGCCCAATACCGGGGTCTGGCGGCTGGCCCCCCTCCCCCCGCCACAGTGGAAATCCTAACCCCCACCTGCTGGGGCCACCCTCCCACCCACCACTACCGGAATTGTTGGGTCACCTCTCCACAGCATATACACATGAAGGTGACACGATCCCCATATCGGAGACCTCTGTATCATAGACCTGCCACATCAGATCTGCTGCCTCATTCAGAAGTGTAGAAACCAACAGCTGATACTTCATAGAAAGCCAAAACATATCACAACATGTAGCTATGATTGACAAGTTGTCACCACATCAAAAGCAGTTAAGTGCTTTCTGCTGAGAAAAAGAAGAGGTGAAAGCACTTGTCCCTTAGATGTTTATAAACATTGTGATTAGCTTCACAGCAGGGTACTGGAAATACATTCAAGCTTGAAGGAGGATGAAAATAAACAATCCAGGCACCTGGCTGTCTTGAATCTATTACCCTGTCAATTAGAGTGTCCTAAAAGTGAAGAGAAGCCTCACAGATCAAAGGATCTAATGGGTTTAAAGTTTTGTGGTGTGTTTCGTCTTTCTATGAAGTAACAGCTCCAGCTTTCTATACTTTCTATTCCTCTGTCTGAGGCAGCAGATACAAAGGACAGGCAGTGATTTTAGCTTCCAGGTAGGGGTGACTTATGGGTATGTCTCTGATATGGGGGTCTCTGAAATGGAGGTGTCTCTATTAAGGGAGTCTCTGAAATGGGGTCTCTGTTACAGGGGGTCTCTGATATGGGGGGTCACTGCTATTGGTGGTTTCTGTGATGGGGTCTCTGATATGGGGTGATCTCTTGATATGGGAGCTCTCTGATATGGGAGACCCTGCTAGGGGGGGTCTGATGGGGGAGGGGGTTGGGCATGATTTTCCTTGTGGGGAGAGGGGGCCCTCTAATGGGCTTTGGGGCACTTACATTATATACTCTTCCCTCCCCCATCCCCCCGACCCACAGCAAGATCCACCACATCAGGACCATGCTTAAAAATACTTGCACCAATCCACACCCACGTGAATCCCGGCTGAGAGGAGGCAAGGATAATCGAGTGTTCATCCCGATAATGGGATGCAAATATGTTCAAATTACCCATTTGCAACCTCCTGCCAGCATAGCTCACTGCTGTCATTGCTGGGGGACTGGAGCATCGGAACGAGATTGTGTTTTTTTTGTCAAATGTGTGATTCTCCGCCACATCAGGAACTGCGCCACTGGCAGCGGATGATGGAGAATCCATCCTATTATCTCCCTCAGTCTTTCATCTTCTTGGAATAGATAGTCTTTTGAAATCCACGCCCGAGGTACTGGGTCACTATTTTCTGAGTAGCATTACTTCACCTTTTCACTGTTTTATGGAATTTCAATATAATGAGTATCATATAAGGTACATTTTCAGCTTCTTTCATTTGACTTAATAGGTTGTATTGAACCAAAGTAACAGAAGGATTTCAGACTGGAATATGGCTCTTGGAATGTTAATTTGATCATGTCTGCAGCATTTTAAGTAAATAATGAGTAAAATGATCTATATACCCTCTGTGAAATGTAATGTGTACTGACAGTAGGACGATAATAGACCTTGTGTAACTTGAACAATTTGGATCATGTTATAAGCTACAGGAAGCGTGAAAAGTAAACTTAGTTTCTCTGAGCAGGGTGTTTATTGTAATAAAAGTAAAATACTGCGGATGAACAGAGATCTAAGTGATAATATCCACAGCTGCATGGAAAAAGATAGACAAAAACGTCAACCTACTTGGCTCAATGCCCAGTGAACCTGAATACACGTTTTAACTTGAAAGCATGGTTTAAAAACAAAATGTCCTTGTGCAGATGGTTAAAGCAAGTTTGCATAATGTCAAATAAAAGATGGTTGTGAGTTTATGCTCAATAGTAGCACCATGATCTCTGAGCTGGAAGACCCTAGTTTCACATCCCAGTGCAGAGATTTTGGCATTGATAAACTAGACTGACACTTCAGTGCAGTACTGAGGGAGTGCTGTACTATTGGAGCTGTTACATTTCAACTGAGACATTAACTTTAAACCAAGGTTACATCTGCACGATTCATACAGGTGCAAGCGAGGTATCCCAGTGCCCAGGCTAACATTTAGTCCTCAACCAACGTAGCTACTATTTATATTGTTGCTACTCGTGAGATTTTGCTGTGCATAAATTGACTGCTGTATTGGGCTACATTAAAAACAATCCCAACACTTCAAAAGCATTTCATCAGCAATAAAGTGCTTTGGACAATCTCAAGGCATGTAAGCTGCCATATAAATGCCAGATCTTTCCTTGCTTTTATAGAATAATCCTCAAAAAGGCTCCATGTCCAAAGGGTGGGAATACAAGGAGAGGATTTATGGGGTAGCTATAAATGAAGGGAGTCCCTGATGTTTTCCACTGTATTGTGTAGCTACTTAGTTTGTTTTGTTCTGTTTAGAAAGCTTCCTATTTTATTGATTTTGTTATGTTTTTAAGTAAAGGATTGCGTGTTATCCCGATATTTCTCATTGTTGTAGTTGTGGGAGAGTTACTTATTCATGTGTGATGTTCTACTGCTGTTTAAGATATTGAATAAATGTAGCCTGGCGAAGGATCTTGCTACAATGGAAGGATGCAAGGCCCCCAAGCGTGGAGACCTGGATCAATGACATGGCGGGTTTCATTAAGCTAGAGAAGGCCAAATTCGCCCTGAGAGGGTCGGTACAAGGGTTCTTTAGGCGGTGGCAACCTTTTCTCGACTTTCTGGCTCAACGATAGGGTACAGGGACAGTAGCAGCAGCAACCCAGGGGGGAGGGGGGGAATGGGGAGGGGGGAGGGGGGGGCGGACAATGACTATGTTTGTTTGTTTATTTAATTTTAATTTATTTTTAAGTTCTTTTGTTGTTCATTGGGGTTGGGGGGGGTGGGGGGGATGTGATACATGCGTCGATACGGTCTGGGGGTGTTACAGTTATTATGGGTTATTTTGTTGCATTTCATTGTTTGTCGTTATGTTTTATATTTTCTGTAAAAAATTCCAATAAAAATTATATTAAAAAAAAGATATTGAATAAATAAAACTTTATGCAATGTTGAGAATGACCTTTGCATTCTATATAATGCACGGAATTCTCCATTGGCTGATGCCGAAATCTGGAAAGGCGGTTGGCTGAAGAATCAGTTGTGAGGCCGAAATCGTGGCAGCCGCCCAATGCCATGCTCCGATGCCTCGACAAGGGCATCATCGCGTTCTACTCCACATGTACAGTAAATGCCGTCCACATATCTTTAGCGAGCGGGGGGGGGGGGGGGGGGGGGTGGCAGAGAGCAGGGACATGGTCAGAGCAGGGATATGGGCAGGGGGGTACACATCATCCTAATGTGTCCACCTTTCACCCCCTGCAGACAATGGACTTCGGAATCCGACCAGGAATGATGACCTTTATCCTAATTGCCGCAGCCCTGGGGGATGCACTGAGGCTGTACGAGCTGGAACTGGTCAAGGGGGACCCTGCAGCAGGGGGGCTTGCCCCAGGGGGCAGCCAGTGAGGATGGAGAGTTGGCCGCCCAACAGGCCAAGGAGGAGTTGGGAGGGAGGCACCACATCAGGCCTCGTGTGTCCTGGCAGAGCCTGTATTCGAGGGCTGCCGTCGAAGACTCAGGCTGAGTAGGGAGACATATCTGAAAGATCATGGTGAGGAATTGAACAAACAAATGTGATATAAAATGGGATAATTATTTAGAATAATGTAGAGGATAGAGCCGGTCTAATGGTAGTGAGTTAGGAGGTAATGAACAAAGGAATTCAACAAAGCATGGCCAGGAAAGGGGGAGGGGAGCCTCGTGCAGGGTGGTGAAAAGAATGCTGGGTAACAAGAGGCCCAGGGTTGAGGAATGCGAAGTGAGCCAATCAGGATATATGGCCAGGTCAGGAGGTGTATAGGATGACCTATGGGAATCTTGTATGTGAAACGTGATGCCATTTGAACGATATGTATAGAAGATCTCTTTGTCCTCTGTCTCACTCGGCTTTGGGAGTTTCAGGAGACTGTATGTGTTTTGAGTCTCTATAGAGCGGGTCAGCCTTGCAAGTTGTTTAAAAATAAATAATACCATACCTACAGATCCCTCTCGAGTTTTATTGAGACCAGACTGACGGGTAAAGAACTTAATTTGTCAATGGAGCACCTGGCCCACCGTGGGGAAATGGGCGAGGACATCCACTCCCGGTAGCCATCAAGGTGACGATCAACTTGAACCTTTATGCCACAGGGTCCTTCCAGGCGCTGAGCGGGAACCTGTCCGGAATCTCACAGACCTCGGTGCACAGGTTCATCCGCGCCATCACGGACACCCGATATGCCCGGTTTGCACAATATTTTAATGTGGACCGAGCTTACCAGGATGCCTGGACAGCGAAGTTCACTGCAAGCGCCAAGATGCTAAGAGTCCAAGGGGTGCTTGACGGGGTGCATGTCGCCCTCCAAGCACCGGTCCATGATGAGCCATTCTCACAAACCAAAAAGGGTTCCACTCAAAGAACAACGAATAAAACAGCACAGGAACAGGCTCTTCGGTCCTCCCAAGCCTGTACCAGTCACTCCTGTAACCCCACCCCACTCGATGAAGGTGCAGCTGGTGTGTGACTATGAGCTGCGCATTATGCATATCTGCATCCAATACCCAGGCAGTGAGCACAATGCCGTCACCTTGGCACACCCAGTTCCTGGTCTCTTTGGGGCGCACCCTTGGCTGAGGTTGTCTGCTGCGGTCGTAGCTGATGATGCCTATCCGGAGGCCACAGACCAATGCGGACACCCACTACAACAACACCAATGCCGCAACCAGGGGTGTGATCGAGCTTCAGCATGTTGAATATGTGATTCAGGTATCTGGACCACTCTGGAGGGCCCTCCATTATAGTACTAGAAGAGTCTCCCACATTGTGGTGGCCTGCTGCATCCTCCTCAGCATCATTATGGGGTACGGGCCCTGGATTGGCAGTAACAGCGGGTCTGGTCCATGGGATGGAGGGTGATGAAGGACTGCTCTGCGATACAATCTGGTGCTCTGCACTACTTGACAACGCCTGACCCCTGCCCACAGTAGCACTTTCAACCGTCGTCCACCTGGGTGATCCCTGCATGCGAGCTGGTCATTCCATCACACGGTGCCATCAATCCTTGGGGTGGGGACGGTGGGGGGGGGGGCTGCAGAATGGGGTGGAGAGTGATAGGACTAGGCTGAACTGGGATCCATGGCTCAAGCCCTTCCCCACCGGCCGTCCATTCCTCACATCCAGAGCACTGAGGCAGTTTGAAACAATAGGAAGAGGTGTTTATTGTGAAAAGGTAAACATACTTATCCCAAGTGCCAACCTAACTAGTGTCTACCTTTCTCGCCTTTTGGGCCCGAATGCTATACCTAGGTGGATCCCCAGGCGGTACATCAGGGGTGGAAGCAGTCTGCTGCGATTCCCACCCTGTGACCTGGGTCCTCTTTGGCAGCCATCTTCTGGGGTAACCGGGCTGCTCGGGTGTTCCAGGTGGCGTGGTGCTGCCATGTTTTGCACACTGTCCATCAGATGTGCCTGGGACAGGATGGGGGGGGGGGGGGGGGGGGGGGGGGGGGAACCCGAAGCACTGTAGTGTGCCAGCATCCCCTGCGAGAGTCACTTGCAGGCCCCATTGCCTCCTCCCTCAGAGTACCCGATGGCACCTAAACTACTCCATGGGAAGGGGATGCGAGTAGAACTAACTCCCGAGGCTCCCCACCACCTGACACTGGGTCCTGTAGGCCCACTCCTGTCCCAACCAGGGTCTTGATGCTCGCGGACTCTGAGACTGTGCCACATCATCCAGTGACTGTGTCACCACCCTCTGGGTCGGTGCCACATCAGCCAGTGACTGTGCCACCTCCCTCTGTGCCTGGCTCAGGTCAGTCAGCCCCTGGCTCTGTGACTGCATCTCCACTTTCAATGGGACCACCCTTTCCAAAAGCCCGAAACCCGTCTGGACGGCAGCTAGTTCCTGGGGTCGGGCCGCTGACTGTCCTCCCCCTCGGGGGCTCCTATCTCCACCTGGTGAGCACGAGATAGTGCCCCAGGAGCCTCTTCACTAACATGCCAAACCAAGGTGACTGTTTCTGGGATGGTGGAAGGTGATGGAGACAGCTGTGTCAGGAACTCAGAGACATCCCCGGACTGGTACTGTGATTCGAGTGTTTTCGTCGCTGCCCGTGTCCTCTTCCTCACTGCTATCTATTGGGGTTGGGGTTGTGATTGGGGTTGGGGGGCGGGGACACTAAGAAGGGCCCACCTCATCGCCAGGGGATCCTGCAAGCCACAAGACATGGCGCATGATTGGATCGCGAGTTGGGGTGATGGGTGGTGGTGTTGTTAGGGTGGTGGAGGGGGGGTTGGTGTGGTGTGGGGGGTTGAGGGGATATTGAGGGGGGATGTGGGGAACAGCAACTCAGCCAGGTCACGTACTCACCCGATGGCAATCTCCGTCTCGGCAACTACCCTCTCTCTGGGCCCACCAACCAGGTCCAGTGCCCGTTGCTTTGCTGCAGGTCTGACGGTCTCCTCCAGTCTTTGCCCTCTCCCAACGGTTGTGGGCTGCCTTCTCCTGAGGGGGAGTGGAGGTGGAGGAGACAGTAAATGCACAGTGTTAGACAGTCGGGCGAATGCAGCACAGAGGGTGGTTAGTTGGTGGCCTTCGTAGCCAGGGAACCCAGCCATGGCGGCCGGTATGACTACTGGCATGTGGCACAGGGTGGAGGTTTGGTCGCCCTCTGGGTGGTGGGGGGAGGGGCGCAGTTACAGATGTGTGGAATGGGGGCTAGTGCCAGGGGCACTCTGCTGCCTACTCACCCTGGCCCCCCTGAGGAGGGCGTGCGTTTTTATTCCTGTACTGCTGTCCGGTCCTGGCGATGGGGCCCATGGCACTCATGGCGTCTGCCATCTGCGCCCAGACCCGGTGTACAGCTGCGGGTGGCAACTTCCCTCCCACCCAGGGAACAGGGTGGCCTACCTTTCCTCCACGGTGTCTAGCAGGATCTCCAGCTCCGCGTCCGCAAACCGGGGTCCGCTCTCCGTGCTGCCATCTTGTTGGCTGGGGTGAGTGTGTGGGGCGAGTGGAGAGCTGTTATGAGGCAGTAGCTTGTGAGCCTCTCGAGTGACAATCCCAGGTCCGGCGTATCCGACACCGCTTTTCAGTGGAATCACTCATGTTCCACGTGGCACCGGTGCTAGCCCATTAACAGTTGATGAATTGCCTCAGGATGGACACCAATTTTGCTGTGGGAGAAGTCCACCGAATCTGTCCCGTTCAAGTCTCTGAAACGGAGAATTCTGCCTCTTAACTTTTGGCAACCTTTTCAGTCTATATTACAGTAAATTCTAAAATTTCAACAAACAATACATTTTGTTTAATACAGGAGGTTTGACTTTGCTCATATCAATGAGGATGTTTCTGGACTGGGATAGAACATAATTACCCATTTCAGGCTTCAGCTAAAATATAAACTGATCCTGTTTACTTCCCAAAAACAGGAACTTTCTGAGCACATAAAGGAAGTTCCTATTGGCTGAACTAACACAAATTCCAGATGGAATCCATTGTTTCCACTATAAGGAAATTGCAAAGTTTGCTGTTTCACAATGGAATCAAATTCCGAAAATTTCATTCAGCCTGGATACAATACAAAATTGTTTTATGTGTGTTAGACCCTGTTGTCTCGAAATATGTGTCTGAAGAAATTATATTTCCAATTGTCAACCGACTTCAAAGTTATTAAGTTTAACTGAATTGTTTTCGTAGTCTGCTGCAATTCTCTTTTATGTTAGTGTTGTGTTTAGCGTTACATATTTGGGTGTCTGTCTCCTCCTGCTTCTAATAGCCCTGGAAATTCCCACACTCGATTAAAGTGAGTATTAGACTCCCAAGTTCCAGAAAGGGCATTTATCCAACTTTCCAAATCCTCTGCCTGAAATAGATAGTCATTAAATATTCCCGTAATGCCCAGGAACCTGTGCAATGTCTGACCTCTTCTATTGTACAATTACTGATCCCAGATTTGGGGAGGAATCTTGATGAGACGTCAGGAGTCTTGCCTGTTGTCTGGAGAGCCAGCAGGAGACCCATGCTGCTTCATACCAAGCGGGCAGTGCCAATGTCAGCAGCAGGCTTTCCCTGGGAATCAAAACCATGGGGGTTGGAAGTCTTGCCTACCAAAGGGCAGACAGCTCTTGCGCTTGGCAGCACCACTGAGAAGTCATGGCTGCTTCCGTAAGGACAGGCACCAGGATTGCAGAATGAGCCAGGCCACAGATAAGTAATGTGGGTGGATCCCGGTGGTGATACTGGAGAGGATTCATTCCTGCGCAGCGTTGGCCAGGGAGGGGAGCACATCCAGGCTATGTGGACGGATCTTAGGGGAGGAGCAGGCCCTGAAGAAGAGGTGAAGGCCAGATTGGGGGGGGGGGCTGAGCCCCATATTGGAGGAGGAGATATGGTGCGCGTCCCTTCACGGAGTGAATGCTATGCCATATTGCGTGAGATTGAGTTTGATTCAACTCAAGGTGGTGTCAAGATCACCTCACCAAGGCCAGAACAAGACGGTTTTTTGAGGGGGTTGAGGATAGTTGTGAGCAGTGTTCGAGAGGGCCCGTGAATCACACACACACATGTTCTGGTCCTGTTTCAAATCGGTGGGCTTTTGGAAGTCTATCTTTAGCACCACATTGACAATCCTAACTATTGATCTAGAGCCCTGCCCCGCTGATGGCTTCATTTGGGGTGTTGGATCAGCAGGAACTGAGGACATGTGTGGGGGCAGATGCCCTGACATTTTCCTTGTCGATTCCTCGGAGACGAATTCTGCTGAGCTGGAGAAGGGGCGATGCCACCTAGTACCTAGGCATGGCTAGGTGACTTGATGGACCTTAAGAAGGTCAAATTTACAGTGAGGGGATCAATTGAAGGGCTCTACCATAGACTTCATTTCGCACTTTCATTTTGCACTTTAAAGGATTTGTCACTATCAGCTGTTTGTGGAGTGGTGCGGTTGAGTGGTGGGGGAACAGCGTGTCTGGGGTATATTTCTGTTTTGGGGGGGGGTGACTGTTGCTGCTGTGGTTTGTAATTTTTGATATTGGTGTTGGGGGTTGTTTTATTTGTATATTTTTTGACATAAAAAGTTAAAAGTTCAATAAAAATATTTTTTTAAATAGTAATGTGGGTGGGGGATCAGGAAGAGTTTTTGGGGATGGGTGTTGCAGGGAGAGGGATGCAGGGTTCGGCAGCAAAGGCAGGAGAGTCTCAGTGGGTCCACCATTTCCCCGAGTGCCTTTGATTGAGGGACCACTTCCCCCACCCAAACCCGAGATGGCAGGCTGGCCGTAGAGTTTTACCGGTCTTCAGTTGTATTGTGACAGGTTTAATACTAGCGGTGGTGGATGAGACCCTTCAGTGATCATTAATTGGCCACTTACAGGCCTCACTTGGTGGTGGGGTGGGAAGGTCGACCATGGGCCTTCCTGTCCAGAACGTCATTCTGGATGAGGCGAGAAGGCAGCAGGGTTCCGTCATGCCACTAACACGCCTAATTCAATGTCCTTCCTGCCTCCAAGCTTGCCATCAGTGAGAGCACAGGATTCTGGCTGTGGTGCCTCTGTGCTTTTACCTTCTTCCCACTTCAAGGCAGATCTCATTGTCCCTACTTGGACAACAACCTTTTTTTCTCTCCTTCCCTTCCATGGTTGCTGGAAAAATAAATTCTGGATTTAGTTCATTGGAGATTGACTGCTTGGCATGTACGGAGTAGTTTTTGTAGCTATCTTGTCCTCTGTCCACCCACAGCTTATCTTATTCATTTTAACTTTCACTTATTCCCCCATATTATTGCTCATGTTTTTTTCTGCAACAATTTTTCTTTGCTATTTCCTGCAACTTTTGCAGGAGGCGGCAGTTGGTAGGAAAAGCACATAAGGATTTGGAGAAATGCCTTTTCTAGGTGAGACTTCCTACCCTGTGGTTTTGATTCCGGGGAAAGCTTGCTGCTGGCATTGGCACAGCCTGATTGGTGTGGGGCAATGTGGGTGTCCTTCTTGCATCTCCAGCATGCAGGCAAGACTGATATCTCAACAAAATTCCTGCCCAAATTTGATTGTTTCTGAAGAATATTGTGAGGAATTTTATTGATCGGAATTTCAGGCTAATAAGCGTGCAAAAAAACAACTCCCAACAGTTGAGCCGTGCACATTCTTGGGGTAGGATTTGGTGGATAAAACAGTTCATCAAACTTCCTCTTCTAAGCAAACCGGCAAATGGTTTCCCATTATATGTGTAGGTTTGCCATTTTTTGTGATATATTATGGGCGGGATTCTCCCAGCCCCGCGCCAGGCCGGAGAATCCCTGCAACCACGCCACGCCGCCCCGACGACACGTGATTCTCCGTGGGGCGGAGAATCGGCGCCATTGCGCCGGTGCGTTTGGCACAGCGCCGATCGCAGGCCGCTGTACGCGACCGGGCCGCCGATTCTCCGGCCCGGATGGGCCGAGCGGCCGCTCTAAAAAGGTAGAGTCCCGCCGGCACCATCCACACCTGCTTGCAGTCAACGTGAACTCTGCACGCAGGGTGGGGAGGGGGGCTCCGACCCAGGGGGGTACCTCTGATGGGGCCTGGCCCGCGATTGGGGCCCACCGATCGGCGGGTCGGCCTCTCGCACCCCAGGCTTATTTTCTTACGCGCGGCCCCTGAACTCCTGCGCCATGTTGCGTCGGAACCGGCGCATTGAGGAAGGCCACCGCGCATGCGCGGGTTGGCGCCGGCACCACTGCACATGTTCTCATTGACGCTGGCACCATTGCGCATGTGCGGATCCCGTGGCGCACAGTTCACGCTGGGATGGGAGGCTGGAGCGGCATGAACCGCTCCAGCGCCGTGCTGGACCCCTGTAGGGGCCAGAATCAGTACTCCCAGCGGCCCGTTCACAGCGTCGTGAAACACGACGGCGTTTCCGACGGCGTGGACACTCTGCCGCCGAATGGGAGAATCCCGCCCCATGGTTATGGAAATAGAAAATTGGAAAGCAGCAATCACAGGAGCTGTATCCCTTGGAATGTGATTTAAATGTGATTCGGATCTCAAATAATGAGTCAGAGCACAGGAGGGAGAAACTAATGGCACGGTGCAACAACAATCTTTACCCCAGTGTCAGCAAACCGAAGGAACTGGTCATCAACTTCAGGAAGCAAAGTATCATACATGCCCCTGTCTGCATCAATGATGCTGAAGTGGAGATGGTCGACAGCTTCAAATTCCTGGGTGTGCACATCACCAACAATCTGTCCAGGTCCACCCACATCGACGCTACGGACAAGACATTAGGAAATTCGGCATGCTACATTGACTCTTACTAGAATCATAGAATTTACAGTGCAGAAGGAGGCCATTCGGCCCATCGAGTCTGCACTGGTCCTTGGAAAGAGCACCCCATTTAAGCCCACACCTCCACCCTATCCTCGTAGCCCAGTAACCCCACTTAACCCTTTTTGAACACTAAGGGCATTTTAGCATGCCCAATCCACCAACCTGCACATCTTTGAACTATGGGAAGAAACCTGAGCACCCGGAGGAAACCCACACAGACACGGGGAGAACGTGCAGACTCTGCACAGACAGTGACCCAAGCGAGAATCAAACCCAGGACCCTGGAGCTGTGAAGCAACAGTGCTAACCACTATGCTGCTGTGCTGCTGTAGTTTTTGCAGATGCACCATAGGGCACACAGCCTGGTATGGCAACTGCTCGGCTCAAGACCGTAATAAACTCCAGAGTCGTGAACACAGTCCAGTTCATCATGTGAACCCGCCTCCCATCCATTACTCTGTCTACACCTCCTGCTGCCTTGGGAATGTGGGCAGCATAATCAAAGACCCCTCCCACCTGGGTTATTCTCTCTTCCAACATCTTCCATCAGGCGGAAGATACAAAAGTCTGAGAACACGCACCAACACATTCAAAAATAGGTTCTTCCTCGCTGTTACCAAACCGCTGAACGGCCCTCGTATGGACTGAACTGATCTCTTTACATATCTTCTCTACTGTTGTAGCACTACATTCCCTATGCTTCACCCGATGTCTATGTCCATGTATTTAAATTGTGTGTTTATCGTATGTCCTATGTTTTTCATGTATGGAACGATCTGCCTGGTTGGTACGCAGAACAATACTTTTCACTCGTGACAGTAACTCTTAATCCAAATCTTATGCAAAAAGTTTTGGTAGAATATGATTGATGAAAAAAGTTTTGTGTGATATGATGTGAATAATGAAAATGGAAAATAATTAATTAAATTGGAGAAAGACCCCAAGGCTAACACCTAACCAGATAAAAGGAAGCTAGCAGCTTGATTGTCCAGACATATCAACAAACTTGATGTACACGATAGGCACAAGGTACTTTATTGTAAGGATATATTGTAAGTGATAAAGCATGTCAACATCCCCAATACCATGTCAACATCCCCAAAAACATGTCAATATCCCAACACAATGCCAACATCCCCAATACCATGTCATGAATGTTAAGATGCAAGTTCATGTCTACAGTTCTTCTCCTATTGAGGGGAAGTGATACATGGCACAAGAAAATGCCAGAGTGAAAAATGAGAATATTGAAAAAACTATTTAGGTGGGTTTAAACCCCATCTTTACCCTATTGTCAGTCTCAACTGCCTCATTGGACCAAGAGAGAAAGATGAGTTATGCCATGACCTTTTCCTTTCTTATGTAAAGATCACTAAAGTACACTAGGCTACAAATAGTTTCATTAGTTTTTGATCTCCTGAAAAGGAATGCAACACTGATTTAAAATCCCCCGTCTACCGATAGTTTTAAAACTACCAAACCCAGTAAAAGTAAAGTTGAAATGCCAAAAAAGCTAGGAAACCTGCTTTTGATTTGAAAGAAAAGCAAGCAATAGGAATGTAGGCTTTCCCCCATTAAGTTTTATTTAGGAGATTGAAGGGAAAGTTAAGAATTTTATTGGTTTTTTATCTAAATTTTACACGTATATATAAAACATATAGTATGCTTCCTGTAATTATCATACTCATTCTCTCTGACAATTTGCCTATCATACCTTTTGTTAACACTTCTGCTGTTATAAATCTGTCCTGGTCCACCCACGTCGACGCTACCACCAAGAAAGCACAACAGCGCCTGTACTTCCTCAGGAAACGCAGGGATTTTGGAATGTCCACATTAACACTTACCAACTTTTACAGATGCACCCCAGAAAGCATCCTATCTGGCTGCATCACAGCCTGGTATGGCAACTGCTCGGCCCAAGACCGCAAGGAACTTCAGAGAGTCGTGAACACAGCCCAGTCCATCACACAAACCTGCCTCCCGTCCATTGATCCATCTGCACCTCCCACTGCCTGGGGAAAGTGGGCAGCATAATCAAAGACCCCTCCTACCCGGCTTACTCACTCTTCCAACTTCTTCCATCAGAGATACAAAAGTCTGAGAATGCGCAGGAACAGACTCAAAAACAGCTTCTTCACTGCTGTTACCAGACTCCTAAACAACCCTCTTATGGACTGACCTCATTAACACTACACCCCTGTATGCTTCACCCGATGCCGGTGTTTATGTAGTTACATTGTGTACCTTGTGTTGCCCTATTATGTATTTTCTTTTATTTTCTTTTATTTTCATGTACTTAATGATCTGTTGAGCTGTTCGAAGAAAAATATTTTTCACTGTACCTCGGTACACGTGACAATAAACAAAACAAAATCCAAATCCAACAAAAAATAAAATAGCACATGTTCCAATTCACTGTGAACAATGTCTCAAGATTTGTATTATGATTCTGTATTATATCATGAGCTCAGAAAACAACATGATTGGCAACAAGTGTCAGGTTTGTACAGCTTTACACCTACATTCCCTCATTGCTGTATCAAATTCTTTGTGATGTGTTGTACCATCATCATCGATACCATTAAATTACGAGCCACGAGTGCAGTCCAGGGTAGCTTTCCTGGATAATCTTTCTCCTTTGTAGATAGGGGAGGGGGGGGAGGGGGAGGGGAGGGGGGCGTCTGACACACGCTTGGCACCTGACTTTTCAACAGTGCAGCCAAGATTGGGAAAATTAAAGATAAAATGAACTCACATTTACTGCTTATTAAGTAGTTAGCAACACTAATGAAATGTTAACACTTGGAGAAGTGCTGGTTTTATTGCTTCTCTTTCAATTCTTTTTGATGGTCTGGGACGGGTAGAAGTACCTTCTGTGTATTAGTCACATCACTGCTGACTCTGGAATATTATTATTTCATCATATCTGACGGCAGTGAAAATCAAACTGATTTCTAAACTCTTTAAATTACTTAAACTGCAGTGTGGGATGCAATGCAAAATACATTTGAAAATGAACAGTATTTGAGTCTGCATTTTCACTCAATTGTGCAGCATTTATCTATGCTGTGAGAATGCTTGCAGTGTTAATGGATTTTTATAATCCTCAAAAAGAAATCTCCCGTAGTACATCAATACCATATTTTAATAAATCACAGTTATTCCGCAATGGAGTTCAATAGAGGTGCAGCTGGCATTTAATAGTGTAAAACAGGGCAGCTAATTCACTATTTTCCATTTCACACTTGGCGAGAAACAAATTTCACTCGCACTGTTATCACAAATAGGCCACTCAAATTCTCATCTGAGAGTTCGCAATTGCAAATGTTAATGACATACATGGGCAGGCCATGCACATTCACAACAGTCATATTGCTGCAAAGTAAACATCAATCTAAATTTCAATAATTAAATATGATGGGCTGTAACTTCCTCAGAGTGGCAATCAGCAAATATTGCCACTCCATGCCTAATTGCTTGCACTAAATTTCTTCCATGCCTTTCGCACCCAACTTTTCGACTCAGGCCGGGTGAGATCCAGGCAGCACAGCTGTCCTTGAGCCCCAGTATTCACATCCAGCCCATTGAAGGGGCTGTGGGGTGTCAGGTCGTTGAACCTCAGAGGATGGGAGGGGGGCCTTTACAATAGCTATCCAGAGGTTAAAAGATATTTTAATTCTTCTAACTCTTCCTGACTAACTATTTGTGTAACCCTGGTGGATCCACATGAAGTTTCTGATTTAAATCATATTTTCAGACAGTTCCCAGTGCAGTGCCATTGCCCAGGGTAAGTTTGTGGTTCTGGGCAGTTGCCATGGAAACCCTGAGCTGTGAAGTTCCAAGAGGGGTTCCCCAAAGCTTCTTTGGAATCTCTCCCCCCCCCCCCCCCCCCCCCCGCCAATGCAACACTGGAGAGCTTGGAAGTTACAGCCAGATATCTAATTACCTCTAAACAATCATTTCTATTAGAAAATGATAAATTGTGCATTCCATTAGAACTCTTTATCAGTTTTGAACTCTGGCATACTCCATACTCTTCTGGCTGACACAAAACCTTGCTCCACATTCTCTGACACTGTCTTGATGTTACTGCTGAAAGGATAGATCCTTACTCGTGATTTAAATATCATCATGGAAAGACTCAATGTCCGTTTCTTGCTCCATTGCTTGGTCAACTTCTTTGTCTCGTGATCTTCCTTCATTCGCTCAAAAGCATCCTGAAGAACGGATCGGAATAATTGAGACACTTCCTGCACCTCTGGCTCATATTCAGCGATAGCCTGGCGAAACCTGGATAACAATTGGAAATCTGAATTAAAATATAGAATTAATTGATCCTGTACATTCAGCAGGAACCATGCTCAATGGCAGTGCAGGTCGGAGAGTTAATACTCCTATCAGTCTTGAATCAGCCTTGCTCCATTGAATTGGAAAGATTAAAAAAATCAGCCAGGATTCTTGTGGTTTTTTTAAGGGATAGGCTTGCAGATCACAAAGGTACAAACTTATTGGAAAGGCGTCTTCCCACATGCTGCTGGAAGAAACTGACTGTTAGCCTGCACAAACTGCCGATGATGTCATCCATACATCATGTGATCAAACTCTTAAAGTGACCTTGTTTCAACTAGGAACCAACATGAATGCACAATAACTCTCACTCCTGATGACTATTAAGTGATCCATATGAAAGTGAACTTGTGTGGGTAACAGGGAGGATAAGGGAGCACCGCTGTGATTTCCTCTGCCCTAGAGGTGGTGCCCCTTGGAGCCAAACAGCTCGCCATCATTCACCATCTCGGTTCACAGAAGAAGAATAACCAATTGGACTAATTACCAGAGGGTGACCACTCCTGAAAGCCATAGCACAATACAAAATTAAAACCTCCATGAAAATAGGGAAGAACACAGAGGAAAACGAAAAAAAAAATGAAAATGAACTGAATTGCTTTGTGTTGGATAGAAGTATGCAGTCAAATCACGGATCATTAAAATTTGAGGCAGGCTAAGTACTGCGCACAAGATGGAAAAGGAAATATATGCAACAAATGGAGTTGAAAAAATCTTCTGTGGACTTGACACTAAACCAATACAAAGCACAATCAACAAAGCCAGTTGAATATTGAACCACATATCAAAAACAGTTCCATATAAGTCAGGGGACATCATAGCAATCTATACTGCTGTGTTCAGACTACACCTCAAGCTCCACATCCAGCTCCAGTTGACAAGATAGTCAAGTGTCAATATCCTCTAACAATGATGGTCCTCTAACAATGTTAAAGTGCTTAAATTTCTTACAACTGCATGCATTTACTGTTGTCACTATTTTATTACCCTTTGTGACACAACTGAAATAGCAATTTCATTAAAAAAATTTAAATATATTTTTTATTACAATTAACAGTTTTTCTACAAAAGATACAATAAACAGAATAACAGCTAAATAGTAAGAACCCACCTCATCCCCACTTCCCCACAACATAACCTCACCCCTAAACCCTTCCCCACCCACCCTATCACCCCCCCCCCACCCCCCACCCCCGTGAACAACTAACAGTGACCAACTCTTTAAAGTAAATTAGAAATGGCCGCCATCGATGGGGAAACCCTTCCACTGACCCTCATGGTAAACTTGACCTTCTGGAGGTGCAAAAACTCCATCAGGTCACCCAGGTTTGCCAACGTACCTCACGGTGTAGTCAACGTCCAGCCCGGGAGGATCAGCCTCCTCTCCACAAGCAAGGCAAAGGCCAGGGCTTCTGCCCCCGTCTCCATCCGGAGCTCCACCATATCCAAAACCCCAAAAATCGCCACCAGTGGGTAAGTCTCCAACCCAATGCCCAGAATGCCGATACAGTATCAAAAAAGGACCCCCAGCTTTGAGCACAATCAGAACATGTGCATATGGTGCGCCAACCCGCTCGAACACCGATCACATCCATCCTCCACCCCATTGAAAAACCCAGCTCTTCTGCCCACTGTGCCTTCACACCCTCAACAGAGCACATCTCCTGTCCCAGTATCTGCGGGTATATACCCAATGTACTGGCCACCTCCGACACTGAGCGGGAAGGCTGGAAAGTACCTTTTAACCCAGCTATGCACCTAGATATACCTGAACCCCATCAGCAACTGTAAGCCCATATTTCCCCTCCAGTTCTCCCAGGCTGGCGAACCGACCCTCTAAAAAAAAAATCTCCCACCTTCTCCAACCCGCCCAAATAAACCCAGTTAAAAACCAATTTGTCACAAGTAGGCTTACATTACCATAGCAATGAAGTTACTGTGAAAAGCCCCTTGTCGCCACATTCCGGCGCCTGTTCGGGTACACGGAGGAAGAAGTCAGAATGTCCAAATTACCTAACAGCATGTCTTTAGGGACTTGTAGGAGAAAACCAGAACACCCGGAGGAAACCCACGCAGACACGAGAAGAAAGTGCAGGCTCCGCACAAACAGTGACCCTGCCACTGTCAAGTGCCAGTGCTAACCACTGTGCTACCGTGCAGCCCTATAATAGTTTAAGTGAGTGGGCAAGGGTCTGGCAGTTGGAGTACAATGTTGGTAAATGTGAGGTTATCCATTTTGGTAGAAATAACAGCAAAATGGACTATTATTTAAATGGTAAAACATTGCAGCATGCGGCTGTGCAGAGGGACCTGGGTGTCCTGGTATATGAATCGCAAAAAGTTGGTTTGCAGGTGCAGCAGGTAATTAAGAAGGCAAATTAAACTTTGTCCTTCATTGCTAGGGGGATGGAGTTTAAAAGCAGGACGGTTATGTTGCAGCTGTATAGGGTGCTGGTGAGACCACACCTGGAGTACTGTGTACAGTTTTGGTCTCCTTACTTGAGAAAGGATGGACTAGCACTGGTCGGTGTGGTGATATGCCTGTACACTATATAATATAGATGGCTGGTGGTACAGACCCACCATGCAGTCTCGAGACAGTGGCCATGTAACAAGGCACTCAGATATAAGTGGGGGCACATCCGGTGATTGACAGATGGTTAGACGATGTACAAGAGGGCAGTCGTGCCTAGGGGCAGTTCCAGGGGAGTACAAAGAAAATTCACGATAACTTGCTCTGTAACAGATCGTTATCTTACCACGCGTGATTTAATAAAGATCCTGGTTTGGACAAGTCACAAATCATTTGGTACATTCCTTGCTAGACATCAAACACCAAACACAACCGAGGGTGTGCTGAGGACATTCACTAGGTTGATTCTGGAGTTGAGAAGATTAGCTTATGAGGAGAGACTAAGTAGACTGGGAATATACTCATTGGAATTTAGAAGAATGACGGGAGATCTTACAAAAACACATAAAATTATGAAGGTAATAGATAAGATAGAATCAGGGAGGTTGTTTCCACTGGCGGGTGAAACTAGAATTAGGAGGGCATACCCTCAAAATAAGGGGGAGCAGATTTAGGACTGAGTTGAGGAAGAACCTCTTCACCCAAAGGGTTGTGAATCTGGGAATTCCTGCCCAGTGAAGCAGTTCAGACTACCTCATTGAATGTTTTTAAGGCAAAGATAGACAGATTTTAACAGTAAAGGAATTAAGGGTTATGGTGAGCCGGCAGGTAAGTGGATCTGAGTCCACAAAAAGGTCAGCCATGATCTTACTGAATGGCGAAGCAGGCTCGAGGGGCCAAATGACCTACTCCTGTTCTTAGTTCTTATGTTCTTAAGGATAGACTATAAACTGTGAGATATTGCTGATATCACTTGCTGCTGTCTTGTAGGAGCCTATTACATAAAAATTATGCATCGCAGTAAATTTGATGCCACAGTTAATGACGTCCTTTCCTTGAATTGGGACTCAAGTTGTGACTGCAGTGAGTAACATAGCTCAGTGATAGTCTTATTTCTGGAGTAAAGAGGTCTAAGGCATTTCTTGCCTGAGAAGTTGAAATGGGAGAAGTGCTCCCTGAACACCTGCCTCCTTTGCAGGAACTCCTCCCCTCTTTTTCCAATTGTTCATTCTCTCTCCTCGTTCCTTCCCTTCACCTCCCAACTCCAAAGTCGGTCCTGCCAGACCGCCAGGACTCCAGTGAAATGTCTTTAAAGGCACACAATTTTTTTCTGTTTGCCGACAAAATTATGTTTCCACAGTCAAAAGGCAGTCCAGGAAACACCCAGAAGCTTTACAGCAACCTCCATTGTCAAACCAACTAATCTATTCGTAGTGGTTGAGCCCTTGAAATAGCACTGCTGAATGGCGCTTCATGCCCGATGGTGCTATGATTGTTGGGTACGTTTAACTCATGACCAGTCAGGCAAGTCAGCACAACATCACAAAGAAAATGTCTAGAATGTAAAACTTTTCATTAACCGTTTTATTAAAGAGTAATCTTTATCTGCCATGCACCCTGGATAGCTGCAGAGAATCCGGTTTAAGACGATAGTCAGACAGGCACATAATGAGTGCACATAGCCCACCTCCCACCAAACACTTCGGTTTTGTACCTGAAAAAGGGGCAGTGACCCATTGAGTCGACTGTGCTTTATATGGTTTACCACTCCTCACTGAACACTAAATCTTATGTGCGGAACACCATGAAAGATCTGTCAGTATTTTTAAAAAATTAAACTTAATCATTAATACTTTGGGAAAAATTGCTTGTGTTTTCAAAGACAAATGTCTATTGTCATTGTCATTGCTGTTGCTCAATGGCAACATACATTCTGTTCCACCCTGTCAAATACACAATAAAGCATGGTTGGATGTATAATAAAGTAGCAACAAATTTGTTCCTGAACTTTCAATCTATTATAATCCTTTGAAAGTGTGATTGAATAGTTCTGATAATACAGAGCTATCAGATAACCCCTTTTCACTAATGACGTAGTAAATTAAAGCTTTTATTACTTCTCATGTTAGTCTTTTAGATGCTTTGAGTTGTCAGGGTGGGCAATACCACTCAAGGTAAGGATTGTGTTTTGCAGAAGTATGTAAAACTGTGCTGCATGATAGTATTGTAATACGATACTTTATTATACACTGAAAATGCTACCTGTTCATGAGAGTAAATCAGCATACTAGTCAGTGAGGGATTTATAATATACTTCATTTTGAGTCGGAGGATTTTATGTTTACCCCATGCAAACATTTTCTCCGAAAAGAGCAATTGGTACCAGAAAAGAGTTCAGGCTTTGCATTTCGGGCAATGTACTCTGCCCATTGTCTGCAGGAATGACTGGAACTGATGAAAGAGGTTGTCTTGTACAGTGGAGAGTGTGAAGGAAGGTGATTTCTTACTGCTGATTAGTGAAGCTATTATGTTTGTAATAGGCCGATACATGTTAACATTGCTGCTGTTGATAGGACAGCTGTGTAGAATGGATGAATGGACATAAATGTAGAGTGGATGAATGTATAGCAATATGTCGCTCAAGCACATATAGCCAGATGTCATTGATATCTTGGGGCGTGGTGTAGTGTTGGTAGATCTCCATAACTTGCCTGACATGTCTTGTATGTCTTGTATGTCTTGTATGTCAGGTGGCGGGATGATGGAAAAATCAGTAGTTCAGGAATCTGTCAGAGTGTGTGGGTTTAGGGCAGACTTCACATACTGACAGGCCGTTGTGAGACTTGATGAGAACATCAAGAAATGTGTGGAAAGTTGTTGTCCAATTCCATGGAAAAATTAATACTCAAATGTTGATTATAGGAAACTGTGAAGTTCCCTCTTATCATGTTACTATATAATAAATCTGTCGTTGACAGATCAAAGCCAGAGTTCAGGTTGAAGGCCAGCTGATTGAAGTGCTACTTGTTCCAACTCTTCCAAAAAGAGGTTTAGTGACAATTGATGATAATGGAGATCCCATCGCAGCACCATCTGTTTGCTTGAAATACAAACAACAGCATTGGCATGATGTTGAGTTTAGACACATCAATAGATGCTCCGCCCCTTCAAAAACAGCGTAATCGCTGAGTACGCCGCACGCCATTGGGATAGCCTCAGGACGTCACTTGAGGCCCTCCCCCGATGCTCCGCACCCGATGGGCCGACTTCCCGACGGCATCGGTTGTGTGTCCTCTCAACTGTCGTAAAACTGGCGTGGCGGCTGTGGACTGTATCCAGCGCCGCCACAGTCGGGGGGGGGGGGGGATTGCGCTGGAAAGAGGGGTTTCGATGGGGGCTGGGGGGTTGGTCCGGGGGTGGCGAGGGGGGCAGTTTTTGGCAGGCCTTTTATGTGAACGGCCGTTGCTATGTTGCACGACAAGGCCATGCAAGCCGCTGCCGTGTATTTCGTGGCCATTCTGCATCCATATCAGCAGGTTACGTGGCACGGCTTCTAGCCCCCCACCAGATGGAGCATCGGTGCGGGGACGTCGCCGACATTTTTGTCGTATGACCAGACGCATCCTCCGGACATAGCACAGAATCGGAGAATTCAGCCACATAACTTTGATCTGATGAAATCACACTTCTGTTGGGTAACGAGTTGTCTTCTTCCAAAAATAGTTTGACGATAAGACAAGCCCTTGGAATAAGTACATTGGTGAACAGTGACTCAACATCAAAACTAACCATTGTATCTGATGGTTTGCTGTGTCCTCTCAAAGAAATCTTTAGAGTTGGAGTTATGGCGTGTAGATTCACTCATTAGGGGCTGGAGAACTCTGGCTACATATGTATTGTATGTTGGAGAACCTTTATTGGAGATGTTGGGCTGGATTTCCCTGTGAGCTCTGGAAAACCTGACCGGCACAATTTTATGTCTTCCAAAATAAAGACCAAACTCATGTATGACTTTGGCTGGGAGTTTTCTCATTTCACACAGTGGTCAGGTTTGCAGTTGATTTTGTTAGCCGTGATGGAGTTTGAGAGATGTGTGAGTGCAGAAGCGGGCCATTTCTCTAATGGAGGAAGTACTGTAATGCATATCAACATGTATACAGTGGTGGCCAATGTATAGGTCAACTTAACTTTGCAAGATCCCTACAATGAATTACTACATTTAAAATGCTTCTATATTACAATATAGAATCCACCAGTGACGTTATACACTTAACGTTCAGAATGTTCTTGACTCCTCAGTAGGCTCACCCTAGTTGGTCATAAGCTCTTCAAGGAGGCACATTTTGCTAGGTCTTCCAAAATCCACATAAACACATGAAAATTGTTTGCAGGCGAAAATACAATTTTCCTGTGGTCCTCACAATAGTGGCCCAGTGTTGTGTGTGGGTTTTGCACCAAGGCCTTCTTGACTTACAAAGAGGCCACATGACAATGGTGTGGGTTGGGAAGGCAGAGGAAAATAGTTCTCCACTCCAGCAAAAAGACAACTAAGTTCAGCATTTCACAAGACATAAACAGAAAATACTGGACAATCTCAGCAGGTCTGACAGCATCTGTGGAGAGAGAACAGGGCAAATATTTTGAGTCTGAATGATTCTTTGTCATGGAGTGCTAAATTCTCTGCTTTGTCGATGTTAAACATGAGTGGTTTTGCTATGCAAAGAGCTCACTAAGTTAAAATTGTCTTTTATCTGCTCTCTCTCAGTTAGGTATCCCGAGGCTTGGTTTAATCTGTTGGATAATCTCTTTAGTAGAACATTTATTCGGGAGTCACTGAAAAGTTTAAACCAAGGACTGGAACCTGCTTTTACGTCAATGAAAGTTTACACTGACTAAGTTTGACAGTGGTCCTATTAGCAGAGTTTGTTGTCTGTGTAGATTGTTATTTGCTTAAACCATGTTGAACCTTGCTAAACCTTGTCAACTTGTTAATCGTCTTTACTTGTTTAGTGAAGGCTGCACGGAACACTTTCTGGAAAGAAGCTGCACGTAATTGCAGTTCGTGCACAAAACTGCACGAATGGTTGTTTAGCACAGTGGGCTAAGCAGCTGGTTTGTAAAGCTGAATAAGGCTAGCAGCGCGCGTTCAATTCCAGAACCAGCCTCCCCGAACAGGCACCGGAATGTAGCGACTCGGGACTTTTCACAGTAACTTCATTGAAGCCTACTTGTGACAATAAGTGATTATTATTATCATTATTATACTGTAATTCCTTAATTTTGTTGAGGTCCTGCAGTTGTAATTTCCTTGGTGAATCTTGTTTGGTGTGGAAAATGTCTGTATTAAGGGTATGACGTTACAATCTGACGTAACTGATATGCATTTTGAGGCCTCGATCATAGTACATCCAATGGCCGAAGGGTAATAAAACTCCAAACAAAGTTAATCGTAGCCAGAATTAGACATTAGATGCTAATTTTCTTTAAATGACATAAGAAATACAAAGCTCAGTTGGAAATCTGGCTCCCTTCAAGATAAGGTACAGTGTTTTTTGGATTAATACCATTCCCAATTTCCTGGAAGTTCTTTACATCCAGAGTACCAGGTCTAGAAATTTGTGAAATCTTAAAACTCCAAAACCTAGGACTTGGCTCCTCCCTCTGCAACAAGATCTTCAACTCCCTGACCCATAGACCACAATCAGCAAAGATAAACAACAATATGTCCTCCACAATAGTTCTCAATACCGGGGCCCCTCAAGGCTGCGTTCTTAGCCCCCTACTATCTTCCCTATACACACACGACTACGTGGCAAAATTTGGTTCCATCTACAAGTTTGCTGATGACATGACCGTAGTGGGTTGGATCTCGAACAATGATGAGTCAGAGTACAGAAGGGAGATAGAGAACCTAGTAGCGTAGTGTAACAACAACAACCTCCCTCAACATCAGCAAAAACGAAGGAGCAGGTCATTGACTTCAGGAAGCAAAGTGTCGTACACCCTGACAGCATCAACAGGGCTGAGATGGAGATAGTTGAAGCTTCAAATTCCTGGGTGTAAACATCACCAACAATCTGTTCTGGTCCACCCACGTCAACGCTATGGCTAAGAAAGCACAACAGCATCTACACTTCCTCAAGAAACTAAGGAAATTTGGCATGCCCAAATTGGCTCTCACTAATTTTTATCGAAACGCCATAGAAAGCATCCTATCTGACTGCCTGGTATGGCAACTACTCGGCCCAAGATCGTACGAAACTACAGAGAGTTGTGAACACAGCCCAGTCCATCCTACAAAACAGCCTCCCATCCATTTACTCGGTCTACACCTCCCGCTGTTGGGAAAGCGGGCAGCATCATCAAAGACCTCTCCCACTCGGGTTATTCTCGCTTCCAACCTCTTCCATTGGGAAGGAGATACAAAAGTCTGACAACAGGCATTAACAGGTTCAAAATCAGCTTCTTCCCCACTGTTACCAGACTCCTGAATGGCCCTCTTATGGACTGAACATCTTCTCTGCTGTGTAGTGCTACACTCCATATGCTCCACTCGATGCCTATGTCTATGTATTTGCATTGGGTATCTATCATATGTCCTATGTTTTTCATGTATGGAACGATCTGTCTGGACTGTAAGCAGAACAATACTTTTCACCGTACTCAGTACACGTGACAATAAATTAAATTAAATTCAAATTTAAATCAAATCAAATTCATAATACCGACTCTATCCTTTCAAATTTGGTGTTGAAAAGACATTCTCTCTACCTCTTCTCAGCCCCCACCCATTCTCTTCCATAAAACTGGTATCAGTCATTTTCCATCACAAGCTGCAAAACCCCATATGCACAATAAACAGACGATAGCATTGTAAGTGTATTCAGAAACAAACTTCCAGATCCAGAAGTATTGCTGTGAAGTGACTAAAGAAGGAAGATGAGGTTATAAATAGAGGGTTAGGGATTGCAATCAGTTGGGCACAAAGATGGTATTAACTGTCAGATACAGTTGGATAGTATCTCAAGGGTGGCTAGATATTGTCAAGGATAAATGGACAGCCAGAGGTCCAAGGCCCAAGTATTGGCATGGACATGGGAAAGTAAGCCTGAGGGCCTGTGGTTGCATGCAGAACCATGGCCGGATGTGGTAGGTGAAGTAATGAAGGTGTGTAGGTATACATAATAAATACAGTGGCAGAGTTATTGGTGAATATATTCCAGCATTTCCACTGGATCAAGGCTGCCAGATCTTCAGGTGCTGAACAGCAATAAACATTTTGTGGTAAAATTATGATTAGTAAGGCCAACATAAAATATTAAATCAGTATTTTATCTCAACTCCCCAAATGAATGGGAAAATTAAAAACCAGTACAATAATGAATAAACATCACAAAAATGAATGAACTGGCACGGAATGTCCTTCTACACTGGCAGTTGACTGAATTTGTCACCTCATAAAGATGTAGGCACAATCTTAATCCTGAGCAGGATTTGGGTAGATTAGTAGTATTGAAAACTCGCCCACCTTTCCAGAAATTGGACTATATTAATGGTCAGGTCATGTTTAAATTCTGTTGGCTGACCTCTTGGCCAGAAAAGATGAGAGGTCAGTGGGAAGCAATACAAAATAATGCTGCCCAAGGCCACCTATAGATGCAAGGTAACTGGTTGGATTGGAGTCAAAGGCCATTTCATGGTGGTCCTGTATTCCTAAAGTGGGTATGGGTAAAAGAATACAGGAGAGCAGAGGCCTCAGGCTTTCCTTGTGGGACCGAGATGCTTGTTCTAGCCACAAAATGGGGAGAAGAAAAACAAATACAGAAACAGACTCATCGGCGCCACTCCCTTTGCTCAGGGAGCCCAAAAAGCCAAACGTCAATGATCACTCAGGACACACCCCGCCATCAAGGCACCCGCCCCATTATTGGCCTAAATCGAAGGCAGTAATCGAAGCCTGCCGAATTATTGAGTCCAAAGCTAAGGACCACCCAAAAGAGCGCGAAACCCCAGAAGGATAAAGAGAAACACAGCCATGTGTTCAGTCTCTCTTGGCCCCGGCGCTCGGTCTCTCTTGGCCCCGACCTACGACTAAAACCAAGTGTAGCATCACGACCAGAAGACAAGTTCAAGACCAACGCTCGCTACCAGATGGATGAGCCCAGCAGAAACGAAGTCACTTCTCCAGACCCAGCCACGCAAGACCCGAACAAAGGCCTTGTTCCTCTGCATAAAGCCGGGTGCCTGAAGTTAAGTACAGGTTGTTGTAGGGTTAGGTGTAATTTAGCTTGTAGTGTTTTATGTTGCACGTCAAAGTAATTCTTGTGTGTAAATAAACTATCATTCAACTTGAACTAACTAACTGGTTTTTTGTCTTTGATCGATATCCGGTAAAACCTTGTGGTGGTATCATTTGATACTTGCCGACTCTGAAAAGCAGTATCATCATTAATAACTGTCATATCAGTATCCAGTTAAAAAGAGCAGCATTATTGGCATCTCTGGTGTGAACTGGCAACACGCCATGATCTGGCAGATATGTCGCAGTCTTTCTGCTCAGCCAGAGGCTTCAACAGGCGGCTCCGGTACACACGAGGCATCATGTGGCGCCTCCTTGCCACCTCAGCCTATTGGGCAGCCAGCTCGCCAACCTGGGTGGCTGCCTCCTGTTCATCTGTGGCACGCTCTGCTGCTGCAGCTTCCTCCTCCTCCTCGATCAGCACTCGCACGTACAGTGCTACTAGCGGAAAGGCCACCATTGCTGGATGAATTCCAATATCCATTGTCTGCAGGGGTTGAAAGGCCAACATGCTGGCATGCTGCGTACCTCCGTGCCCAACCAGGTCCACTGGGCTACATGGTGGCACCAGTTGGCACTGCGGGCTCTGCACCCACATGTCCCTCCCCAAACCTACCCCCATCCCTGCACTCTTTGCCCCATCGGTGGCTGGCACCTTGGGGGTCGCTGGCCCTGGAGCCCACCCCTCATGCCAGGGATACCGTCTGCTGGCACGGCCCTCACCATGGGTATGCATTGCGGCCCCCATATGGGTCAATGTGGGTGATGCCGTGGATGGGCCACTGGTGGGTGGAGACCAGGTGGGGGAGTGGTGGAGGGTGGTGTGCGGGGGGTGGGGGCACACATATGGCCGGTGTCACTCTGTGTAACCAGGGGCCAAGGTGGGTGTTCAGTGGGTGCACAGCAAGATGGCAGCGGTAATGGTGGTCCGTGCCAGGGCACTGCCCCAGTCCCGTGGGGGAGTCACCCCGGCCACTCAGCCTGCTCCCCCCACCTTCCCAGGCCCTGGCAAGGCACCCCCACCCCAGCCAGCCCAGCCAGTGTCCGGCCCAGCGCCCCATGGTCGTGCCTCTCTGGGCCCTACCCCCTCACTCTCCCTCAGCAGCCACCTCGCCGGTTTCACGATGTTTAAAAGCACAAGTGAACTGCGCCGTCGGTAACTCAGCCCATCGGAGGAGGAGAATCGCAGAGGCCCTGGACAATCCCAGCTCGGGCCCCCTAATGATATGCAAACGGTGTTTACTGTACATGCATCCGGTATGCATTGATGCCGCTGTCGAGGTGACACAGAATCGTGATTTGGCGTCAAATTGGCGCCCGCGGGTTTGGCGTCAGAACCGATTCTCCGCCCAATCGCATTTCACACTTTTGCCGTCGGCAAGCAGAGAATCCCGCCCTGGATATTTCTTGACCCTTTCATCCTGATAATTCTGGTTGGCTTTAAATTGGTGGGAGAGCTGTATCAGTTTTCCTGCTCAGTCTAATTCTCCAACTGTTTCAATATGCATATGTGGAGTAGGATCCCACCAGCCATGGTGGTTCTCTGTGGAGCTTTGTTTCTTTAAGCCTATCAGCTTTCATTTGCGCATACTCCAAGATTCTGCCTCTTTCTACCAATGCTGCATATTGCTAATAGTGACTGGCGTCAGTCCATTTTCACCTGAGCTGTCACAGTTCATTCTGACTGCTGAACACCATACTCACAGCATGCAAGTAGCAAGTTTCACCATCACAAAGGCCTTTGAAACTTCGGAGAGTGAATCGATAAGACATCACAATAAAGATAACTGCAGCTCAGTATTGAACAGAAAGATGCTATTGGAGCTTCAGTCTACAAAGCATTACAGTACACCATGTATCCTATGAGCCAATAATATCAAATGCAGCTTCATGCACAGAAATATTGAGTGATTGACCATATCTTCTTTGCATAGAATCCAATTATTCCGATGTTAGCTCCTTTTTAAGACCCCTGAATCAAATTTGTTGATAGGTAGAAAGACCCACGTTAGCCATATACAAACTAAATATCAGATTGCAGCAACATTACCTGAGTACCACAGGTCCACAGTAAGAAGGGTGGATTTTGGAACACGCTTCCTCAAGTTCTAGCCTCTCCCCTGGGGACACCTCATAGCTGTGTTTGGGATGACTGATGAGCCAGTTGTAGTCTACGCCTGTCTTTATCCTCCTGTACTCGTCTTCTCGCTCTCGCTGCACCTTCCCAGCTTGTTTCAGCTGCCAGCTAAGTTCCATCATGAGAGTCTCAATGATCACATCTGTGGGATTCCTCTGGGAGTATCTTTGATAAGACTCATTCCATTTAAACCAGGAAGCTATTGACATTGTTCACCGATGATGCTGTTTTCTGAAAGCACATGAAAGAAAATGTAGTGATCTGAACAATTCTCCCTGAAAGACATATTAGAATTCTTTATAAAAGCAATTACTGCGGACGCTGGAATCTGAAACAAAAGAAAAAATTCTGGAAAATCTCAGCAGGTCTGGCAGCATCTGTAGCGAGAGAAAAGAGCTAACGTTTCGAGTCCAGTAACTCTTTGTCAAAGCTAACAGACAGAGAAAGTGGGAAATATTTATACTGTGGAGTGAGAATGAACGATGAGTCATAGCCACAGAAACCCAGGGAAACTGGGTGCTAATAGCCACAGAAACCAAGGGAAAAAAGTGCTAATGGCAGTCCCCAGAGAGAACAAAAGGTGTGAAAGGCCAAACAGCAGAGAAACTAACATCAGAGGGTAAACTGTGGCAGATGGAGATATGGGGGGAGGAGAAGGGGGAAGCAAAGAGGAGAAAGGGTAAGGAAAGGTGGATAAGATGGGGGGTGGCGTTTAATATGTAATAAGAAAGACAAGAAAGAAAGAAATGGTAAAAGACATTTAAAATGAAATGGGATGAAAACAAATGGGTCGAGGTGGGGTAGAGCTAATCATCTGAAGTTGTTGAATTCAATGTTGAGACCGGAAGGCTGTAGTGTGCCGAACCGGAAAATAAGATGTTGTTCCTCCAGTTTGCGTTGAGCTTCACTGGAACATTGCAGCAGGCCAAGGACAGACATGTGGGCATGGGAGCAGGGTCATTTGTTAAAATGGCAAGCAACAGGAAGGTCAGGGTCCTGAATGCGCACAGACCGAAGGTTCTCAGCAAAGCGATCACCCAGTCTGCGTTTGGTCTCTCCGATATAGAGGAGACCACATTGGGAGCAGCGAATGCAATAGACCAGATTGAAAGAGGTGCAAATGAAACGCTGCTTGACCTGGAATGAGTGTTTTGGGCCTGGGATGTTAAGCATGGAAGAGGTCATTGGAACTGGAGGAACAACATCTCATCTTCCGGTTAGGCACGCGACAGCCTTCCGGTCTCAACATCGAATTCATCAACTTCAGATGATTAGCGCTACCCCACCTCGACCCATTTGTCCAACCCACTTAAGCCCTCAGTTCCACACGATCCCCTTAAGCCAATAACCCCTCCTAACCTTTTTGGTCACTAAGGGTAATTTATCATGGCCAATCCACCTAACCTGCACGTCTTTGGACTGTGGGAGGAAACCTGAGCACCCGTAGGAAACCCTCGCACACACAGGGAGAATGTTCAGACTCTGCACAGACAGTGATCCAGCAGAGAATCGAACCTGGGACCCTGGCGCTGTGAAGCCACGGTGATATCTACTTGTGCTACCGTGCTGTCACAGTTTACCCTCTGATGTTAGTTTCTTTGCTGTTTGGCCTCTCACATCTTTTGTTCTCTCTGTGGACTGCATTCTTTTCCCTTGGTTTCTGTGGCTATTAGCACCCCGTTCCTCTGAGTTTCTGTGGCTCTGACTCATCTTTCATTCTCACTCCACAGTATAAATATTTCCCACTTTCTCTGTCTGTTAGCTTTGACAAAGAGTCATTGAATTCAAAATGTTCACTCTTTTCTCTCCCTATAGATGCTGCCAGACCTGCTGAGATTTTCCAGCATTTTCTCTTTCGTATTAGAATTTTTACCTTTTCAAGCTCAACCACTGAAGACAAACATGGTAATTTAAAAAATATTTTTATTAGAGTTTTGTCTTTTTATACAAAGCAAAGATGAACATGAACATACACACAAACTGTATACATTGGTTACCATTTACTACATACATCAGTTACAAATTATTACTCAGCCAGTGCCTAGTTTTGGTTAGGTCCCCTGCTCCTGACACCCCCTCTTCTCTCGTGATCCCCCTCCTCTTCCTGTTATCTGGAGTGCCTTCTTTGCTCATTGAGTCTTCCAACCTGGACTTGTTGGGGTGGCATGCTGCGATGTATACTGTTTTGAATTAGGTATGGTTGGGTTCTGTGCTCCTCCCTCCATCCCCCTGCTCCCCCCTTTCCTCCCCCCCTCTCTATTTTTGTTTGTGTCAGTGGTTGCTCTGTGGCACCCCCTCACTCTGGCTTATTGGCTGTTGGTTACAAACAGGTAGTTGCAGATGGGGGCCTTAATGGACATCTCAGTTAGACCGAAGTGCTGTTGTAGTTGATTCCATGACCGGAGTGTTGCTATCACCACTGGGCTTGTTGAGTGTCTGGTCGGTGGGGATGGAATTGCTGCCATGACCAGGGTACAGAGGGAGGTCCTCCTGCAGGAGCCCTGCCTCCATTCTCACCGATTCAGCTTCTGGCTCCTTTATCTATCTCATTACTCTTTCTGCTGTTGCTGCCCAGTAGTAATATTGCAGGTTTGGGAGGGCTAGGCCCCCCATGCTTCTCGTTCTTTGCAGGACTTTTTAGGGGATCCTGGATTTCTCCCCTACACCCGAGAAAGTTCCAAACTCTTTCAAGAGCGCCACGATTCCCTCCATGCTGCTTTGTGGGGTCTGCAATATAGAGGAGCAGGTCATCCACATAGAGCAAGACTCTGTAATCTCTGTCTCCTCCTCTGATCCCCTTCCAGTTCTTTGCCGCTCTGAGCGCAATCGCTAGTGGTTCGATCGCTAGGGTGAACAGCAGCGGTGATAGCGGGGATAGCGGGGCTAGCGGGGATAGCGGGGGATAGCGAGGATAGCGGGGATAGCGGGGATAGCGAGGATAGCGGGGATAGCGGGGCTAGCGGGGATAGCGGGCTAGCGGGTATAGCGGGGATAGCGAGGATAGCGGGGATAGCGGGGATAGCGGGGATTAGCGGGGATAGCGGGATAGCTGGGGCTAGCGGGGATAGCGGGGCAAGCGGGGCTAGCGGGGATAGCGGGGATAGCGGGGGATAGCGGGTATAGCGGGGATAGCGGGGATAGCGGGATACGGGTATAGCGGGGATAGCGGGGATAGCGGGGATAGCGGTGATAGCGGGGGATAGCGGGGATAGCGGGGTAGCGGGGATAGCGGGATAGCGAGGATAGCGGGGATAGCGGGCTAGCGGGGATAGCGAGGATAGCGGGGCTAGCGGGGATAGCGGGGATAGCGGGATAGCGGGGATAGCGGGGGATAGCGGGGATAGCGGGGAGCGGGGATAGCGGGATAGCGGGGATAGCGGGGGATAGCGGGGATAGCGGGGATAGCGGGATAGCGGGGATAGCGGGGATAGCGAGGGATAGCGGGGATAGCGGGGATAGCGGGGATAGCGGGGATAGCGGGGATAGCGGGGATAGCGAGGATAGCGGGGATAGCGGGGATAGCGGGGATAGCGGGTATAGCGGGGATAGTGGGGCTAGCGGGGATAGCGGGGATAGCGGGGATAGCGGGGGATAGCGGGGATAGCGGGGATAGCGGGGATAGCGGGTATAGCGGGGATAGCGGGGGATAGCGGGGATAGCGGGGATAGCGAGGATAGCGGGGATAGCGGGTATAGCGGGGATAGCGGGGATAGCGGGGATAGCGGGGATAGCGGGGATAGCGGGGATAGCGGGGATAGCGGGGATAGCGGGGCTAGCGGGGATAGCGGGGATAGCGGGGATAGCGGGATATGGCGGGATAGCGGGGATAGCGGGGATAGCGGGGATAGCGGGGATAGCGGGGATAGCGGGGATAGCGGAGGATAGCGGGGATAGCGGGGATAGCGGGGATAGCGGGGATAGCGGGGATAGCGGGGGATAGCGGGGATAGCGGGGATAGCGGGGATAGCGGGGATAGCGGGGATAGCGGGGATAGCGGGGATAGCGGGGATAGCGGGGATAGCGAGGATAGCGGGGATAGCGGGGATAGCGGGGATAGCGGGGATAGCGGGGATAGCGGGGATAGCGGGATAGGCGGGGATAGCGGGGATAGCGGGGATAGCGGGATAGCGGGGATAGCGGGGATAGCGGGGATAGCGGGGATAGCGGGGCTAGCGGGGATAGCGGGATAGCGGGGATAGCGGGGATAGCGGGGATAGCGAGGATAGCGGGGATAGCGGGGCTAGCGGGGATAGCGGGGATAGCGGGGATAGCGGGGATAGCGGGGATAGCGGGATAGCGGGGGATAGCGAGGGATAGCGGGGATAGCGGGGCTAGCGGGGATAGCGGGGATAGCGGGGATAGCGGGGCTAGCGGGGATAGCGGGGATAGCGGGGATAGCGGGGATAGCGGGGATAGCGGGGATAGCGAGGATAGCGGGGGATAGCGGGGATAGCGGGGATAGCGGGGATAGCGGGGATAGCGGGGATAGCGAGGGATAGCGGGGATAGCGGGGATAGCGGGGATAGCGGGGATAGCGGGGATAGCGGGGATAGCGGGGATAGCGGGGATAGCGGGGATAGCGGGGATAGCGGGGATAGCGGGGATAGCGGGGCTAGCGGGGATAGCGGGGATAGCGGGATAGCGGGATAGCGGGGATAGCGGGGATAGCGGGATAGCGGGGATAGCGGGGATAGCGGGGATAGCGGGGATAGCGGGGATAGCGGGGATAGCGGGGATAGCGGGGATAGCGGGGATAGCGGGGATAGCGGGGATAGCGGGGATAGCGGGGATAGCGGGGATAGCGGGGCTAGCGGGGATAGCGGGGATAGCGGGGATAGCGGGGCTAGCGGGGATAGCGGGGATAGCGGGGATAGCGGGGATAGCGGGGGATAGCGGGGATAGCGGGGATAGCGGGGATAGCGGGGATAGCGGGGATAGCGGGGCTAGCGGGGATAGCGGGGATAGCGGGGATAGCGGGGATAGCGGGGATAGCGGGGCTAGCGGGGATAGCGGGGATAGCGGGGATAGCGGGATAGCGGGGATAGCGGGGATAGCGGGGCTAGCGGGGATAGCGGGGATAGCGGGGATAGCGGGGATAGCGGGGATAGCGGGGATAGCGGGGATAGCGGGGATAGCGGGGATAGCGGGGATAGCGGGGATAGCGGGGGATAGCGGGGATAGCGGGGATAGCGGGGATAGCGGGGATAGCGGGGATAGCGGGGATAGCGGGATAGCGGGGATAGCGGGGATAGCGGGGATAGCGGGGATAGCGGGGATAGCGGGGATAGCGGGGATAGCGGGGATAGCGGGGATAGCGGGGATAGCGGGGATAGCGGGGATAGCGGGGATAGCGGGGATAGCGGGGATAGCGGGATAGCGGGGCTAGCGGGGCTAGCGGGATAGCGGGGATAGCGGGGATAGCGGATAGCGGGGATAGCGGGGATAGCGGGGCTAGCGGGGGATAGCGGGGATAGCGGGGATAGCGGGGGATAGCGGGGATAGCGAGGATAGCGGGGATAGCGGGGATAGCGGGATAGCGGGGATAGCGGGGATAGCTGGGGATAGCGGGGATAGCGGGGATAGCGGGGATAGCGGGGATAGCGGGGCTAGCGGGGATAGCGGGGATAGCGGGGAGAGCGGGGATAGCGGGGATAGCGGGGATAGCGGGGATAGCGGGGATAGCGGGGATAGCGGGATAGCGGGGATAGCGGGGATAGCGGGGATAGCGGGGATTAGCGGGGCTAGCGGGGATAGCGGGGATAGCGGGGATAGCGGGGATAGCGGGATAGCGGGGGATAGCGGGGATAGCTGGATAGCGGGATAGCGGGGATAGCGGGGATAGCGGGGATAGCGGGGATAGCGGGGATAGCGGGGATAGCGGGGATAGCGGGATAGCGGGGATAGCGGGTGCGGGGATAGCGGGGATAGCGGGGATAGCGGGGATAGCGGGGATAGCGAGGATAGCGGGGATAGCGGGGATAGCGGGGATAGCGGGGATAGCGGGGATAGCGGGGATAGCGAGGATAGCGGGGATAGCGGGGATAGCGGGGATAGCGGGGATAGCGGGGATAGCGGGGCTAGCGGGTATAGCGGGGATAGCGGGGCTAGCGGGGATAGCGGGGCTAGCGGGGATAGCGGGGCTAGCGGGGATAGCGGGGATAGCGGGGATAGCGGGGATAGCGGGGATAGCGGGGATAGCGGGGATAGCGGGGCTAGCGGGGATAGCGGGGATAGCGGGGATAGCGGGGATAGCGGGGATAGCGGGGCTAGCGGGGATAGCGGGGATAGCGAGGATAGCGGGGCTAGCGGGGATAGCGGGGATAGCGGGGATAGCGGGGATAGCGGGGATAGCGGGGCTAGCGGGGATAGCGGGGATAGCGGGGATAGCGGGGATAGCGGGGCTAGCGGGGATAGCGGGGCTAGCGGGGCTAGCGGGGATAGCGGGGATAGCGAGGATAGCGGGGATAGCGGGGCTAGCGGGGATAGCGGGGATAGCGGGGCTAGCGGGGCTAGCGGGGATAGCGGGGATAGCGGGGATAGCGGAGGATAGCGGGGATAGCGGGGCTAGCGGGGATAGCGGGGATAGCGGGGATAGCGGGGATAGCGGGGATAGCGGGGATAGCGGGGATAGCGGGTATAGCGGGGATAGCGAGGATAGCGGGGATAGCGGGGATAGCGGGGATAGCGGGGATAGCGGGGATAGCGGGGATAGCGGGGATAGCGGGTATAGCGGGGATAGCGGGGATAGCGGGGATAGCGGGGATAGCGGGGATAGCGGGGATAGCGGGGATAGCGGGGATAGCGGGGATAGCGGGGATAGCGGGGATAGCGGGGATAGCGGGGATAGCGGGGATAGCGGGGATAGCGGGGCTAGCGGGGATAGCGGGGATAGCGGGGATAGCGGGGCTAGCGGGGATAGCGGGTATAGCGGGTATAGCGGGTATAGCGGGTATAGCGGGCTAGCGGGGATAGCGGGGATAGCGGGGCTAGCGGGGGATAGCGGGGATAGCGGGGATAGCGGGGATAGCGGGGATAGCGGGTATAGCGGGGATAGCGGGTATAGCGGGGATAGCGGGGATAGCGGGGATAGCGGGTATAGCGGGGCTAGCGGGGATAGCGGGGATAGCGGGGCTAGCGGGGATAGCGGGTATAGCGGGTATAGCGGGTATAGCGGGTATAGCGGGGCTAGCGGGGATAGCGGGGATAGCGGGTATAGCGGGGCTAGCGGGGCTAGCGGGGATAGCGGGGATAGCGGGGCTAGCGGGGATAGCGGGGATAGCGGGGATAGCGGGGCTAGCGGGGATAGCGGGGATAGCGGGGCTAGCGGGGCTAGCGGGGATAGCGGGGATAGCGGGGCTAACGGGGATAGCGGGGATAGCGGGGATAGCGGGGCTAGCGGGGATAGCGGGGATAGCGGGTATAGCGGGGATAGCGGGTATAGCGGGTATAGCGGGTATAGCGGGTATAGCGGGGCTAGCGGGGATAGCGGGGATAGCGGGGATAGCGGGGATAGCGGGGATAGCGGGGATAGCGGGGATAGCGGGGATAGCGGGGATAGCGGGGATAGCGGGGATAGCGGGGCTAGTGGGGCTAGCGGGGATAGCGGGGATAGCGGGGATAGTGGGGCTAGTGGGGCTAGCGGGGATAGCGGGGATAGCGGGGATAGCGGGTATAGCGGGTATAGCGGGGATAGTGGGGCTAGCGGGGATAGCGGGGATAGCGGGTATAGCGGGGATAGCGGGGATAGCGGGGGATAGCGAGGATAGCGGGGATAGCGGGGATAGCGGGGATAGCGGGGATAGCGGGGATAGCGGGGATAGCGGGGGATAGCGGGGATAGCGGGGGATAGCGGGGATAGCGGGGATAGCGGGGATAGCGGGGATAGCGGGGATAGCGGGGTATAGCGGGGCTAGTGGGGCTAGCGGGGATAGCGGGGATAGCGAGGATAGCGGGGATAGCGGGGATAGCGGGGATAGCGGGGATAGCGGGGATAGCGGGGATAGCGGGGATAGCGGGGATAGTGGGGCTAGCGGGGATAGCGGGGATAGCGGGGGATAGCGGGGATAGCGGGGATAGCGGGGGATAGCGGGGATAGCGGGGATAGCGGGGATAGCGGGGATAGCGGGGATAGCGGGGATAGCGGGGATAGCGGGGATAGCGGGGATAGCGGGGATAGCGGGGATAGCGAGGATAGCGGGGATAGCGGGGATAGCGGGGATAGCGGGGATAGCGGGGATAGCGGGGATAGCGGGGATAGCGGGGATAGCGGGGATAGCGGGGATAGCGGGGATAGCGGGGATAGCGGGGCTAGCGGGGATAGCGGGGATAGCGAGGATAGCGGGGATAGCGGGGATAGCGGGGATAGCGGGGATAGCGGGGATAGCGGGGATAGCGGGGATAGCGGGGATAGCGGGGATAGCGGGGATAGTGGGGCTAGCGGGGCTAGCGGGGATAGCGAGGATAGCGGGGATAGCGGGGATAGCGGGGATAGCGGGGCTAGCGAGGATAGCGGGGATAGCGGGGATAGCGGGGATAGCGGGGATAGCGGGGATAGCGGGGATAGCGGGGGATAGCGGGGATAGCGGGGATAGCGGGGATAGCGGGGATAGCGGGGATAGCGGGGATAGCGGGGATAGCGGGGATAGCGGGGATAGCGGGGCTAGCGGGGATAGCGGGGATAGCGGGGATAGCGGGATAGCGGGGATAGCGGGGATAGCGGGGATAGCGGGGATAGCGGGGATAGTGGGGCTAGCGGGGATAGTGGGGCTAGCGGGGATAGCGGGGATAGCGGGGATAGCGGGGATAGCGGGGATAGTGGGGCTAGCGGGGATAGCGGGGATAGCGGGGATAGCGGGGATAGCGGGGATAGCGGGGATAGCGGGGCTAGCGGGGATAGCGGGGCTAGCGGGGATAGCGGGGGATAGCGGGGATAGCGGGGCTAGCGGGGATAGCGGGGATAGCGGGGATAGCGGGGGATAGCGGGGATAGCGGGGATAGCGGGGCTAGCGGGGATAGCGGGGATAGCGGGGATAGCGGGGATAGCGGGGGATAGCGGGGATAGCGGGGGATAGCGAGGATAGCGGGGATAGCGGGGGGATAGCGGGGATAGCGGGGATAGCGGGGATAGCGGGGATAGCGGGGATAGCGGGTATAGCGGGGATAGCGGGGATAGCGGGGGATAGCGGGGATAGCGGGGATAGCGGGTATAGCGGGGCTAGCGGGTATAGCGGGGATAGCGGGGATAGCGGGGATAGCGGGGATAGCGGGGGCTAGCGGGTATAGCGGGGCTAGCGGGTATAGCGGGGATAGCGGGGATAGCGGGGATAGCGGGGGATAGCGGGGATAGCGGGGATAGCGGGGATAGCGGGGTATAGCGGGGCTAGCGGGTATAGCGGGGATAGCGGGGATAGCGGGGATAGCGGGGCTAGCGGGGCTAGCGGGGATAGCGGGGATAGCGGGGATAGCGGGGATAGCGGGGGATAGCGGGGATAGCGGGGATAGCGGGGCTAGCGGGGATAGCGGGTATAGCGGGGCTAGCGGGGATAGCGGGGATAGCGGGGATAGCGGGGATAGCGGGGATAGCGGGGATAGCGGGGATAGCGGGGATAGCGGGGATAGCGGGGATAGCGGGGATAGCGGTGATAGCGGGGATAGCGGGGATAGCGGGGATAGCGGGGATAGCGGGGATAGCGGGGATAGCGGGGATAGCGGGGATAGCGGGGATAGCGGGGATAGCGGGGATAGCGGGGATAGCGGGGATAGCGGGGATAGCGGGGATAGCGGGGATAGCGGGGATAGCGGGGATAGCGGGGATAGCGGGGATAGCGGGGATAGCGGGGCTAGCGGGGATAGCGGGGATAGCGGGGATAGCGGGGATAGCGGGGATAGCGGGGATAGCGGGGATAGCGGGGATAGCGGGGATAGCGGGGATAGCGGGGATAGCGGGGATGCGGGGATAGCGGGGATAGCGGGGATAGCGTAGGATAGCGGGGGATAGCGGGGATACGGCGGGGATAGGCGGGGATAGCGAGGATTAGCGGGGATAGCGATGATAGTCGGGATTCAGCAGGTGAAAGGCGGGGATCAGCGGGGAGATGGCGGGATAGCGGAGTTGGATAGCGTGATAGCGGGGGAATAGCGAGGATATAGCGTGGATAGCGGGATGCTGATAGCGGGGATAGCGGGGATAGCGGGGATAGTGGGGAGAGCGTGGATAGCTGGGGATAGCGGGAATAAGCGGGATAGCGCGGGATAGCGGGGATAGCGGGGAATAGCGGGATAGCGGGGATAGCTGAGGATAGCGGGATAAGCGGGGATAGCGGGGATAGCGATGGATAGGGGATAGCGGGGATAGCGGGGATAGCGGGATAGTGGAGGATAGCGTGGGAGTAGCGGGGATAGCGGGGATAGCGAGGATAGCGGGGATAGCGGGATAGCGGGGATAGCGGGATAGCGGGGATAGCGGGATAGCGGGATAGCGGGGATAGCGGGGATAGCGGGGATAGCGGGGATAGCGGGGATAGCGGGGATAGCGGGGATAGCGGGGATAGCGGGGATAGCGGGGATAGCGGGGATAGCGGGGATAGCGGGGATAGCGGGGATAGCGGGGATAGCGGGGATAGCGGGGATAGCGGGGATAGCGGGGATAGCGGGGATAGCTGGGGATAGCGGGGATAGCGGGGATAGCGGGGATAGCGGGGATAGCGGGGATAGCGGGGATAGCGGGGATAGCGGGGATAGCGGGGATAGCGGGGATAGCGGGGATAGCGGGGGATAGCGGGGATAGCGGGGATAGCGGGGATAGCGGGGATAGCGGGGATAGCGGGGATAGCGGGGATAGCGGGGATAGCGGGGATAGCGGGGATAGCGGGGATAGCGGGGATAGCGGGGATAGCGGGGATAGCGGGGATAGCGGGGATAGCGGGGATAGCGGGGATAGCGGGGATAGCGGGGATAGCGGGGATAGCGGGGCTAGCGGGGATAGCGGGGATAGCGGGGATAGCGGGGATAGCGGGTATAGCGGGGATAGCGGGGATAGCGGGGATAGCGGGGATAGCGGGGATAGCGGGGATAGCGGGGATAGCGGGGATAGCGGGGATAGCGGGGATAGCGGGGATAGCGGGGATAGCGGGGATAGCGGGGATAGCGGGGATAGCGGGGATAGCGGGGATAGCGGGGATAGCGGGGATAGCGGGATAGCGGGGATAGCGGGGATAGCGGGGATAGCGGGGATAGCGGGGCTAGCGGGGATAGCGGGGATAGCGGGGATAGCGGGGATAGCGGGGATAGCGGGGATAGCGGGGATAGCGGGATAGCGGGGATAGCGGGGATAGCGGGGATAGCGGGGATAGCGGGGATAGCGGGGATAGCGGGGATAGCGGGGATAGCGGGGATAGCGGGGATAGCGGGGATAGCGGGGATAGCGGGGATAGCGGGGATAGCGGGGATAGCGGGGATAGCGGGGATAGCGGGGATAGCGGGGATAGCGGGGATAGCGGGGATAGCGGGGATAGCGGGGATAGCGGGGATAGCGGGGATAGCGGGGATAGCGGGGATAGCGGGGATAGCGGGGATAGCGGGGATAGCGGGGATAGCGGGGATAGCGGGGATAGCGGGGATAGCGGGGATAGCGGGGATAGCGGGGATAGCGGGGATAGCGGGGATAGCGGGGATAGCGGGGATAGCGGGGATAGCGGGGATAGCGGGGATAGCGGGGATAGCGGGGATAGCGGGGATAGCGGGGATAGCGGGGATAGCGGGGATAGTGGGGATAGCGGGGATAGCGGGGATAGCGGGGATAGCGGGGATAGCGGGGGCTAGCGGGGGATAGCGGGGATAGCGGGGATAGCGGGGATAGCGGGGGATAGCGGGGATAGCGAGGATAGCGGGGCTAGCGGGGATAGCGGGGATAGCGGGGATAGCGGGGCTAGCGGGGATAGTGGGATAGCGGGGATAGCGGGGATAGCGGGGCTAGCGGGGCTAGCGGGGATAGCGGGGATAGCGGGGATAGCGGGGCTAGCGGGGATAGCGGGGATAGCGGGGATAGCGGGGCTAGCGGGGATAGCGGGGATAGCGGGGGATAGCGGGGATAGCGGGGCATCCCTGCCTCGTGCCTCAGGCCAGAATGTTTGCATTTATGTTTAGCAGCGGAATGGGTTCATAGGACCCGCATTCTGTTGCGTCTTTGACCTTGTTGGGTATCAGCGAGATTGAAGCTTGTGCTAGCGTAGGTGGCAGTGTGCCCATCACCAGCGAGTCTGTGAACATCTCCCACAGGGGTGGGACCAGTGCTGCCGCAAATGCTTTGTAGATGTCCGCGGGAATCCATGTGGTCCCGGCACCTTCCCTGCCTGTATAGAGTTAATACTCTTCATGACTTCTCCCAGTTCTAGTGGTGCTTCTAGCGCCTGTTTCCTATTCCCCCCCCACAACTGGCATGTCCCGTCTATTGAGGAACTGTTCCATCTTCAAATCCCCTACTGGGGCCTCGGAGGTGTACAGCCCCAGGTAGAAGGCCTTGAATGCCTCGTTGACCTTATCCGGTTCCACTTCTAAGTTGCCTTTGCTATCTCTAATCTGGGCTATTTCCCTTGCGGATGTCTGTTTTCTCAGCAGGTGAGCCAGCAGATGGCTAGCCTTGTCTCCATGTTCGTACAGGGTGCCCCGTGTCTGGCAGAGTTGGTGCGCTGCTTTACTCGTGGAGAGCAGGTCAAAGTCCATTTGTAGCTTCTTCCTCTGCACCACGAGCTCTACAGTCAGGGCCGCAGAGTATCGCCGGTCTACCTCCAGTATAGAGTTGACGAGCTGTTGCAGAGCTGCACTCTCTTCCCTATCTCTTTGTGCTTTGTAAGCAATAATTTACCCCCTGATCACAGCCTTCAGCACCTCCCAGAGTGTGGAGGGTGAGACCTCCCCGTTACGGTTATTAGTAATATACTCGCCTATGGCCTGTGATATTTTCTCGAAGCAAGCTGTATCGGCCAGGCGGGCCATGTCCAACCACCATGGGGAGCGTTGGGCACTGCCCGTCTCCAACCTCATATCCATGTAATGTGGAGCATGGTCGAAGATTACGATTGCGGAGTATTACGCTCTTACTATCCCTGGAAGCACCAATTTCCCCAATACAAAGAAGTCAATCCTGGTGTATACGTTATGTACCTGGGAGAAGAAGAATAACTCCTTCTCCCTTGGACGGGTGAACAGCCATGGATCCACTGCCCCCATCTGCTCCATGAATATTCCATATTAGAGGTCCTCCTTGTTTTGGGGTTCGACCTGTCGGATCGTGGGTCCTGTACACAGTTAAACACCCCCCAATGATAAGTTGGTGTGTGTCAACATCAGGGATTTCCACCATAGTCTTCTTAACAAACTTTGTGTCATCACAGTTGGGTATGTACACGTTCACCAGGATATCTGGTGCCCCGTCCAGGGCACCGTTGACCACGAGTCTGTAACCGCCTGTAACCTGGGTCTGTAACCATCCTCATCACAGTAAACATTCTCCTCTTATTTAGCAGTATGGCTACCCCCAGGATCTCATCCCGTAACAGGAATGGTAGGTCTGTCCCACCCAGCCCTTCCTTACCCGCATCAGTCCTTCTCCCTCAGGTGCGTCTCTTGGAGGAAGACTATGTCAGCTTTCATACTTTTCACGTGGGCGAAGATTCTGGATCTTTTCACTGGGCCGTTGAGTTCTCTGACATTCTACGTGCCTATCCTGATAGGGGTTTTTTGACCCCCCCTCACCCGCCCGCAGGATCAACCATACTTACCTTGGATGTGATCCTGCACTCCGGGGTTTCCCTTTGTTAGGGGGCCATCGCAAATGGCCACAGTCACTGTTCTCACCATGAGGCTGGGCCCCTGCACTCCGGGGTTTCCCTTTGTTAGGGGGCCATCGCAAATGGCCACGGTCACTGTTCTCACCATGAGGCTGGGCCCCTGCACTCCGGGGTTTCCCTTTGTTAGGGGGCCATCGCAAATGGCCACGGTCACTGTTCTCACCATGAGGCTGGGCCCCTGCACTCCGGGGTTTCCATTTGTTAGGGGGCCATCGCAAATGGCCACGGTCACTGTTCTCACCATGAGGCTGGGCCCCTGCACTCCGGGGTTTCCCTTTGTTAGGGGGCCATCGTAAATGGCCACGGTCACTGTTCTCACCATGAGGCTGGGCCCCCTGCGCTCTGGGATTTTCCTTTGTCCAAGGGCCACCTAACATGACCGAAACCTGTGTGTACGCCATGTGGGTGAGCCTCTGCTCTCCGGGTTTCCCTTTGTTTGGGGACCCTCCAAAGTGGCTGCTTGCAGCGCCTATGTGTTCCATGTAAACGTGTGGTTTATTGTCGCCAGCCTATTGCCCTTACTGCCCTTGTCCTTCTATGATCTCCCTATGATTCTTCCCCCTCCTTGCCCTCTCCCCCTTCCTGTTCCTGCTCCCCCGCTTGCTGCCCTACCCCCATTTACTCCCCTGACTGTTCCCCTCTTGGTGTTATTGCCCTCGGCTGCTCTCCAGCCTTGGGTTTTGGTTGAAGCGACCTGTGAGCTCTGTCTATTTCTGGTGGGTTGGGGAAGCTGTCCCTTCCCACCAGGTTTCCCAGCATCTGGACCACATAGTGCATGAGGTCTCTGCCCTCGCTCACTTCAGGCAGGTCCACTATTCTTATGTTTTGGTGCTGTGACCGGTTTTCCTGGTCCTCTATTTTCCCCTTTATGCTCCCCTGCATCGCCAGCGACCTCGCTATTTCCATCTCCAGGGTGGCGATCCTGTCACTCTGGTCTGTTGAGGCTTTTTCTAATGCTTTGGTGGTCCTTCACGCTCTGGTGTGGCCGGCGCTTCGTCGCCTCGAGCATCTGGCATCTCGGCTGCTTGTTTCTCCTGCTTTCTCCCGTTTCTCGTCTCCTTACAGCATCTGGAGTTACTGTTGTCGGGACCCTCTCTTGTAGTGTCAGTAGCTAGGGTGAGGGGATACTTTCTTTCCCTATTTTAGCGGGCTACTTTGGGTAAAATGAGCCTATTTTCAGGTTCGTAGGAGGCGAGCCACCTGATGTGCGACTACTCAGCACATCACCGTCACCGGAAGTTGACAACTGTGATAAATAAAGGTTCAGTAACTGTTCTTGATGGAATTTGAAGTGCTTGTTTAGGAATTGGATGCAGTACTCTCTTTTTTTTTTAATAAACAATTTTATTGAGGTAGTTTTTGGCTTTGTAAACAGTAACAGACATCAACAGAAAGAAAGCAAAAAAGGCAAAAATGTGCAAACATCCACGTACATTCAATACTTCAATCGTAACATACTGCACAAGCCCGCTCCTCTCCCACCGGTACTACCCGCCATTTTATCCCTCCTACTGTACTCTACTCTACCCCCCCCCCCCCCCCCCCCCCCCCCCACCCTGCTGACGCTCATTCTCCTGCAAAGAAGTCAATAAATGGTTGCCACCTCCGGGCGAACCCCTGTACAGATCCCCTCAAGGCGAACTTAATTTTTTCCATACCCAGGAAACTCGACATGTCCGCAAGCCACAACTCGGTCTTCGGGGGCTTTGAGCCCCTCCACGCCAATAGTATTCGTCGCCGGGCTATCAGGGAAGCAAAGGCCAAAACATCGGCTTCTTTCTCCCCCTGGACGCCCGGGTCTTCCGAAACCCCAAAAATTGCCACCCCTGGACCCATCGCCACCCTTGTTTTTAGCACCCAGGACATGACGCCCGCAAATCCCTCCCAGTACCCCCTAAGCTTAGGGCATGCCCAAAACATGTGAACGTAGTTCGCTGGTCCTCCCGCGCACCTAGCGCATTTGTCCTCTATCCCAAAGAATTTGCTCATCCGAGCCACCGTCATATGGGCCCGGTGAACGACCTTAAATTGAATCAGCCCGAGCGTGGCACATGTCGCGGTCGAATTTACCCTACTCAGGGCCTCTGCCCACAGCCCGTCCTCCATTTCCCTGCCTAGCTCCTCCTCCCATTTAAGTTTCAGTTCCTCCGTCTGGGACCCTTCCTCCCTCATGAGCACCTTATAAATATCAGAGACTCTACCCTCCCCTTCTTCCCCCCTAGAGACTATTCTGTCTTGGATCCCCACTGGCGGGAGGCGTGGGAAAGATGGGACCTGTCTACGAACAAAGTCCCGCAACTGTAGGTACCTAAAATCATTTCCCCTTACCAGCCCAAATTTCTCCTCCAAGCTCCTCAAACTCGCAAAGCTCCCTTCCAGGAACATATCGTCCACCCTTCCCACCCCCGACCGCCGCCATGCTCGAAACCCCCCATCCATACTTCCGGGGGCAAACCGATGGTTGTCGCAGATTGCCGCCCAAACCAACATGCAGTACTCTCTTATGTGAATGCATAGGAAGATAGCATAGTAGTGATGTTACTGTATGAGTGATCCAGACACCCAGAATAATGCTCCAGAGACATGAGTACCAAATTCATCATGGCAGGAATTTAAAGTAAATTAATTAATAAATCTGGAATAAAAGATAATCACAGTAGGGATGATCATGAAGATTGCAAGATTGTTGCAAAAACCTACCATCTATACCCAGTCTGGCCGACATATGATACCAGAGCCACAATGATATGGCTGACGCTTAATGCCCCTCTGAAATGGTTTAGCTAGCCACTCAGTTGTATCAAACCTCTACGCAAATGTTGAACAAGAGTCTAAACTAGATGGACCACTCAAAATCAACTAAGGAATTGATAAAGCCACACCCTGCCCAGTTGACCCCGCAAAGTCATCTTCACTAACATCTGGGGACTTGTGCCAATATTAGGACAAGTATCCCAAGACTAGGCAACAGCCTGACAATGTCATAATAACAGAATTTTACCTACAACAAAGATCCCAGACTCCTTCATCACCACACATCGAGAGCTGGTGGCAGCACAGTGGTGTACTGTTGGAAGCCCCGAGAGACCTGGGCAGCACAGTAGCACAGTGGTTGGCATAGTTGTTTCACAGCTCCAGGGTCCCAGGTTCGATTCCCGGCTTGGGTCACTGTCTGTGTGGAGTCTGCACGTTTCCCCCGTTTCTGTGTGGGTTTTCTCCGGGTGCTCCGGTTTCCTCCCACAGTCCAAAAGATGTGCCGGTTAGGTGGACTGGCCATGCTAAATTGCCCCTTAGGTTAAGTAGGGTTACTGGATTACAGGGATGGGGTGGAGGTGTGGGCTTAAGTAGGGTGCTCTTTCCAAGAGCTGGTGCAGACTCGATGGGCTGAATGGTCTCCTTCTGCACTGTAAATTCTATGAAATGTCTGCTATCACCCCAACAGATCCATGGAGTCTCATGCCACTGGGTCAATCCTGGGCAAGGAAATATCCTGCTGATTATCACCTTCTGCCCTCCGTCAACTGATGAATCAGTACTCTTACTGTTCTCTATGCTTTATTGCTCAGACCATTGCTCTTTTGATATAACTTAATGACCCGGATTTGGGTATACATGACATTTTTTAATGTTTGCAGATGACACAAAATTGGAAAACATGTTGCATTGATTTGGTTATCCCTTGCAATTTTCTTTCCATAACTCTTGCTATCCATTTTTTCCCCTTCTATCCCATATGATAGGATCTGTGTTGTCGTTTTGCATTTGTGCATTTTTGCCCCCTCAATTTAATGTTACCACTTTAGTGTTGGGGGGTTGGTTAGCTCAGTTGGCTGGGTGGTGTGGAGCAATGCCAACAGCGCGGGTTCAATTCCTGTACCGGCCTGAGGTTAATCATGAAGGTCTGCCTCCTCAACCTTGTCCCTCGCCTGAGGTGTGGTGGCCCTCAGGTTAAGCCACCGCCAGTCAACTCTCGCTCAATAATGCAGTCTGTGGTACTGTGGCAACATTTACACATACCACTTTAGTCATCCATGGCTGCCTTGCAGACCTCTTACCCCTCATGGGGTTCAAATTGGTCTGTACCAGGTTAAATTATTTCTTGAACTCCCACCATTCCTGTCATTTTACCCATTAACGGATTTGTCAGGTTCTCACTGTGAACAGCCTCTGCTTCATCCCATTGCATTATCTAAATCTAGAATCTCAGTAGCTGTTTCACACTTCTCTTTCAAATAATATTCGATAAATGTTTACCACCTCTACTGTTAACTAAATCAAATGTGGTCTGTCCCTTTGATGGCTGTGGCCACACTTGCAAAAGCTATCTGAAACATATGAGAAATTCACTACCTTTACGAAGATATTAGCTACAATAGAGTTATTATTAGACAAAAATAAATTGTCCAATTATGGATCATGAATATTGCTTTATAAGAATCGTCTGATTCGGTTTATTTTACTAATTGTTTTCTCTCTCCCTTTTGTCATGACACCAACAGATAGACCTCAATTTCAACCAGACAAAACAAAAGCCTATATCATTTACAATTGCCAGCTATCGCTGCAGACAGAGCAGCTGGATCCACAAGCACTAACATTGCAAAAGTGCATCACTTACTCTCGCTCAGAGCCGAGTCTCTGTATTCAGAGCAGGTGGAGGAGTCCTTCACGTTTAAAAAGTGCTGAGACGCCGGGACATGGAACCTGATCCCCGCTGGCCCCGCTGAGTTGGGATGCCGGGTGTGAGCCTAATGGGAGGACCAGCTCGGGGAAGAGCACAGTGAGATCGATCCCTCTTGCTCAGGACTTGTTGCCTCCGTTTTACCATCGCGAAGATGATTCACTGGCGAAGCCCTCACTCTTCCTATTATTATTGGCAGTTGCCATAGCGACTGTCTAAGCCGATTTTCACATAAGCTTCGCATGCAGCGAACAATGTTGCGCAATCTTGGGTAGAGGAAAGGGGGGCTGAACTTGAAGTCAGAGTGTGATGAGGCAGGAGGCAACAATTCAAAGATTAATTCACAATTCACACACACACAGGAAATTAATCATCTTTAGTTGGTTTCATCTGCACGAATTTGTGACATGATTCATTCGGCAGATGCTATCAGTTGCCTCCCAGACCACAAGGTGAAGGGTTGTGGTTTTCTAGAATCAAGCTGATGAAGAGGTTGAATTCTTGTTTTCAATGTATTAAGTTTTCCTTCATCTTTTAACCGGATTAATGTAAATAGTTACGTAAAGCAACAAAAGGTAGGTTGATGAAGTCAGAGATTTTGGAATAATCCTCTCTAAGAAATGCAAGAGGATTTGCGTAATCTTATCTGTTCTAATATTTTATCATTTTGTTTTCCACAGTTGATTTCCTTTCTCCGCTTTGGTTTTTCCAATTTAATTGAGTTGCATGTCTTTAGTTTTCTAATGAGGAAAAGGTGGAGATATTTTTCTGCTATACTGCACACAAAGAAGTTCTAAATGTTGTATTTTTTTCTATCCACTCGGGGGATTTGGGTTTCCCTGGCTGAGCCAGCATTTGTTGCCCATCCCTAATTGCCGTTGAACTGAGTGATTTGCTGGGCCATTTCAGGGGGCACATTGCTGTAGGTATGGAGTCACACATAAGCCAGACCAGGTAAGGACATTAGTGAACTAGATGGGTGACAATCCACAATGGTTCATCATGAGACTTTTAATTCCAAATTTTTAATTGAACTCAAATGTTACCGTCTGTCTCAGTGGGATTCAAACACCGGTCCGGAGAGCATCACCCTGGGTCTCTGGATTACTAGTCAGTGACAATACTACTGAGCCACTGTCTCCCCATATGCTAAATTAAAGATTGAATTCAATGCATCGCACATATTAAACATAGTAGATCAGAGCAAATATTGAGGAAAATATGTAAAATATTAGTTGATATATCTTCAGCACTGAAAATCTAAAATAAATGCAGAAAAGGCTGTAAAGTGACCATTCCACCCTCTTCTCCAGTCCACCTTCTTGTTAGTGCTTTCTCCTGGTTCTGCTTATGTCTGTCTCACGCAGATATTACATTCACTTCAAAATGTTTGCCTTGCTGCCCCCCAAAGCCAGTTCTTGGCCCACCTCTGGTCACCTCCCAGCATCAACGCACTATGCCTTGACAATTTGGGAGTATGAGCTGAACTATTGCATGGAAGCTGATAGGTTCCTTCACTGATTGCAAAAATGGTGCTACTTCTTACACTTCTCATGCGCATGCAATCCCGAATAGGCCAAAATTTTCCATTGCTTAATATTGTCAAAACAGCGGCTCTAATTTTTGGACTGCTCTTCGTTTCAACTCCCCAGCTGCCAGCCCTGTCTGAGTAAAAAGATGTAGAATCTCATTGTACTGTTCAACGTTATCATAGAATCCCTACAGTGCAGAAGGGGGGCCATTCGGCCCCTCATGTATGCACCAATCCTCCGAAAGAACTTTCTACCTAGGCCCCATTCCCCCACCATATCCCCGTACATCTTTGGACTGTGTGAGGAAACTGGAGCACCCAGAGGAAACCCACATACACAGGGAGAACGTACAAACTCAACACAGTCAAGGTCAGTATTGAACCCAGGTCTCTGGAGCTGTGAGGCAGCAGTGCTAACCACTGTTCCACCCCTCTGCCTTCATTATGAAGTACTTTTCTCTTGTTTATACCTTCATCACCTTCAGGCTTAATTTGTCTAATGTAATTCTAGCCAACCTACCTACTTAAATGCATCCAAAATGCAGCTGCCTCCAATCCCACCTGCACAAAGCCCAGCTCTCCCATCCAACTTAGCCTTTAGAAGCTTCACTAGATCTACAAGTCCCAACAAGTTGACTTCAAAGTTTTCTTCCTTGTATTCAAATCCCTCCATGGCCTTGCACCCACCTTATGGTGATTTTCTCGTGCCTAATGTTGTAGTTCCTCTAACACCTGTCTTTTCCAAGTCCCTTCCTTCTTCCATTCAATGTCAGTGACTACTTGTTTAGCTATGATGCCGCTGCCCATTCTCACTTTTTTTGTCCCCGTTTCTTTTCCGTGTTCAGAAACTTTTTCAAAACCCTTCTCTTTGACTGTGCCGTTCATTTACTCCAAACTCACCATTTTCCTTTTACCAATCAACTGTGTTATTCTTCTTTACAGAAAGTATTTAGAGGCATTTTAATGCTGATAAAGTGTGCTAGATATGCTGATTCACCAAACGGCTTGAATATTAAAGAGAATATTATATTAATACTTCAGGTTAGCACTTGAACCCAGATCCCTGGTGCAGCGGAAGCCCCTGGAGCAATGATCATAAGGTAGCATAATTTTAAAGAAAAGGAGCAAATCCTGCAGGGGGCCAGGGAGCACCGGGATGTTAAATGGGCCGGTCACTCGATCCAGCTGTACCAGGACCTTAGCGCAGAGAAGGTGAAAAAAGGGCAACATTCAACGGGACGCAAACTGCCCTATTCAAGAGGGCACTCTGTTTGGGCTACTACACCCGGTCCATCTTCGAGTCTATGTTGAGGTAAAAGATCACTTCTTTGATTCCCCAGAAGTGCGAACATTTTTGTAGGAAACTTGGTTTGAATTCTGTGTAAACCTTTCTCTACTTTTGCCTATGAGTTAAATTGCTGTACGTTCAGAAGTTAAATGATTTTTGTTTCTATGGTGGATCTATACTGAAAGGTTATTACTATTGAAAAGGTTTTGTGCTATGCTAGTGCTGTATATATCGCTCTTACTGTGCTGTCGTTGTCCCTGGATCATTACAAGTGAAACTTTTAAATATTGTTAATGATTTTTCTCAATTTTAATATAGGGTCGGTTGGAGAGTTTCTCAGCTTTAGCTAGAGATGGTCTGGAGAAGGGAAGTTACAAATGTGGGTATACTGCAGCTCCCACTCGCAAACACCCTGGGAGGGGGAGCTTAGATTATAGTGTTAAAGAGTTCAGGTTTTGTACAAATTAGATGTTTTTGTCGGGGGTTGTTGGGTTAGGGTGGGATTAGGGGAGGGAGGGGGTTATAGTTGGTAGTTTGACGCTGTCCTCTAATTTGTATTTGTCTGGTCTTTGGGCTGGAACAGGCCGCTGTCCTGGTGGTATCTCCTCACCGAGGCGTTACAGGATTCCTTACTTGCTGAACTACAGATATAATGGCTGACCCTGGTGGGAGAGGTGGGAGAGGTTCTCCTCTCCGCCTCATAACCTGGAACGTGAGGAGTTTATTGGACCAGTGAAGTGGAATAGGGTCTTTGCATATTTAGAGGGTCTGGACCCAGGTGTTGTGTTCCTACAGGAGACCCACTTCTGGGTGAAGGACCAGGTACGGCTTCACAAAAATTGGGTGGGACAAGACTTTCACTCAGGCTTTAATGGTAGGGCCAGAGGTACGGCAGTACTAACCCACAAAAAAATACAATTTACTCCCTACCGGATTGTGGATGACCCTAATGGGCGCTCCATTATTGTCTGTGGTTCACTGGAAAACACTCCGGTTATTTTGGTGAATATTTATGCTCCCAAGCTTGGGATGACCCAAGCTTCATAAGCTCCCTGGTGAACCTGCTCCCCAATTTAGACTCACACGGATGATCCTAGGAGGAGACTTCAACTGTGAACTGGACCCTGGAACGTTCCACGTCAAAATCCTGGCCCCAAACTGGGATGTCCAAGGCATTGACCTCTTTTGTGGAGAGGATTGGAAGGGTTGGCCCGTGGCGTTTTCTGCACCCAAAATAAAGAATTTTAATTTCTTTGTATGTTGGCCAAGCCTACTCCCAAATGATTTTTTTTCTTGTTGACAAATCCTTTCTCCCGTCAGTGAGAGCATCCAAGTACTCGGCAATTGTCATCTTGGATCATGCCCCTCATTTTGTTGAATTTTGCTTTGATTTCAGACCCCCTATGCGCCTAGACACATAGAGACTAGACACCACTTTATTGGAATTGACAAGTTTTGTGAGCGATTGTCAGCTGCTACTGCAGACTTTATCAAACTCAACAAAACAGAGTCCATTTCTCCTTCAACGCTGAGAAACCCTAAAGGCTATCATAAGGAGGGGAAATTATCTCATATAAAGCTCACATTGTGAAAAAAGGAAAAAGAGGAATGACTGGTGGACTCCATCTTGGAGGTTGACTGCCCAATATTCTTTTGCCTCGACACCAGAATTACTGATGCACAGAAAAATCTTGCAACTTCAATTTGAATCGATCTTCAGGAATAAAGCGATGCACCAGTTACGACATTCAAGGAGCACTTTCTATGAACGTGGCGAGAAGGTGGGTCGTCTTCTTGCACATCAACTCAAGAAGCTGGCTGCGCCCAAGAAATCCCTCAGATTCGGAGCAAAGAAGGTAACCTAGTATCAGCCCCTCTCCAGGTAAATGTGGCTGTCAGTACGTTTTACCATGAGCTATACAAGTCAGAGCCTCCTTCAGATACCTAAGACACGATGAGGTTTCTCGATGGTTTACACATCCTGACCATTGAGAAAGGCAGGAAATGAGAACTGGAATCCCCCTTAAGCCCAGGAGAAATACAGAAATATATTGGTCGGCTGCAATTCAGCAAAGCCCCCTTCCTGACGGCTTCCCATCTGAATTGTATAAGAGGTTCTCAGAACAACTAATATCCTTAATATTGAACATGCTCAATGATTCACTGTCTAGCGGGTCACTACCCCCGTCACTTGCCCTTAATCTCGGTGCTCCTTAAAGAGGGTAAGGACCCAGTAGAGTGTGGGTCTTATCGACTCTTTGCACTCCTTAACACTGATGTTAAGTTACTGGCTAAAGTCCTGGCAACCCGGATGGAACCTTATCTCCCAACTATAATATCTGAGGATCAGACAGGCTTTGTCAAAGGTACAGTTATCGGCCAATGTCCGATGTCACTTGAACATTCTCCTTTCCTCCTCATCTGCTCGAGAACCTGGAGTGATAGTATCTTTGGATGCAGGAAAAGCATTTGACAGAGTGGAGTGGAACTACATTTTTGAGATCTTGGATTGATTCAGATTTGGCCCCAAATTCTCCTCCTGGATTTGTCTAATGTACAATGTTCCAAAAGCCAACAGCTGCACAAAACCTCCTCTGAATACTTCCTGCAAGGCAGGGGCACTACACAGGGCTGGCCCCTTTCTCCATTGCTCTTTGCGATGGCCATTGAACCTCTGGTGATAGCATTGACATCATCGGAGGGGTGGATGGGAAAACACCGGGAGGGAGAGGAGCACATGACCTATAAGCAGATGACCTACTCTTATATATTACGGATTCGACCTCCTCAACAGAAAACGTCATGAAGGTACTCACGAGATTTGGCACATTTTCAGGTTATATATTAAATGTGAGTAAAAGTGAGTGTTTCCAGTGAACCCGTCAGCCAGAGGGGCTCAGCTTGGCTCGCTGCTATTTCACGTCTCGTCCTCAAACTTCCGATATCTGGGGATCAGCGTAGCCCATAACTGGGCCTTATCCACAGGCTGAACTTTTCAAGCCCCATTGGTAAGATTAAAATGGATTTACAGAGGGGGAATAATCTCCCTCTGACTCTGGCAGGCTGGATTCAAACTGTCAAAATGAATGTGCTACCAAGGCTTTCATTCTTATTTCAAAGTATCCCCATTTTTCGACCCAAAGCATTTTTAATTCGAGTCAACAACTTAATATTGGAGTTTATCTGGACAGGTAAGAGTCCCAGAGTCCGCAGCGCTCTGCTTCAGAGAGACAGCGGATCGGGAGGCTTACCCTTCCCGAATCTCGTGTTTGATTACTGGGCTGCCAACGTGCAGAAAATCCTACAAAGGCTCAGTGACCTGAAGTCGACTGGAGTAGATTGGAGGCCCGGCCTTGAGCTGCAGCCTCCTCCCTGTGGTAGTATGACTAGGGGTATTACGGTACCTCAGAGGTGAGCTGCCATTGGTGCAGAGGACTCACTGCCCATTGGCCCGGGTAAGTCATGTGTCTCTCGGCCGATTGGCTGAGAGGTAGGTAGCTCCGCCTACAGGGCGGGATATAAGAACCCGTGTTCTCCGGCAGTCAGCCATTCTTCTGTACGTCTGCTGCCAGGCACACATCTCGTGCATTAAAGCCTTTTGTTGGATCACATCTTCGCCTCGTGTCCAATTGATGGTGCATCACTCCCTACACACCATCATTACTGCACCGCTGCCTTTACCCCTGTAGGTCTTTCCTCGAGCCCTGTGGTGATATCCGCCCTCAGGATTTGGAAGCAATTCCAGTAACAGCTCAGTCTTCTCTCACTGTCCCCACTTGCCCCGAGATGTGATAACCTCCTTTGTGCCTTTGAGCTTGGATCCATTGTTCAGGTCCTGGAGAACAGGGGGTTTGGTACATTTTGGGAACTTATTTCTAGATGGAGGCTTTGCCAGCCTTGAAAAACTCACAAATACAATCTGACTGGTCCCAATCTTTTTTGTTTTTCTCAAATTTTGGATTTCTCACACACGTTCTTTTCCCCTGGCCCCTCCTTCATCCCTGCTGGAAAAGATTTAGATTTATTGTTGTGTGTAGTGAGGTACAGTGAAAAGTAGTTCAGGCAGATCACTCCATAAATGACAAATATCAGACATACGATGTATGCACAATGTAAGTACATAGACATAGATATTGGGTCAAGCATATGGTATAGAGCGCTACAACTATAGAGAAGATGCGTCGAGAGATCAGTTCAGTCCATAAGAGGGCTTTCAGGAGTCTGTTAACAGCGGGGAAGAAGCCATTTTTGAAACTGTTGGTGTGTTTTCTCAGACTTTTGTACCTTTTGCCTGATGAAAGAGTTTGGAAGAGAGAATAGCCCGTGTCGGAGGGGTCTTTGATTATGCTGCCCACTTTCCCAAGGCAGTGAGAGGTGTAGACAGAGTCAATGGAGGCGGGTTTGTGTGATGGACTCGGCTGTGTTCACGACTCTCTGCAGTTTCTTACGGTCTTGGGCCGAGCAGTTGCCATACCAGGCTGTGATGCAGCCAGATAGGATGCTTTCTATGGTGCATCGATAAAAATTGGTAAGAGTCAATGTGGACATGCCGAATTTCCTTAATTTCCTGAGAAAGTATAGGTGCTGTTGTGCTTTCTTGGTCGTAGTGTCATTGTGAGTGAACCAGGACAGATTTTTGGTGATGTTTACAGCTAGGAATTTGAAGTTGTCAACCATCTCCACCTCAGCACTGTAGATGCTGACAAGGACGTGTACGACACTTCGCTTCCTGAAGTCAATAACCAGCTCTTTAATTTTGCTGACATTCAGGGAGAGATTGTTGTCGTTACACCAGTACACTAGGTTCTCCAGCTCCCTCCTGTATTCTGACTCATCATTGTTTGAGATCTGACCCATTACAGTCGAGTCATCAGCAAACTTGTAGATGGAGTTGGTGCCGAATTTTGCCACATAGTCATGTGTGTATAGGGAGTACAGTAGGGGCTAAGGCCTTGTGGGGCCCCAATATTGAGGACTGTCGTGGAAGAGGTGTTGTTGTTTATTCTTACTGATTGTGGTCTTTGGGTCAGGTAGTCGAGAATCCAGTTGCAGAGGGAGATACCAAGTCCTAACTTTTGGAGTTTGGATAGGAACTTGGCTGGGATTACAGGGTTGAAGGTGGAGCTGTAGTCAATGAATAGGAATCTGATGAAGGAGTCCTTGTTTTCGAGATGCTCCAGGGATGAGTGTAGGGCCAGGGTGTAAACGCCTGCTGTGGACTGGTTGTGGCGGGAATGTGAATTGCAGTGGATCAAGGCAATCTGGAAGTTTGGAGCTGATGTGTCCCATGTCTAACCTTTTGAAACACTTCATAACGATAGATGTCAGGGCAATCGGTTGGTAGTCTTTGGCACCTGTATCATGGTGGTCTTCTTGAAGCAGACTCAGAATGGAGTAGGAAGATGTCTACGAACACACCCATTGCTTTCCGAGGATTCACTTTCAAGAAGCCCTATCTGACTTTGGAAGCTGTGACGGTAGGTATGGATGTGTCCGAGGCTGCTGTGGCAGTTATAGAATTTACAGTGCAGAAGGAGGCCATTCAGCCCATCGAGTCTGCACCGGCCCTTGGAAAGAGCAGCCTATGTAAGCGCATACCTCCACCCTATCCCCATAACCCTACATAACCTTTTTTGGACACTAAGGGCAATCCACTGCACATCGGCGAGGGGTACTCTGTTGCCAGAGTACTTGGGCAGGATTCTCCAGTCGGCAATGCCGAAATCGCGTTCGGCGATCGTCCGGCGAATCCCCGTTTGCGCCGAAATCGGGAGCGGCACCACTTTTGACTCTTGTCGATTGTGGCAAGGCTTAAACAACACAACGGGCGACAAAGCAAAGCCGAGTAGAATCTCTGGCAACAGAGTACCCCTCACTGATAAACACAATGCATTCTAGACTCATTTCGAGCAGGAAGCCAATGAACCGTTGTCAATTGCCCCAACAGCCTTAGACACACCCATACCTACCGTCACAGCTTCCAAAGTCAGATAGGCCTTCTTGAAAGTGAATCCTCGGAAAGCAATGGGTGTGCTTGCAGACATCTTCCTACTCCATTCTGGGCCTGGCTTTGCAGAGGTGATGCCTCGATTTATTTTTTAGGTCAGGGTCACCCGTCTTGAATGCCTCAGACCTGGTCTTCAGTAGGGAGTGATTCTCCTGGTTAAACCATAGTATCTAGTTGGGGAACGTATGTGCTACCTTCTTTGGCATGCAGTCTTTGACACTCTTACTCATTAAGTCTGTGATGGTAGTGGCATACCCGTTTAGGGTGGCCACTGAGTTCTTGAATATGGACCAGTCCACTGACTCCAAGCAGTCGCGTTGATGCTTTTCTGGTGCCTCAGACCAGCATTGCACGACCTTCCTAACTGGATTCTCCCGCTTAAGGCTCTGCTTATATGCAGGGAGAAGGAGCACCGACTTGTGATCTGATTTTTCCAAGTGCAGTCGGGGGGTGGGGGGGCGGGGGGGGGGGGGGGGGGGGGGTGGATCGGTATGATCCCTTGATATTTGTGTAGCCGTGGTCGAGGATGTTGGGGCCTTTGGTGGGACAGGTGATGTGTTGGTGGAATTTTGGCAGTACACTTTTGAGGTTGGCCTGGTTGAAGTCCCTGGCCATGATGAACAAGGTCTCCAGGTATTCTGTTTCACTGTTATTTATAGCGGTGTACAATTCGTCCAGTGCCTTCTTCACTTTCGCCTGAGGTAGGATGTAGACCGCCGTGATGATGGCTGACGTGAACTCCAGTGGAAGGTAGGATGGGCGGCACTACACAGCCAGGTATTCCAGGTTCGGGAAGCAGTAGTTCACCAGGGTCGCCATCTCCGAGCACCAGGTGAAGTTGATGAGGAGGCAGACCCCTCCACCCTTCGCTTTGTCCAAGGACACCTTGCGGTCCATCCGGTGAATTGAGAAGCCTTCAAGTTGAACGTCACTGTCCGGTGAGGCAGGAGTGAGCCATGTCTCTGTGAAACAGAGCCCACAGCAGTCTTTCAGTTCTATCTGAGAGGTAAATTTAGCGTTAAGCTCAGCCAGCTTATTTCGATCGCTTGGACGTTTGCCAGGAGTATGCTGGGGAGATGAGACTTGAAACCGCGTTGTTTTATTCTCACCTGCAGACCGCCGCTTTCCTCTAGTTTCCTAGGCCGGCAGCTGCTTCTCGTGGTCCTAGGATCTGATGAGGGAAGTCTGACTTTGTGGAAGGTAAGTGGTTGTGTCTGGAGGGGTCCTGAGCTGTGGTTGCGATTTTGGGGTCACCGAGGTGGGGGCATGTTCCCGATCTGGTCAGACCCTGGGGTTCCACGGAACAGGTCTACCTTTTGGCGTGTTTGGGCCCTTCGCATGGCGTCTTTGCTATTTTGGGGGTGTTTAGTCTAGGTTTGGGTTGCAAGCAGGGTCTTTCTGGGTCAGGTTGGGCTGGGTCATGTGGCAGGGTCCACATTGGTGGTCGGTCAGGTTAAGCCTCAAACTAGGCCTGGTCGGGCCTACTCGTCGATCCTCTCCTTTTCCTCCTTCAGGTGAGTCGGAACGCTGAGCGGGCCTCTCGGGTTGGGTCATGTGGTTGGAGGCCGGCACTTCGGGAATGAGGATTGTATTGTTGGGGCAGTCTACGCCTGAACTGTGCTGAGACAAGTGTTCTTGCAAACTGTATAACTAAGGACATAGAAAGGTGTTTTAAACTAAATCATGGGTGGCAAGTGATCAAATGTGGAAGGATATGATATAGACTTTTAAGAAATAACTGGTGGTGATTTAACCTGGGGTCACCGCATATCAGTCAAGGGGCAAGGTTGAGAAGGCGGGGACTGTATGAATAACCTCAGCTGATGTAGGAATTGAACCCACACTGTTGGTATCACTCTGCTTTACAAACCAGCTAACTGAGCTAACCAACTCTCTGAGGTGCGATATCTCAAAGAGTAAAAGAGACCAGGCAAGAGAGGAAAATAGTAGTATGGGAAATAAGGGTTAGAGATTGGCAGGAAGGGACAGAGAGAAAAAATCCTCAGAATACACCAACAATCAAGACTAGATGTTACAAAGATAACAAAAGAAGAAACTGAAGGCTCTGTATCTGAATGCACATTACATTCATAACAAAGGGGCTGGTTTAGCTCACTCGGCTAAATCGCTGGCTTTTAAAGCAGACCAAGCAGGCCAGCAGCACAGTTCGATTCCCGTACCAGCCTCCCCGGACAGGCGCCGGAATGTGGCGACTAGGGGCTTTTCACAGTAACTTCATTGAAGCCTACTCGTGACAATAAGCGATTTTCATTTTTTAAATGAATTTATAACACACATTGAAGTTAATAAATATGATCTGATAGCCATTACGGAGCCATGGCTGCAGGATGATGAGTATTGGACCCTGAATATAAAAGGATATATGATATTCAAGAAGAGAAGGAAGCTAGGTAAAGGTGGAGGTGTAGCACTATTAACCAGGGTGGTATTTGTGCAATAGTTAGAGGTTATGTTGGTTCAGGAGATCAGGATGTAGAATGGGTGGGGATGAGGAATAGGAGGGGAAATAAATTACTAGTGGGAATGGCCTACAGGCCCCATAACAATAAGCACAGTATAGAACAAGTGTACAACAAAACATATTGGGTGTGTGTGATAAAGGGGCAGAAATAATCACGGGTAACTTTGATCTCCAGGTATCTGACATGAAAACATCGGTAAAGTGAGTGTTAGTTCTCTAGAGAGTGACAATGGGGAGTTAATAGTAGATGGCAAGGAAATGGCAGATGAAATGAACAAATATTTTGCTTCTGTCTTCACTGTAGAGGATACAAAAAACATTCTAGTAATAGCTGTAAATCAGGAGATAGAAGGGAGAGAGGAACTCGGTGAATTACTATTTCTAGTGAAGTGATGAAGTGATAAACTGATAAAGCTTAGGGCTGGCAGGTCTCAGGGGCCTGATGGACTTCACCGTGGGGTGGCTAATGAGATAGTAAATGCTTTGGTATTAGTTTTCCCAAATTCCTCAGATTCTGGAAAATTTCCATCAAACTGGAAAGTAGCAAATATAACCCCTCTGTTCAAGAAGGGAGGGAGGCAGAAAACAGGACACTATCGGCCTATAGCTTGATGGCTGTGTAGGAGAAGGTGTTAGAATCGATCATTAAGGAGGGTATAGCTGGACACTTTGAAAAACCCATGGTAATTGGGAAGAGTCAGCCTGCTGTAGATAAAAGGAAGCCTGTTGATGTGCTGTATTCTGATATCCAGAGCCATTTAATAAGGTGTCATGACAATGGCAAATACAGTTCAGTGGAGGTTTACTAGATTGATATCTGGAATGAGCGGGTTGTTATACGAGGAAAGGTTGGACAGACTGGGCTTACTTCCACTGGAGTTTACAAGAGTGAGGGTGAATTGATTGAAGTATATAAGATCCTGAATGGTCTTGACAAGGTGAACGTGAAAAGGATGTTTCCTCTTGTGGGTGAGTCCAGAACTAGGGGGCATTAACATTAGGGGTCACCCTTAAAGGATAGAGATGAGATGAGAGTTTCTTTCTTTGGTGATTGAGCGCCTTTCGAACACTGCTTCAGAAGACAGTGGGTGTGGCGCAATCCAACAGCCACACTGCATCCGAAAAGCAGTTCGCCGTGGCGCAGCGTGGCCATTGAAAGCTGGGAGACCCCGCTCCCGGGATCCACCCGGCGCACATCTCGTGAGATCCAACGTGATCCCGCGAGACGTTGTGATGTGAATCCCACCCACAATGGGCGGGATCACTTTTTGACAAATCTGCATATTAGAGCGAAGCAGTAAGCCTCACTCTAATATGCAGATTCCCAAGGTGCCTGAGGCTTTGGGATTCAACCCCTTCGTATCAAGACTTTGGGTGAATGCCGTTCAGCACTGGTCCCCAAAAACGGGGATCAGATGGAACAGCACTTGTGGGGGTCTCCCAAAGAATTGGAGTCCCCCAAGCTGCATGCCCTTTGGGCAGGGTGGTGCCCTGGCACTGCTGGTGTCACTTGTGTACCCTGACAGTAACAGCCTGGCACTGCCAAGGTGCACAAGGTGCCAATCTGGCTTTATTTGCATGCGTGCGATTGTAGCGGGGTTACCCAGTATGGGTGTTGAGGGGGTGCTGGGGACCCTCCCATAACATGTTCAGGCTGGTGGGGGGGAATTTGGGGATTGTCCCAGGGGCCTCGGAGATCAGGATCTCTCGCCACAATGGGGTTATGTGCGGCCTCGGACATTCCGATCTCTCGCTACAATGGGGCTATGTGCGGCCTCGGACATTCCGATCTCTCGCTACAATGGGGCTATGTGCGGCCTCGGACATGCATTCCCCATTCAGGCCTCTTATTCAATGTGAGTCGCATCGAATGGCCATGTGAGCCATGTATGCGAGCGCCGGGGAACATGCGGCTAAACGCGCTCGCTCGGGGACTTTGTTCCCTTTTGAGACAATATGCCCAGTAAAGGTGAGGTCACTAAATATTTTTAAGGCAGTGTTAGACAGATTCCTGTTAGGCAAGTTAGTCAAAGGCTATCGGGGGTAGATGGGAATGTGAAACTCTAAACAAACATATTAGCCATGATCTTATTGAATGGTGGAGCAGGCTTGAGGGACTGATTGCCCTCCTTCTGCTCCCATTTTGCATGTTTGTATATCATTCTGCATAAACACTCCTGGGTTAAAAAATAGTTTGAAATTGTTGGTGCTGAATTGAGTTTAGAACAATGTGCCCTGTAGGAATCTCAATCTCCCTGCCGTTGCATGATCTCTAGGTTTGGCACAGGTCAGTCTGTGATAACTGATTTTTACTCATGCAGCAAATGTTTGTGTAGGTTTCAGGACCCTGATGTCAGGACTAAATGGAGGTCCCAAGCCTGCACTTGCTGGGATTCAGACTGGGGGAATCTATTTTTCCAGAAGTGGCCTTTTTATTGGCCAAGCAAGCAGGCTCCTTGGCACAAAAGGGAACCCTGTAGCAGTAGCATTTGGGTTGGAAGTGTGACCTCTGGTGGACAGAGCCTCTACCACCAATGACTCATCCTCCCCCAGGCAGACTAAATGTCAGCTTGACAATAATTCAAGCCTTAATTATTTAAATTGGCTGCCCACCCCCATTCAGCAAGAGTCTGGTGGCAAGGATTTGTTGGGGAACGCTGCTCCAATGTGCCCCCCCACCCCCACTGCTTTGGGGCATCTGGTGGTTATGAAAGGCACTGTATAAATGCAGATCTTTCTTTTTATTGAGCACCTTTCACAACTTCAGAATGTCCTGAATCACTTTAAAGCAAATGAAGAACTTTTGAAGTTTCCGGGGGGAACATTAGTGATGGTGAGAGGAAGGTTGGAGATGGCCCCTGTGGATTTAGTAAATGTGTACATACCTAATTGGGAGAATACAGAGTTTATTAAGAGCGTGCTGGCAGCGGTCCCGGATTTGGATTCTCATTGGCTGATTATGGGGGGGGGAGATTTTAATTATGTACTTGATCCCAGCCAGGACAGATCGTGCCCCAAACCCTGAAGATAACGGGGGTGGTGAAGGTGTTGGTTGGGTTCAGGGAACAGATGGGGAGTGTGGATCCCTGGAGATTTTGGCATCCAAGAGGGAAGGAGTCCTCCTTTTTCTCACATGTGCATTGGGTTTGCTCTCGCATTTATTTTTTTATTGTAGGGAAGGCACTGCTCCCTGGAGTGGTAGGGTCAGAATACTCGGCAATTGTCCTATCTCACCATGTTCCACACTATGTGGATTTGTGTTTGGATAGGGGTTGCGCCCAGCGACCTCTGTGGAGGTTGGATGTGGAATTGTTGGTGGATAAGGCAGATGTGAGAGGATAGCCATGACTATAGGAACGTACTTGGAGTTTAATAAAAGCGGGGAGGTCTTACCTTCCATGTTCTGGGGGGTGTTAAAAGCAGTGGTTAGAGAGGAGTTGATCTCGATTAAGGCACAGAGGGAGAAGGTGGGAAGGATGGAGGGACAGAGGTTGGTGGAGGCTATTCTTGCGGTGGACTGGCAGTACTCGGCTACCCCAAAGGAGGAGTTGTTGAAGGAGAGGAAGAATCTCCAGATGAAGTTCGCCTTGGTATCGACAGGAAAAGCGTTGGTCAGTTGCGCTTTGTACGAGGGGCGTTCTATGAACATAATAAGAATAATAATCACTTATTGTCACAAGTAGGCTTCAATTAAGTTACAGTGAAAAGCCCCTAGTCGCCACATTCTGGCGCCTGTTCGGGGAGGCCAGTACGGGAATTGAACCAGCGCTGCTGGCATTACAAGCCAGTTGTTTAGCCCACTGTGCTAAACCAGCCCGAGCAGATCAGTAAGTTACTGGCACACCAGTTGATGGGAAGGTGGTGGTGTAGTGGTACTGTCACTAGATTAGTAATTAAGAGACTCAGGGTAATGATCTAGGGTCCCAGGTTCGAATCACGCAATGGCAGATGATGAAATTTGAATTCAATAAAAATCTGGAATTAAAGGACTAATGATGACCAGGAAACCATTGCCGATTGAATTTGCATAAAGGTTGCATTTGCAACCTTTGCATAATCAAAGACCCCTCCCACCCGGCTTACTCACTCTTCCAACTTGTTCCATCGGGCAGGAGGTACAGAAGTCTGAGAACATGCACAAACAGACTCAAAAACAGCTTCTTCCCCACTGTCACCAGACTCCTAAATGACCCTCTTATGGACTGACCTCATTAACACTACACTCTGTGTGCTTCATTCGATGCCAGTGCTTATGTAGTTACATTGTGCACCTTGTGTTGCCCTATTATGTATTTTCTTTTATTTCCTTTTCTTTTCATGTACTTAATGATCTGTTGAGCTGTTTGCAGAAAAATACTTTTCACTGTACCTCGGTACACGTGACAATAAACAAAATCCAATCCAATCGTCATAAAAATCCATCTGGTTCACCAATGTTCTTCAGGGTAGGAAATCTGCCGTCCTTACCTGGTCCGGCCTACATGTGACTCCAGACCCACACAGCGATGTGGTTGACTCATAACTGCCCCCCACTGAAATAGCCTAGCAACCCATTCAGTTCAAGGGCAATTAGGGATGGACAACAAATGCTGGCCCAGCCAGCGATGCCCACATCCCAAGAATGAATAGAAGAAGTTGAGACGGCAAGTGGCCTCATGGGAGAGAGTGCAAATAAGGGACCCGGGATGGAGTGGTTTCTGCTTCAGGAAAGGTAAGTGGGGTGTTTGAGACCTTTTACTCGGACATGAATCAATTCTTGGATGGGTTAGACTCCCCGATGGTGGAGGAGGAGAAAGTGCAAGGGCTGGAGGCTCCGCTTGGGCTGGAGAAAATTATGAAGTGCGTCTGCACTAAGCAGTCTGGGAAGGCCCCGGGCCTGGATGGATTCCCGTGGAATTTTATTAAAAATTTGCAATGGAGCAGGGGCCTCATCTGATGATTTGTTACCCCAGGGAGCGATGCCGACCATATTGGCACAGGCTCCTATCTCTCTAAACCTGAAAAAGGATAAGGATCCAGAGGAGTGTGAGTCTTATCAGCCCATATCTCTATTGAATGCTGACACAATGTTTTTGGTCACGGTCCCGGCAACCCACTTGGAGGAATGTTTGCTGGGGTTTGTGGCTGAGGATCAGACTGGGTGGTGAAGGGCCGACAATTGTCAGCCAATAAAAGGAGACTATTGAATGTGATGATGTCGCCCCCGTTGGGTTCGGAATCAGATATAATCATCTCCATGGATGCGGAGAAAACATTTGACTGGGTAGAATGGGAGTATCTCTGAGATACTGGGACAGTTCAGATTTGGAGCCAAGTTCATTTCTTGGATTAGATTGTTGTATAAGGCCCCCACTGCGAGCATTCATACCAACACATTAAACCTAGAGTACTTTCAATTATACAGGGGAGCAAGGCACGGGTGTCCACTTTCCCCTTTATTTTTTGCATTGACAATTGAACCACTGGCTATTGCATTGAGGTTGTCAACGGAGTGGAGAGGTATAGAGAGAGGAGGTACGAAGCACCGAGTGTCCCTGTATGCATACGACTTGCTGCTGAATGTAACAGATCCCCTCTACAGCGTGGGAAGGATTATGGATTGTTGAGTAAGTTTGGCTCCTTTTCTGGGTATAGGCTCAATGTGGGGAAAAGTTAGGTGCTCCCGGTGAGCCCTCCGGAATGCGCGGGGGAGGCCTGGAGATATTGCCACATGGATGGTGAGGTCGAGTTTTAGGTATTTGGAAGTACAGGTGGCTCACGACTGTTCAATGTTGCGTAAGTTGAATTTGGCCAGTTTGGTAGAAGAGGTGAAGGGAGATTTTGAGAGGGGGGATTCTCTACCGCTATTGTTGGCAGGGTGGGTTCAAACGTCCTCCCAAAAGTCTTATTTATTTTCCAGAGTCTCCTGATCTTTTTACCTAAATCCTTCTTTGGGCAGATTGCTAAGCTGATTTCGGCCTTTGTTTGGGTAGGCAAGGTACCTCGGGTATAGAGAGTATTTTTGCAGAGGGATAGGTGGTCAGGGGGCTTGGCATTGCTGAATTTGATGAACTACTACTGGGCGGTGAATATCGAGAAGATTCGGGTATGGGTCATGGAGGAAGGGTCGGTTTGGGGGCAGGTGGAGGCAGCTTCCTGTACAGAGTCATGTTTGAGGGCCTTGGCAAAGTCTCCTCTTCCATTCTCACCGACCAGGTACTCTAGGACCCCGGTGGTGATAGCCTCATTAGGAGTCTGGAACCAGTTTAGACAACATTTCAAGTTAGAGGCGATGTCATTGTGGGTGGTGATATTTGGGAACCCCGGCTTTATCCCAGCAGGGTTGGACTTGAGGTACGGCGTTTGGGAACAGGATTGGGTAGAGAGGTTTAGGAATTTGTTTGTGGAAGGTAGATTTGCGGGGTTGGAGAACTGATGGAAAAGTTTTAGCTCCCAGGGGGAAGTGGGTTTAGGTATTTACAAGTTAGGAACATTGTGCAGAGGGAGCTGGCTCCATTTCCTCAGTTACCACCCCACTCATTGATGGACAAGGTTGTGTCTAAGGATGAGATAGGGGTGGGGAGCATTTCCGATCTCTATGGGCAATTAATGGAGAGGGAGAGGACCTTGCTGGAGGAGATAAAGAGGAAGTGGGAGGAAGAGCTGGGCAGTGCATTTGAAGGGGGGGGGGGGTGGGGGGTGGTAAGGAGTGAGGCCTTACAGAAGATAAAACTTCTCATGTGCGAGACTGAGCCTGGCTCAGTTTAAAGTAGTGCTTGACCCCATATATGACCAAAACATGCACGCGTGGGTTTTTTTCCAGAGGTGGAGGATAGGTATGAGTGGTGTTCAGGGGGGTAAGTGCACACAAACACACACACACACACATGTTCTGGCTCTGTTTGAGGTCGGGGAAATTCTTGGAGTCATTTTTTGAGATAATGTCAGAGATTCTATGGGTGAGGGCGGCTCTGAGCCCGTGGGTGACGATATTTGGGGTATCGTATGTGCCGGAAGTACAAGAGGGGAGAAAGGCTGCTGTATTGGCCTTTACCTCCCTGATAGTCCGGAAGAGGATTTTGCGAGGGCAACGGGCTGTAGAACCACCAAGCACAACAGCATGGGTGGAAGATCTGTCGGAGTTTCTGCATCTGGAGAAAATTAAGTACACCGTTAGGGGGTTGGAGGAGGGGTTCTATTTGAGGTGGAGGCAGTTTATCTCCTTCAAGAATTGGCAGTCATCAGCAAATAGGAGGGGGGTAGGTGTGGGGAGGGTGGTTTGCAAAAATAAAATGGGGCACACAGGGTTAAATAGTGGGTTATTTGTTTGCTATGGAAATTGTATAATGTTGAATGAATGTTGTGCATATTGTAAAATGGAAAATGTCCTGAATAAAAATATTTTTTCAGAAAAGTACTTTTGAAGTGTCATCACTGTTGAAACGTAGGAAAAGTGGGAGACAAGTTATGCATACCCAACTCCCAGAAAGAGCAGACCATTCCTTAACTTCAGTAGTGGCTCGTTGGATTGGGATCACCAGCAATGGCAACAGTTACAGTAACCAGCCATTGATCTGCTTTTCTCTCTTGAAGACATCAGAGAGGGTTAAATGGCTCAAGTTGAAGGATTCATGGCAGCCCCTATTTACCAGACAGGGATGTAAAGGATTCTCTAAGAGATGCCACAAACTATAAACACATTAATAATGTGAAATCCCTTCCTGTTCGCATAGCTGAGGACATGATCTGAGGTTACCCCTGAGGGTAGCTTCAATGTGACATGGGTGCCATTGATGTCCGCTAGCAACACCATAGATCCATAATGTCCTTTTTTTCTATCCTGCCACCCTTCCTCTAATCCTGTCAACATATCCTTCTATTAATTTCCCTCTCACGTGCTAGCTATCTTCCAAGTTCATTCATACCCGCTGCCTCAGCCTTGTGGTAGAAAGCTCCATATTCTAATTACTCAATCGGGGACTGAGATTTCTCTTGAACTCCCTAATGGATTTTTTAGTGACTATCTTATATTTATGGCCCCTAGTCTGTTCTCACCTGCAAGTGGAAATGACTCTACATCTACCATGTCATAGCCTTTCATAATCTTAAAGACTTCTATCAGATCGCCCCTCAATCTTTTATTCCAAGGAAATGAATCCCAACCTGTTCAACAATTCCCAATGGGTATAATCCATCAGTTTTGGTATCATTGTGGCATGCCTACTGAAAGGCATGTCATATTCATAAATTTAAACATGGACAGTGCCCGTATTCAATTTAAAAATGGACATTGTTAATGGAACTGTTAAGATGGTAGCCAAGGGGAGCAGGTGACCACTGCAACTTTAACCCAGACTATCAAGTTTGTGGAAAATTCTGAATTGAATCATGCTGGGTGGGGAAACCCCCTTGAATGGGCATGTCTAGACAGCACTTTTTTCTGGAATTCACAACTGCCATTGTTCAAGGTTTCCTCCCAAATGACAGAGTCAATGGACTTCGAGGCTCTATGTCTCAAGATTTCCAATGTAGTAAAGGAAAGCTGACAAGATGAATTATGCATAAGTTGAGTGTGAAAGGCCACCATCTGCCTTCCATTGTGTATCAAAGGCTATTGACCATGTCACTAAAACTGATTCTCTACATTGAAATCTTTTTATCTCAAAGCTGGGGCAGTTTTCAGAGTAACACTAACAAGACACAGCTGAAGAGAAAGTTTATGCCACCCTTGTCTTTTGAGAACATTTCAGAAAAAGTGTTTTAAAAAATCCTTCCAGCCTGAGTCCGTTTCCCAGCGGGGGCAAGATCCAGATTGAGACGTCTCGCAAGGTTCGTTTGAATCCCGCAAGATGTTGCGAGCATCATGAATCTAGGGAGAAGCCTCTTGCTGGAGTCAACGGCCTCGACCTGACACCAAGTCAAGCACGACAAGGCCCTTCAATCGCGCCCATGGAGTCTGCAAAGGGCGCAGATTGGTTCAGTTAGTGGGCAACAATTTGGCAACTTTGTGAATTTGTCCACTTTGTTTGCATGGACAAGCATTTATTATTTAAATAGAGTGAGATTGCAGAACTCTGAAGCTACGGACCAGGTCCGGGAAAATGGGATTAGAATGCTTGATGGCCAGCGCAGACAGAATGGGCTCAAGGGCCTATTTCTGTGCTGTAAAACCCTATGACAGAGGGATCTGGGTATTCTGGTACAAGAATCACAAAATGTTAATCTGCAGGTGCAGCAAGTGATTAAAGTAAAGTAAAGTTGCCATAGTCCCAGGTGGCCATAGGGTGTTTTCCCATTTGACAGGGAGAGCTGACTAGTGCTGATTTAACCTGAGGACCACGACACCTCAGTCGAGGGGCAAGGTTGAGAAGGCGGGCCTACATGAATAGCATCAGCCAGTACTGGAATTGAACCTGTGCCGTTGGCCTCACTCTGCATCAGAAACCAGCTGCCCTATCAAATGAGCTAAGGGCAAATGCAACATTGTTGTATATTGCAAGAGAAATGGAATATAAAAGTAGAGATGTTTTGTGACAATTGTACAGGGCAGTGATGAGCAAACATTTAGAGCACCGTGTACAGTTTTGGTCTCTTGTGGTAGCACGGCCCCTTTAAAGGGGTGGGCCTGTGATGCAACCATCAATTCACACGAAACCAGGAGTAGAAGTAAACTGTGGCTTTAATCAACTAGAACAGTGTCTGCCTGCGACTGGTCAGTTAGTGGGAGCCGCCTACGGGGCGGCTGCTCTTTATACCTTCCCTCAAGGGGAGGAGCCGGGGCAGAGCCCACACAGGCTCCAGCATGCTACATTATAGGTAATATTATACAATGGTCCATAGGTGGAGCCCACATGGGCAACAGCATAATACAGATAAGCACATGGTGAATTGTTACAGCAATACATTCACCACATTCACCCCCTGTTAAAAAAATGAAGTCCAGCGAGGGTGACGGGTTCATAAGTTCAGCGTGTCCAGCGCATGGATTGTGCGCTGTGAATGCCGAAGCTCTGGTGTCGCCGCTGGCCCGGGCGCCGAACTCATCCGTGCTGGCATCGGTAGTGAATTCGCCGGTGTGGGTACAGACGTGGACTCCGGGAGCGTGTCTTCTGGAGCTTCATTCCTGTGGGTCAGTGAAGGGGGAATGGGGGGCGGGAGGGGGTGCGGGTGCCATGTATGGGTGGGGGCGTTGGTCAGCATAGGTTGGGCAGGTTAAGTTGGGTTGGAGGTGGTAGTGGAACCTGTGGGTGCCAGGTCCCGGAGGGAGACTGTATCCTGTCGGCAGTCGAGGTGTTCGATGTATGCGTACTGGGGGTTGGAGTGTAGGAGCTGGACCCTCTCGACCAGGGGGTCGGACTTCTGGCTGCTGATGTGCTTGCAGAGCAGGGCGGGCTCCGGTGTCTTCAGCCAGGGCGGAAGCGAGGCCCCTGAGGTGGATTTCCTGAGGAAAACAAATAGGTGGTCATGAGGGGTCTCGTTTGTGGCCATGCAAGGTAGGGACCTAATAGAGTGGAGTGTGTCACGGAGAACCTCCTGCCAGTGGGAGACCGGGAGATTCCTAGACCGTAGGGCCAGGAGGACGGTCTTCCAGACCGTAGCGTTCTCCCTCTCCATCTGCCCGTTTCCCCAGGGTTATCTAGTAGTCCTGCTCGAGGCGATGCCTTTGCTGAGCAGGAACTGACGCAGTTCGTCGCTCATGAACGACGAGCCCCGGTCACTGTGGACGTATGTGGGGAAACCAAACAGGGCGAAGACACTATGTAGGGCTTTAATGACGGTGGCCGCGGTCACGTCAGGGCAAGGGATTGCAAAGGGGAAGCAGGAGAACTCGTCGGTGATATTGAGGAAATATGTGTTGCGGTTGTTGGAGGGGAAGGGCCCTTTGAAATCGATACTGAGCCGCTCAAAGGGCCAGGATGCCTTTACCAGGTGGGCCTTATCCGGTCGATAGAAGTGCGGCTTGCACTCCCCGCAGATCGGGCAGTCCCTGGTCATGGCCCTGACCTCCTCAGTGGAGTCGGGCAGGTTGCGGGCCTTGATGTAGTGGAGAAGCCGGGTGACCCCCGGGTGGCAGAGGTCATCATGGATAGCCCAGAGTCGGTCATCTTGCGCGCTGGCGCATGTGCCGCAGGACAGGGCATCTGGGGGCTCGTTGAGCTTCCCAGGACAATATACTGTATCGTAATTATAGGGGAAGAGTTCGATCCTCCACCTCAAGATCCTATCATTCTTAATTTTGCCCCGCTGCGTATTATCAAACATGAAGGCTACCGATCGTTGGTCGGCGACGAGGGTAAACCTCCTACCAGCAAGGTAGTGCCTCTAGTGCCGCACGGCTTCCACGATGGCTTGGGCCTCCTTTTTGACTGAGGAGTGTCGGATTTCGGAGGTGGTGAGGGTTCGTGAAAAAAACGCTACGGGCCTGCCTGCCTGATTGAGGGTAGCAGCGAGGGCGACCTCTGATGCGTCGCTCTCCACCTGGAAGGGGACAGACTCGTCCACCGCGTGCATCACGGCTTTGGCAATATCTGCCTTGATGCAGCTGAAGGCCTGGCGGGCCTCAGCCGCCAGTGGGAAGATGGTGGTCTTGATTAGAGGGCGGGCTTTGTCCGCATAGTTGGGGACCCAATGGACGTAATATGAAAAGAACCCGAGGCACCTTTTCAGGGCCTTGGTGCAGTGGGGAAGGGAGAGTTGCAGAAGGGGGCGCATAAGGTCGGGGTCGGGTCCTAGGATCCCGTTTTCCACGATGTAGCCGAGGGTGGCTAGTCTGGTTGTGTGGAAAACACATTTCTCCTTGTTATAAGTGAGGTTAAGGGTTCAGGCAGTTTGGAGAAATCTCTGGAGGTTGGCATCGTGGTCCTGCTGATCAGCTGATCATGGCCGCTGTCGTTATCCAAGTACGGAAATGTGGCCCGCAGCCCTTACTGGTCCACCATTTGGTCCATCGTTCTTTGGACAACCGAAACCCCATTCGCGACGCCAAAGGGGACCCAGAGGAAGTGGAAGAGGATCTGAAATCTGCCTCAAAAGCCGTGTAGTGGTGGTCCTCCAGGCGGATTGGGAGCTGGTAGTATGCAGACTTCAGATCTTCCGTGGAGAACACCCGGTAGTGCGCAATTTGATTAAACATGTCTGCGATCCGGGGAAGGGGGTACGCATCAAGGTGCGTGTACCGGTTTATGATTTGCTGTAATCTACAACCATCCGGTTCTTTTCCCCGGTCCTGACGACCACCACCTGAGCTCTCCAGGGGCTATTACTGGCCTCGATGATTCCCTCCCGCAAGAGTCGCTGGACCTCGGACCTGATAGGGTCGCGAGGCTACAGACGTTGAGTGGGGGTAGGGGCCCACCGAACTTCAGGGTGAGGCTCCTGAGGTTACATTGGAAATCCAGTCCCAATAGAAGAGGAGCGCAGAGGTCGGGAAGTACATATAATTTAAAATTGGCATACTCGGCACCCTGTATCGCGAGGGTTGCGGTAGTGCACCCCCGGATCTGCACCGAGTGCGACCCGGAGGCGAGGAAAGATCCGGGAAGATTGGGAGTGAGCAGCGTCTTACCATGTCCAGATGAATGAAGCTCTTGGTGCTCCCGGAGTCGAAGAGGCAGGCCGTTTCGTGTCCATTTACCCAGACGGTCATCATAGAGCTCCGGAGGTGCGGGTAGCCGGCATGGTCGAAGGTGCTGGGGCGGACCCAAGATGGCTGCCCCCGCTGGTCGCACGTGTCAGGCGGCGTTTCAGATGGTGGCCAAGATGGCGGCCCCCGTCGGTCGCACATGTCGGCGGTGAGGAAGATGGCGTCCAAGATGGCAGCCACCATGAATCGCACGTGGCGGGCCGCGTGGGTGAGGATGGCCAAGATGGTGGTCCCCGTGAGTCGCACGGGTTGTGCGGGCTTGGAGATGGCTGCCCCCACGGACAACATGAGGCCGATGACATGTCCGGGGGGGGCGGAGCCAGCAGACACGCTGCCACACTGCGGGATCTGCGGGCCTGTGAGTCCGTGGGTTGGGCCTGCGATTTTGAGTTTTTGGACCTGGCCAGGCAAACTTTAGCAAAATGTTCTTTTCTCCCGCAGTCACTGCAGTTCGCGTTCCGGGCCGGGCAGCGTTGCCTGGGGTGTTGAGGCTGGCCGCAGAAATAACAGGGTAGCCCCCCATGATGGGAGGGCAGCCGCGTGGTGCAGGCCTGGGGTATTCTTTGGTCGGAGGTCCATGAGGGGGTCACGTGATCGGACAAGAACACGTTAAGGCTTTGGAACTCTACTTCCAGAGAGGAGGCTAATTTTCCCGTCTCTTCCAGGTCTAGGCCACCTTTTTCGAGTAGGTGCTGTCTCACGTAGTTGGACCTGACTCCAGCCACGTAGGGGTCCCAGATGGCGAGGTCCATATGTTGAGTGGCTATAACAGCCTGGTAATTGCAGCTTCGTGCAAAGACTTTGAGGTCGCGTTGGTACTCTTCCAAACAATTCCCGGGATGCTGGCGGCGAGTGGTGAGGAGATGCCACGCGTATACCTCGTTCACGGGCCTTACGTAGAGGCGCTCTAGCATCGTGAGGGCGTCTGGTAGGTGGAGGCTTCCTCGAGTTGAACAGAGGTTCGATGGCTCACCCGTGCGTGAAGGAGACTCAGCTTCTGTTCTTCGGAGATGGAAGGCGAGGAGGAGGCGGCGAGGTAGGCCTTGAAACAGGGGAGCCAGTGCGAAAAAATCTCTTTCGCCTCCGTCGCCTGTGGATCGAGTTCCAGTCGGTCAGGTTTGAGGGCCGATTCCATAGTGCCGTTGTAGTTGATTATTGATGTGACCATCAAACACGAAACCAGGAGTAGAAGTAAACTGTGGCTTTAATCAACTAGAACAGTGTCTGCCTGCGACTGGTCAGTTAGTGGGAGCCGCCTACGGGGCGACTGCTCTTTATACCTCCCCTCAAGGGGAGGAGCCGGGACAGAGCCCACACAGGCCCCAGCATGCTACATTACAGGTAATACCATACAATGGTCCATAGGTGGAGCCCACATGGGCAACAGCGTAATACAGATAAGCACATGTTGCAGCAATACATTCACCACAGCCTGGCAGCCCATGTGACCAACTCAGGGTCAATCAGCAGGAGCGCGCAAACCCTGGCCAATACCCAGTAAGTAAGGGAGCAGGGGCCTGGGCAATGTAGACCCTGGAGTCAGAGAGCAATGACCCATCCTTGAGTGTTCTGTGCCTTTTGTTAATTAAACCCCTTTATTACTACTGGAAGTCTCCAGGATGTTGTATTGAGCCATCGCATCTCCTTTTTTAAGAAATGTGTGATGAATGTAAGAAATTCATATTTTATTTTGTTTGCCATCATGTTATTAAAATCTAGGTTAAGATGCCTACAGACAGTAGGACTGCTGGAGCGATGATTAAGGTGTCATAACAGTGACATAATCATTGATTTGTAAGTGAATTGTCTGCTAATAGATCTTGAGAACCATTTAATTGTTTACAGATAGCTAGGTAATGGAATATTGTTACATTTGAAGGATCCCTGGGCTATAGATAATTTATGTGGGGTATTGTGTTTGGTCCTTGCTAAACAAGTCAAGGGGCATCTTGTAAGAAGAGACAAAAGAATGCCTTATGCTTTGGGTACAGATGATGTAGTTAAGGGGAGGAACTGTGTCTCTCTGAAAAGTCAGTTATTCCTCGAACTCTCATCTGAGGTGTTTCAGGTTCGTCCTAAAAGGTTCTCTGCTCAAAGATTCCATGGAAAGAAAAGCAAGAAGAAATCTAGTTGTTAACTTTGTTCATGAATGGTAGTTGTTTGCTTAATTAGAATGTAGTCGCAGATTTGCAAGTAAGTTATGGGTTTCTCTTTAAATAAGAACTGCTGTAACTGTTAACTGGAAAGCTATTTCTTTGTTGCCAATGTAGTTCATTCTGTGTTTAAATTAACGTTTGTTTTAACATAAAATATATCTATGGGTCAGCGTTATCACTCTTGTGGCACAGTAACATTTCCTCACAGTTTTGCGAATTGCCAATAATTGGGTTTTGTCCGGTATTCCAACAAATGACATAATTGCATTAGAAGCAGTTCAGATAGATTCAATAAACTGATTCATTGCCCTGGGATGGGGCGGAGGGTGTGCATCTCATTAGGAAAGGTTGAGTCTGTATCCTTTGGAGTTTAGAAGAACGAGAAGAGATTCAAAGGTCTAGAGAGGACTTGACAGGGTGAATGCTGAAATCTTTTGGGCGAGATTAGAACGAGGAGACACAGTTTAAAAATAAGAGGTCTTCCATTTAAGGCGAAAATGAAGAGAAATATTTTGATTGGTAAGGTTGTGGGTCTGTGAAACTCTCTCCTTCCCAGAAAGTGGTGGAGGCAGAGTCATTGAATATTTTCTCCACCTTTTTTTCACATTTTCAGTCATTGAATATTTTGAGGTAGTTAAATTATTGACTAACAAGGAAGTCAACAGGTATCGGGATGAGGAGGAAAGTGGATTTGAGGCTACAATGAGATCAGCCCTGATCTTATCAAATGGTGGGCCAGGCTCAAGGCCTAAATGCCCTCCTCCATCTTCTCATTTGTATGATCGTATATGAAAGCATTGGAGAAAGTGCGGAAAAGATTCACAAGAATGGTTTCAGGGATGAGGAACTTCAGTTATGAAGTAAGATTGGAGAAGATGGGATGTTTTCTTTTGAGAGAGGAGAATTGATAGATGAATTCAAAATTGTGAGGGGTCTGGAAAGAGTTGAGAGGGAGAGGGTGTAGCAAGTGCTGCAAGTACTTCTTCAGTGCTATTGCTGGAATATTGTCAGGGCCCACAGTCTTTACAGTATTTAGTGCCTTCAGCCGTTTCTTGATACCACGTGGAGTAAATCTTATTGGCTGAAGGCTGACATCTGTGATGCTGGGGACCTCAGGAGGACTCTGAGATGGATCATTCACTCAACACATCTGGCTGAAGAGTGTTGCGAATGCTTCAGCCTTGTTTTTTGTACTTATATGTTGAGCTACTCCATCATTGAGGATGGGCATATTTGTGGAGCCTTATCCTCCAGTGAGTTGTTTAATTGTCCACCACCATTCACAGCTGGATGTGGCGGGACTGCAGAGCTTAGATCTGATGCGTTTGTTGTGGAATCGCTTAACTCTGTCGATTACTTGCTGTTTATGCTGTTTGGCACACAAGTAGCCCTGCTTTGTAGCTTCACCAGGTTGGCAACTCACTTTTAAATATGCCTGATGTTGCTCCTGGCATGCTCTCCTGCACTCTTCATTGACCCAGTTAATCCACTGGCTTGGTGGCAATGGTAGAATGGGCGATATGTCAGGCCATGAGTTTGCACCTTGTGGTTGAATACAATTCTGCTGCTGCTGATGGCCCACAGCATCTCATGGATGCTCAGTCTTGAGTTGCTAGATCTGTTCAAAATCTATCCCATTTAGCACAGTGGTAGTGCCACACAACATGATGGAGGGTATCCTCAATGTGAAGACGGAACTTTGTCTTCACAAGGACTATGCAGTGGTCACTTCTACCAATACTCTTATGAACAAAGAACAAAGAAAATTACAGCACAGGAACAGGCCCTTCGGCCCTCCCAGCCTACGCCGATCCAGATCCTTTATCTAAACCTGTCTCCTATTTTCCAAGGTCTACTTCCCTCTGTTCCCGCCCGTTCATATACCTGTCCAGATGCATCTTAAATGATGCTATTGTGCCCGCCTCTACCACCTCTGCTGGTAAAGCATTCCAGGCACCCATCACCCTCTGCGTAAAAAACTTTCCACGCACATCTCCCTTAAACTTTCCCCCTCTCACCTTGAAATCGTGACCCCTTGTAACTGACACCCCCACTCTTGGGAAAAGCTTGTTGCTATCCACCCTGTCCATACCTCTCATAATTTTGTAGACCTCAATCAGGTCCCCCCTCAACCTCCGTCTTTCCAACGAAAACAATCCTAATCTACTCAACCTTTCTTCATAGCTAGGCAGATTGGTAAGGATGAGGCCAAGTATGTTTTTCCCTCATTGGTTCCCTCACCACCTGCTTCAGTCCCAGTCTAGCAGCCAAGTCCTTTAGAACCCAACCAGCTCAGCCTGTGGTGGTACTACCAAGCCACTCTGGATGATGGACATTGAAGTCCCCCAACCAGAGCATATTCTGCACCCTCGCCACCCTCAGAGCTTCCTCCAAGTGGTGTTCGGCATGGAGGAGTACTGATTCATCAGCTGATGGTGGCTGGTACGTGGTAATCAGCAGCAGGTAATCAGCAGCAGTTAAACATGTGCCCATGTTTAACCTGAAACCATGAGACTTCATGGGATCCAGAGACGATAATACCACTATGCCACCGCCCCCTTCTTTTCTTTAAATATGCATGGTGAATTCCATCTGGATCAAGGATCATATCCTCTCTAAGTTTGATTAATTTATCAGTGATCTTTTCATCTTTTCACCGTAAATGTCTTCATACCTTAGTAATCCCCACGGTCAATATCCCTGTGATGTAATTATTTAATATATTGCTATTTTTCCACCAATACCTGGTCCGATTATCCTGTGTATCCTTTAGTGGGCCTAACTTTATTCTGATTTTTATTTCATTTTATGTGTCTGTATGAATATGAATCATATTTCTTGACATTTTAATTTTGTAGTTTCTCTTCGCTGTAGTATTTTTTTCCTAACCGCTTTGTGCTATATTTTGTCATTGTCTGATGTCTATGTACTTAGTGTGTTCCCGTCACTTTTGTTTTAATTCTGCCCTTCCTCGGAGTGTCATTACCAGCCACTGTGCTCTTGATCTAAATGCAGAATGGTTCACCCTGGTTCACTGTAGTAAAGTCCATGAAGTTCCTCGGTTCCAAATAGTCTCGAACACAACAATGGGCAGCACCGTGGCACAGTGATTAGCACTGCTGCCTCATGGCACCAGGGACCCGGTTCAATTCTAACCTTGGGTCACTGTTTGTGTGTAATCTGCATGTTCTCCCCGTATCTGAGTGGGGTTCCTCCAGGTGTTCCAGTTTCCTCCCACAGTCCAAAGATGTGCAGATTAGGTGGTTTGGCCATGATAAATTGCCCCTTTGTGTCCAAAAAGATGTCTCAGTTAGATTTAGGGGTTAATGGATAGGGCGGGGAGTGAGCTTGGATGAAGTACTCTTTCAGAGGGTCGGTGCTGACCCGATGGGCCAAATGGCCTCCTTCTGCACTGGAGGGATTCTATGATGCAATGCCTCTTAATAATAATAGCTTAGTGTTACACGTAGACTTCAATGAAGTTACTGTGAAAAGATCCTAGTCGCCACATTCCGGCGCCTGTTCGGGGAGGCTGGTATGGGAATTGAACCCGCGCTGTTGGCCTTGTTCTACATTACAAGCCAGCTGTTTAGCCCACTGTGCTAAACCAGCCCCTGGCAAAAGCATTACAGTCTTCTCTTTCTATGTATGCATATATAAACACAAAATCACTTTGTTTAGACATCATGAGATTTCCTCACTGCATTTTCTCGTACTGAAGTACAATATTTCTAAAGGAAAATTAATGATTTTCCATGAAGTACTTTTATAATGTCTGTCAACCTTATATTAAGTGCATTCCATATACAATGATGTATAGTCTAGATTATTATTTTGGCCCCTTTTTTCTTCCTGTTTTCAGCTCAATTTTGTTTTGTCCTGTTGCCACTGAGGTTGCAGCAATTATGATTTTCTTTCTTAAAAATCAATAAAAAGGCGATGGTAAACAAAAAACAACACTTTCCACTTGGCTGAATCAGGGCTGTTTTCCAATTAATACTGTGAAACATGTGCCATGTTGCCCATGAAGGAACAACAACGCTGAAGGTAATCATGATTAATCAGAGTGAGTGCGCCACCAATTTAATGATAACTGACTTGATGGACCAAATTAAGTTGGATGAAACACTGTACGAAACACTTGTGTCAGGTCAATCAGCCAGCTCAGGAGGAAGGCCAGCCAACTCTGCACATCAGCAGGAGGATGTCGACCAAACAAGCCTCATTTTTGCTATTTTTCCAGAATGAATCTGGGAGGAGATCGGTTGCAAAACCAGAACATTCTTTCTGGCCAATTCACTTCTGATAAACCGTACTAACAGAAGTAAAGGGGACAGTAAATCAAAAACACACCGGTGCTTTCATTTCCTTGCACAAGCTTATTTTATCTACCCAAGACAAGAATAAGCAGCAGATACATTTTTTGTTAAAGAAAACGTTTTATTGAGGCATTTTTAATTTTAACATTCTGAACAACAGAGCGGTCCGACGCACGTAAAACCCCCATAATAACATACCCAACTTGTCCCCGCCCTAACTACCCATATATTAGATTCCCTGCCCTTGTTCTACACTGGCAAGCCTCCCCCCCCCCCCCCACCCCCCCCCCCCCCCCCCCCCTGCTGACAGTCAGTTTGCCTTAAGAAGTCGATGAACAGCTGCCACCTCCGAGCGGATCCCTGTACTGAACCCCTTAAGGCAAACTTAATCTTCTCTAGCCTGAGAAACCCTGCTATGTCACTGACCCACACCCCTGACTTTGAAGGCTCCGAGTCCCTCCATCCCAGCAAACTCTGTCTCCGGACCACCAGCGAGGCAAAGGCCAAAACGTCGGCCTCTCTCCCCCCCATGGGCTCCTGGATCTTCCAAATATTGCCATCTCGGGACTCGGAGTCACCCTCCCTTCCAGGATCTCTGACATGACATCTGCAAATCCCTGCCAGAATCCCCTCAGCTTTGGACGCGCCCAAAACATGTGTACATGATACGCCAAACTTCCCCCACATCACCCACACCTGTCCTCCACCTACTCATCCGGGACCACTTTGAACCGGTTCAGGCTGAGTCTGGCACACAACGAGGAAGCATTGACTCTCCTCAGGGCCTTCTCCCATAGCCCAACTTCCAACTTCCCTCCCAACTTTTCCTCCCACTCCCCTTCACCTTCCCGATTGGGGCCCCTTCCCACTCCATCAGTTCCTTATATATTTCCGAGACCCTCCCCTCCCCAGCCCCTGTTTTAAACATCACCTTATCCTGTAGTCCCCTTAGAGGGAGGCAAGGGAAGCTCGGGGCCTGCCTCCGGACAAAGTCCCGTACCTGCAGGTAACGAAATCCAATCCCACCCGGCAACTCAAACTCCACCTCTAACTCCTCCAGGCTCGGGAAACCTCCCTCAATGAAGAGATCCACAAACCTCTCAATCCCTGCCCTCTGCCACCTCCTAAAGCCCCTGTCCAGCCCCCCCGGAGCGAACCAGTGATTGTCACAGATCGGTGACCACACCAACGCCCCCTCCAGTCTCATGTGCTGCCTCCATTGCCCCCACACTCTCAGGGCTGCCACTACCACTGGGCTTGTGGAGTATCGAGCCGGCGGGAACGGCAGAGGTGCCGTTAACAAAGCCTCCAGGCTCGTGCACTTGCAAGATGCCATCTCCACTCGCTCCCAAGCAGCAGATACATTTTAACCTTCACCCCTGAGAACGAATCTGGCTGATAGGATTGCCCGCTCATTGTGGAACCTGTCCAAATTTTGTTCCGTTACAATCTTTAAAAATTTAATCATGGGATGTGGGCATCGCTGGCTAAATCAGCATTTATGGCTCATCCCTAATTGCCCTTGAGTAGGAGGCAGTGAGCTTTACTACATAATTTAATGGTATGTATGATGGCACAGCTGTATGCTCTTGGACTAGTAATCTGCAGGCCTAGACTAATGATCCAGAAACATGAGTTTAAATCCCACCACTGCAGTGAGGAACTGAAATTCAATTAGTTAAATAAAATATGGTGTATAGAACATAGAACATTACAGCGCAGATGGGGAAAATGTTATTGATAACCATCATCATGAAACTACCATATTGTTGTAAAAATCCATCTGATTCACTAATAACATTCAGGGAAAGAAAATTGCCATACTTAGTTGCTCAGGCCTATATGTGACTTCAGACCCACATATGGTTGGCACTGAGCTGCCCTCTGAAATGGTACAGCAGCCACTTGGATGTTTTCAAAATGTTGGTTGATCACTGCCTTCTCTAGGGCAATAAATGCTAGACTTACCAGTGATGCCCATATCCTGTAAAGGAATTGTCAGCTTGGGCTGACAAGTGGCAAGTTACATTCCTGCCACACAAATGCCAGGCAATGACCATCTCCTCCAAGAGAGGATCTAACCATCGGCCCTTGGCATCAATGGCATTACCATCACTGAATCTCCCCCACAATCAACATTCTGGGGGTTAACATTGATCAGAAACTGAACTGGACTAGCCATATTAATACTGTGGCTACCAGGGCAGGTTAAAGTTTGGAACCTACGGTGAGTAACTCACTTCCTGACCCCCCCAAAGCCTGTCCACCATCTACAAAGCACAAGTCAGGAGTATAATGGAATACTCTCCACTTGCCTGGATGAGTGCAGCTCCAACCCAACAACACTCAAGAAGCTCGGCACCATCCAGGACAAAGCAGCCCACTTGATTTCTTCCCCTTCCACAAACATTCAAATCCTCCACCACCAACGAACAGTGGCAGCCATGTGTACCAGCACAGTGGGCTAAATAGCTGGCTTGCAATGCAGAACAATGCCAGCAGCGCGGTTCAATTCCCGTACCAGCCTCCCCGAACAGGCACCGGAATGCAGCGACTAGGGGCTTTTCACAGTAACTTCATTGAAGCCTACTTGTGACAGTAAGCTATTATTATAGTTGGATGATCAGCCATGATTATAATGAATGGCGGAGCAGGCTGGAAGGGCTGAATGGCCTCACCCTGTTTTCGATGCTTCTATGTCATCTGATAAGCAAGCTAGACTTTGTTTTTTCTTCAGAGGTAGGCAAGAATTTCTGGAAAGTTGTCCCAATCTTCCAGTGTAACTGACGATTGAAAACCAAAGGAATCCCTGAAGAAACATTCTAAAGGGTCATATCTAAATATTTACAATACCAACTTGCAGTTAAATATATAGTGTCATTGATGTTTTAAAAGAGGTCTAAAGGTGCTTCACTGGAGTATTATCAAATACATTTTGACACTGTGCTGCAGAAGATGATAGATGTACGGGTGACCAAAAGCTTGGTTAAAAAGGTAGTTCCAAGGAGGAAAGAGAGGTATACAGGCAGAGACGTTTAGGGACAAAATTCCAAAGCTTGGGCCAAGACCACTGAAGGCATGAAGATCAATGGTGGAGTGATTAAAACTGGGGATGTGAAACAAGTCAGAATTGGAAGAGCACAGGTATGTCAGAAGGTTGTAGTCTTTGAGAGAAAAAAAGGCTTTGATGAGGGTTTTCAGCAGCAAATGAGCTGAGGCGAGCCAGTGGTGGGCAATATTATGGAGATGGAAGCAGGCAGCCTTTGCAATGGTGCGGATATATGGCCAGAAGCTCTCTCCCGTCAAATGTAACATTAAGATTGCAAAAGGTCTGCTTTATCCTCAGGTGGTTGCCAGGGAGAGAGATTGACTTAGTAGCAAGGGAATGGAGTTTGTGCTGCGTACTGAAGACGTAACTTCTGAGCTCCAGGGTTCTGTAACAGGGGGGTGACCACAAAGAGATGTGTGAGAGGAGATCTCCCTCCTCCACAGAAATTCCCAGGTAAGGATTGCACAACAATTGTCCAGGAAGTGGAAACGTCCAATGGGAAATTGCCCTGCATTGGGAACCATCTGAAAATGTGATTTAAATCACCAATCCCGCAAAGTTCCGGGTTTGTCAACAATTAGCCAGAAAAAAATTAGAAAAAATTAAAACCAATTCTAGCTTCTGTATTTTTTTAATTAATTTACAGGATGTGGGCATTGCTGGCTAGGCAAGCATAAATTGCCCATCCCTAATTACCCTTGAGAAGGTAGTGGTGAGTTGCCTTCTTGAACTTGTCCCTGAGGTATAGGTACCCACAGTGCTGTTTGGGAGGAAATTCCAGGATTTGGGCCCAACGACAGTGAATGAAAGGCAATGGGCAGGATACTCCATCGGTAGGATTCTCGTTGTACTGACAGCACACCCACGCTCGCAGGTTTCCCAGCTGCATGGGGTGGCCACAATGGGAATCCCATTGGCTGGTGGCGGGAATGGAGAACCCTGCTGCCGAAAGGCAGCACCACCGAGGAACACATGGCTGGTGGACCGGAGAATCCAGTCCAATATCTTTCCAAGTCAGGATGATGAATGACTTGGAGGGGAACGTCCCAGTGCTGATGCTCTTGGTTATCTGCTGCTCTTATCTTTCCGGATGGTAGTGGTCGTGGATTTGGAAGATGCTGTTTCAGGAGGCTTGGTGAGTTCCTGCAGTGCATCTTGCAGATGGTACACTTGCTGCTACTGTGGCTCCGTAGTGCAGGGAGGGAATGTTTGTGAAAGGGGTACCAATCAAATGGGCTGTTTTGTTCTCAGTGGTGTCAAGTTTCTTGAGGAATGTTGGAGCTGCACTCACCCAGGCAAGTGGAGAGCATTCCATCACACTCCTGACTTGTGCCTTGTAGATGATGGACAGGCTTTGGGGAGTCAGGAGGTGAGTTACTCAACACAGGATTCCTAGCCTTTGACCTGCACTTGTAGCCACAGTATTTATATGGCCAGTCCAGTTAAGCTTCTGGTCATGAATGTCAAGGGGTAATAGTTAGATTCTCACTTATTGGAGATGGTCATTGCCTGGCACTTGCCCGGCACAAATATTACTTGCCACTTGTCAGCCCAGGAATGGATATTGTCCAGGTCTTGCTAGATTTGGGCACAAACTGCTTCAGTATCTGAGGCGTGGCAAATGGTGCTCAACCTTATGCAGTCATCAACGAATATCCCCACTTCTGGCTTTACAATGGAAGGGAGGTCATTGATGAAGCAGCTGAAGATGGTTGGGTCTCGGGCACTATCCTGAGGAACTCCTGCAGTGATGTCCTGGAGCTGTGTTTTTTAACCACCACCTGCCACAACCCTCTTCCTTTGTGCCAGGTATAATTCCAACAGGCGGAGGCTAACTATTTTAGAGCCCCACACAGCTGGACTGCATTCCCCAAGACAAATTACCCCCAAACCCCGTGTATCACCCCCTCACAGGACTCGTTCCCCCATAGAACTCTTTCTTCCCCACCCCCTCACCATAAACATAAAAGTCCTTAACTCGCCCCGATTACCTAGACCTCACAACACCTCCACCAAATTCTAGCCACTTACCTGACAAACCTATCTTCTCCTTTTCTCCTTGGCTTGCAAGTGGCAGGACCATTAAACTTACCTGATTTATGGAAGCCAGTGCTGTTAATAAAAGAGGACGGGGGGGGGAGGGTTGGCATTGGCCGCATTACATCTGATTCAGCAGCACAACTAAAGTCCTCAGGAGCACACTGCAACACACAGTTCTTGGCCGGCTTGAGTCAGAATATCGTGCAGATGTTACAAGAAGATTTCTATGTAAGAAACTAGTAGCTGTGTGGCAATCAAATTCTGATTGTCACTCCGCAAGTTCAGGCTCGATGTCTTTGATCTTTCCAATACTTAGTTGGGAAAAATTTCTGTCCATCCAGTACTGGAGGTTAGACAAGATTAGACAAGGGCTGGATTCTCTGTTTTGAGACTATGTCCCCACGCCGTCGTGAAAAACTTTGGTCTTTTACACCAGGAAAACTGGCGTCAAAAGGCCACCGATTCACGGTCTTGTAGGGGGCTAGCAGGCAAACTGTTGTGGACCTCGCAGCTCCAGCTGCTGATACCGTCCCCCACACTTCCGGCTCAGAGGTCGCGCATGCTCACGGCGGCAGACTCCAGCAGCCACACCGTGCTTTATGGCGGACTCAGCCCGTGGACCTGGACCGCGGAAATAGTGCCCCCGATCGGCCACTCGCCCGACCCGGACCCCCCACACAATAAAAGCCTGTTATTTCATTCCCAAACACCCAGTCCAGGGATGTGTAGCCACCTGGGGTGGCCACGCCCGATTTCAAAATGGACACTTGCAAAAGAGTAAAGGGAAAATTGGACAGTGCTAAGAAACAAGCAGGTACAAGGTTGCCTGTGGATTGGAGTTTGCAGCTCCCAGACAAGACCGATACGACAAGTCATTAGCATAGTAATGAGCTATCTCCGGGGACAAAAGAGAAACATTTAAGCAATCGGTACCAGAGCAGACTCCTCGGCGCCAGTGGAGACTAAAACAAAGACAGGCCAACGGTCACCTAGGACCTGCCCAGTGATCAAGCAACAACCCTTTATTGGAGAAATCAATATAGATGATTAGGACATGGTCCAATTAATTGGGGCCAAGTTCAAGAACCGCCCAAAAGGGTGCGAAGCCCCTTTGGGGTATAAAGAGGAGTCCCCAAAACAGATCGCTCTTTTCTTCTTCACCTTCATCTTGGCCTTGGCTCTCAGCGACGAGAAACCCGCCAAGCACCAGCCAAGTAAGTCTAAGGTCAACGCAACGCTATGAGATAGACGCTCCTAGCTACTATTCTATACCAGTTCGATGCCAGCAGCCTCAGAATCGACAACGGCCATTGTTCCTCTGACTGAGTGGGCACCCAAAGCTAAGTATAGGCTTTTAGTAGTAGTGATAGTTTAGTGAGTAGAGTTTGTGCATGAGTATAATTGACTGTGTGTGAATAAATGTGCATTGATTTCAAACTTACTAACTGGTGTATCGAGTCTTTGATCAGTATTCGGTTTGAACCTTGTGGCGGTATCGAAAGGATACCTGGCGACTCTTGAGCAAACGTAATTATAACAGAGCAATTAAGGAGAGAGCATAACGAGCAACAGAAGATATCACCATATACTAAACTAAGTCATTTGAATTCAATTATATTGAAAGAAATCAAGTATTATGTTGTTGAAAATGCATGGTTTTAATACCAATAAAGATCAGGAACAACATTTTTCTTCAAAATATATCAATTTGCTAAACAAATCATTGAGCAAATATCCTTTTGGAATTATTACTGAGGTTATTCGGTAGGTACAGTTTTAGTTTAATAATTACAAAGACCAGATGTACTGGATGCGACTAGTAACATCAGCTGCTTGCTTTGCTTCTTGTGGCACTCTGAAAAAATCAATTACCAAATTAATCTATGTAGAAGTCTAGCTATCACTGGATCGATAACTACTTACACAATACACGACACAGAGCAGGTTGCAGGTTGGATTAAGAAATGCAATGTAATTAATTGAGGCACTGGTTCGCAGCCCATCCATTTAAATTAATTAACTAATGGCTCGCCCTTGACAAACCAGATTACAGTCACTGATTCCATCCTTAAATGCATTTTCTATGCATTTGCAAATGCAAGTAATTGAGAGGCTCTGCACATTGCAAGACATCAGGGGCGGGATTCCCTGATCCCCCGCCGGTCAGGGTGCCTTCTGTAATCACTATCACTCCATCAGTTTCCATTCCACCAGGGTTTACTTCTTTGTCCATAATCCTGGCTATCGCCATCACTCACTCTCCATTGGTGGGATCTGCTGGAAGTCCGGCACTCCTCTGCCTGTTGAAGCCCTTTCCTGGCTAATATATGCGCACTTCTACAAGGACAATTAAGAGCGAGATAAAGCACAACTGTCCTCTGTGGCCAACTGCATCTGACCCTTTCCATTTAAAAGCTGCATGTCTCACTAGTGGTCAAGTCCACAGCAGCAGTCCAACTCTGAGCCACTCTGACGGGTAAGTGCTTGGACACATGCTCCTCTCATGTTCAGGAGCAGCAACGACTCTGAGGCTCCTCGGCTGGTGTTGCTGCTGAAAGTTACAAGCCCAGAGACAGCCTCTGAAAGCTGGGAGTTGCTGTCACCTTTCCAGAGCTTTGGAAGTCACTGAATCTCTTCTGACACTACATCCAAAATAGTCTGATGGCACTTCAGCGGAGAGTGGCAGCCATCTCAACCCAGGCCAACTTTCTCTTTATGGTAGCTTCCACATATTACCCACTGGGAAGAGCACTTCCCTCCTCTACTCACGGCCCACAGCATCAATTCAAGGTTATTAACCAAGAGGCAAGGGATTTCCCTGCCCTGGGTGCTGGGCTTTGGGTTTTCAGTAGACTCTGCAATTCAGGTCAAGGCTGAGCAGCAAGTTTCCCCGTGTGTTTTTAATCCTCACATGGGCAGCCACAATCATGGCTGCTGTGGAGAATTTAAAATCAGGCCCACACTTCATCTGGCCTACATCCATTCCAAGCCCTGCTGCTGCTGATTGGCTGCCAAACCTGATTCCAAATCAAGAAATCGCAATTTCTGTTCCCTGACCCTATTGTGAGAATTCAGCTCGAGGTGCCAGCAGCTTAGCCCTGACCTTACCCAACCCGCGTGGTTAAACAAAGTGTGAAGTCCAATAATATGTGCCTGACCTGAACTCATCTTGTTGTCTCTATGAAGAATTGGGTTAAAATCGGGGCTTTTAGCTCAAACAATGTAAAAGGTCAACTGACCTCCAATCTAAAATTGCAGTGTTAAAAATGGAAATCATCTGAGTGGGAGGAACAATTCCTTAAACAAGGCATTGTCAAACTCGGGGGCGCGACCCGCGGGTGGGTAACGGGCGGGTGTCGGGAGGGTCACGGAGCCGTCCGACGCGACGCTCCCGATGGCACAAATCTGCGCGCAACAGCCATAGCAGCCGGCTGATAAAATCGCCGACTACAAGCGGCCTTCAAAATGGCTGCGAACATGTAAACAAAATGCGGCCGCAAAACTATGCGCATGCACACCGATGATTGGGCACGCATGCGCAGTGTGGCCGCTTTTTTTAAAAAACGGTTGCAGCTTTTTGTTTTGCAAGTTCGGGGAGGTTTTATTCATTTTATTCATTTAGGTTTTATTTTTATCATTTATTTTATTCATTTTATTTTCATTTTTTTTACAAGTTCGGGGGGAGGGGGGGGGGGTTTATTTGATAAAGTTTTACCGGGAAAAAATGCAGAACTTTGGACAGATGGAGACTTCATACTTTCCGACACTGGAAGGCTTCACCTTCATCCAACAGGTTCCATTGGAGGAGCGTGTATGAGGGCCAAAGGGACCCAAAACCATTTCCTCTATTTTTGTCAGCAGCAAACAAGGTAAGAGAAAATGGTGGGTCGTGAAGGTCGGCCGGGTTGGGTCCCGAAGATTGGCCGGTTGGTAAAAATGGGTCCCCGGAAAAAAAGTTTGAAGAACACTGCCTTAAACCACAGCACCTTTAAAACCTCCACCCCACCCTCAGGAAATAAATCCTGTAAATTCCGCCCTCAGAAACCCCTAAGCCAATTCTAAATCTGCCGTTATTGTAAAATATTCACGAATTTTCAGTTGTTCCCCCTGCAGTACAAACAATGAAACATTGGGTGTAGCTGGAGTTTAAACTATGACAAGGCCACTATCTACTGCACTTTGAACACAATTACTTGTTTTAAAATGCCATAGGTCAATATTCAAGACCGTTTTTGAATTGTCAGCTTCTTTGGGGATTTTGTCAGTTTGTTTGAAGGTGTTCATTAGCTCTTGCTAGTTTACTGAGTTGGCATGACTGCAATTGTTTTGCAGCTACCTCTCTTCGCATTTTACCTCAAGACTATTAAAGTAAATCACGCGTCTTAAATTACCCCTCATTTAAATGGATTGAATTGAGACCTTAACCAATGTCAAGACTAAAGTTTCAAACTATGAACGTATAATCTGGAATTGTATTGACATTCATATGACCCACCCCAGCACCTAATTGTCTGTTTTGCTGATTGACATTGAAATTCAGCTCAACAAGCTCTCCATCTGTTAAACCCGCGGTGTCTTCTGGTGAAACAATTCAACTCAACAGACGAGATCCGCATTACTATGGTAACACATTTCGATCAGTACACGGTCAAATATTCAGATCAGTGAGGTCTTTTTTTGCTACTTTTATCTCGATATTAACCCAGTAACCCAGTTCAGTATCTTCCGAAAAACAAAAGTGCGTTCATCTACACGCTTCACTGGGTACGAGTGGTATCAAACTCTGGATCAAAGCACAGAACTTGCCCCTCCATTTCAGACCCAGGAAAGGTTGTTTGTAGGGGCGGGCAGGTATCAGCAACGTACGTCCCCACCTGGGATGTGTGTTACAGCCACATCACTGCCTTCCAGCCAACTCAGAATGTCTACCGCCTTGTTTGTATCTACAGGTTAATTAGAAAGCCTGATGGAACTGGAGTGTTTGTTTTCCTGGCAGGAATTTTACATTCAGGGACGGGCACATGATTGACCTGACCGTAAAATGTCATCAAATAACATTGGGTGTACTTCCCGATGTCATCGCACACGCGAGCAATTTCGAGGCCAGGGGAGAGGCATGTGAATAGGATGCCCGCCTGCCGACAACTAAAGGGCCAATTAAGGCCATTAACAAACTATTAAACAGCAATTTTAACTGTAAGTGTGGTTTTTAAGCTCATCGCATGGGCAAAGCGTGTGGGCTCTAATCACGTTTTTCGCATTTCCTTTTCTGAGGGCGGAATAAAAGGCCCCGGAGCCTTTCATTGTGAGCTCATTGCTGTGTGAGGTCAGAGTGAGTTTCTTCGCAATTCTTTAGCTTTTCAAGCCTGTCTTTCTGCATTTCAGGACCTCCGCTTCCCTGGAAGGTTTTCTCATGGACTGGTGAACATGTGATCCCTGCTTTGCAAGACACAGGTCCTCTGCATCTGCTCCAATGGGAATAATCTACTGGTGGAACCTCCATTGAAAAGGAAGAGGGGGACAGGAGGGAGAGGAGGCAAGAGGAGAACAGGCAGCGTCCATGGCAGAGACCAGTAAGAGGAGAGGCATGGGTTCAGTTGGTGAGGGCCAGCAGGAAGGACAAGGCAGAGGGATGCCAAAGATGTCACTACCCAGCGGCTGGAGGATACAGGCAGCACACCAACTGCCTACAGTGTCTGAGATCCAGTGTCACAGGAGGTTATGCCCCTCCAGGGACACAATGACAGCAACATGTGACATGATAGGTTCCAGAATCACCTCCAATTGTGTAGGCAGTCACTGCATGCCAGTGGCATTGACGTTTCCCTCAGCCTCCATTGGGCCCCCAGGTTGTGCAGGGTGCAGTATGTGACAACTGTGAGGGAGACACGCTCTGGAGGATTCTGCCATGCTCCCCACCATTGGTCCAATCATCTGACGTGCATCTTGAGCAGCCCAATGGTCCTCTCCAGCACCACTCTTATGTATCTCTCCTCTGCCTCAGTTCTTGGGTAACTGAATGGAGTCATCAGCCATCTATTCACGGGACAGCCCTTGTCACCCAGAAACCAACCATGCAAACTTGCAAGAGCCACAAACAGATTTGGTACCTGGACGTGCTGCAAGATGTGTGAATTGTGTGAGCTCCCTGCGTAATGGGCACAAACTTGGAGAATCAGAGTTCTTTTCCAGGCTCAGTAGGGATCTGTGCAGCGTCTCTCGCTCAGCTGCACACTGTTGTGTTGAGCTAGTATCTGATGCCATCATTACACACACCCGCACATTCATCAGCTACCAGACAGATAAGGGCAGCCAGGCAGATAGAGTATGAGGGTTCACTGCAATGGCTGAGTTCCCCTACATCCAGGGTGAAATAGACAGCATGCATATGGTCATCGAGGAGCCAGCAGGTGAGCTGGGAAATTCCATTAATAGAAACGGGTTCCACTCAGTGCATGTTCAGACTGTGACAACCGGACACAGATTTTATCAGCGGGTCAATATACAAGGCAAGAGGATGATGATAACCTGATCTGAGGTGTGCTCTGGTGCTCCTCAGTCTGTACCATAGTTTGACTCCTGTCTGCCTGATAACAACGCACTCATATGGGGGAGGGTGGGGGGGGGGGGGGGGGGGGGGGCAGATCTAGGACCACCATGCCTGGCGGGTCTGGGGCTGGGGGATGGCAGAGGGCAAATGAGGGATGGGGGTGCAGGCCGGCCACAATGTGGAATAACATGACAGAGGCTTCACATGTCTCGGGTGCAACATGTTTTAATGGTGTACAATCGTGCAATCATGAGCCTAACTGACCCTAGCTACCGATGGTGCCAAACCCGCCCCCCTCTCCCCAGGATTCCTCAATCTTCTTAGTCCGCCATGCACTGTCACCATGTGTAGGTGTGTCCCCAGGATGCACACCAGAGGTGGAGGTAGTCTGCTGCTTACCGCTTCTGCGGCTTTGATGTCCCTGGCGGGCATCCTCTGTCTGGAGGGACTGCTGGCACATGCATCACTGTATCACCCTTCTCTGCCCGTTCACCCTCAAGATGCACTGTTGTCAGGTGAGGGGGACTTGGGAGAGCTGGTGACCGCCTTCGTCTCCTTGCCAGCACTCCCACCTCCCTGTCAGTGCCCAAAGGGCCGTGAAGGTCACCATCGACAGAAGGGCAGCGGGATTGACCTCTAAAGGTTCCTACGCTACCTGGCTCTACCAGCCCTGGCATCTCCCCATTGTCTGCACCATGGTGTCAATGCCCTCGGCTTTCTCTCTCTGTGACTTGGCCACGCTCTGGAGTGCCTTGACAATGCCTACCTGAGACCGAGACATGCTCCGCAGGCTTTGGCAAGGTGCATCTGAGGCTGGGACACAGCCCCTAGTGACTAGGATATGCTCTGGAGTGCCTCGGCAATGCCCACTTGAGACTGCAACATGCCCCACAGCACCTCAGCAAGGTACATCTGCATCAGGGACACACCCCCCAAGTGACCAGGACATGCTGTCGAGGCCATCGGCCATGACCATCACCGTCTGAGCAATGCCTGGACACTACCACTCATACTGCTAACTCCATACTCCAGGTTTTCCACTGCAGTCACCACCCTAGCAGTGTTGGCCTCGGTGCCATGCATTGCTGGTGTAATCTCCTCCACCCGTAGCATTTCGGATTCCTCCAATCCGGTATGGACCTGCTGAATTGTCGCTGACATCCCCCTCTGAATCTCACGGCCGCACCCCAGCATCTGCATCAGCCCCAGAATAACCTGGTCCAAAGGCTTGACATTTGACTGGGACCCAGCTGGATCCATGGATCCAGCAAATCTGCGACTGCTGTTCCCCCCCCTGGACATTCCTGCCTCCACCTAGTGTGCATCAGCAACTGTGTGGTGCTCGCCAGATTGTGTCCCAGAAGCCTATTCACTACTTTTGCCCACTGAGGTGTGTGTCTCTGCGCTGGTGGGGTGGGGATGACAGCTGTGATGCCTCAATTGTGGCATCCACGGAACTCTCTTGCAAGGTGGCCTCTTGGATGTCGGGCTAGCGCCATTGGGTGGAGATCCTGCGTGAGAATGGACATGTGGTCTGGCATGAAGGTCATCTGTGTGGACCTGATGGATCCTCACCACTGTTGGATCCTCGTAGTGGTTGAGGACTCTGATGTCCAGCACCCCACCGCTCGTCTGCTCCCTTTCTGTCTGTTGGGCCAACTTCTCCTGCAGATACAAAGAGAGGACATTGTGAGCATGAAGTGTGTTATCATCTACCCAAAACCAGAATCAAAAATCCGTATTAAAAACACATCAAATTCACCCGTGCATCTATCTATTTTGACACAAGCACGACAATAATGAACACTTTATCGATGCAGGCAATAATTTAGAACTAAATCACTGTCAAGAACATTTAATTTCCCCTCAATAACTCAGTTTAAAGATCGTAGCAACAACCGTAATATAATAAATTCTCCTTATAAACTGTCAGTGCCCTAATTGGAATGAATTGGGATTAAATCAGCACCTCAGTAAATGTCCACCTTGAGTACTTCCATTACCAGAGCAACCATTTGCTAGTGAGTAGTATATTAGCCTTACAAATAAGCAAACTTACTATATTTTCTTCACATGTTGTGTAAGAGTCACAAAAACACTGAAGGACAATGCTGAGGCTGTACTCCTAGCATATAATATTGCTCAACTGTTAGTATGAATCACAGGAAAATCAATAGCACCCACAAATGAGTCATGTCACCCTCCATGTCTCATAGAATCACATCATAGATCCCTGCAGCTCAGAAGGAGGCCAGTTGACCCATTGAGTCTGCACTGACCCTCTGAAAGTGCACCTAACAAGGCTCCCGCCCTATCCCCGCAACCGCGTAACCCCACTTAACCTGCACATCCCTGGACATTAAGCAGAAATTTAGCATAGCCAATCCGCCTAACCTGTACATCTTTGGACCTGTGGGAGGAAACCGGACCATCCGGAGGAAACTCACATAGACAAGGGGAGAAAGTGCAAACTCCACACAGTCACCCAAGGTTGGAATTGAACCCGGTTCCCTGGCACTGTGAGGTAGCAGTGCTAACCACTGAGCCGCTGTGCCTTCTAACTCGACAAACCAAGCTCCATTCTCATCAGTAAGGGTGCATCATAAAGTTTACTTCAACTTCAAAACAATGTATTCCCTCATTTATCAAATTGTGTACTAGGTGATTGGCTATCAGCACCAACTCTAGCTCTTCCTCAGGCACGGTATTTGTTGCTATAGAGAAAGGGTGATGAGATTTTCTGCACATTACATTAAACTCCTGACAACTATGAAAACCAAGTGGCAAGCACACAATAATTAGGGGAAAAAAGTAATGCTCGGAAGATGAAATTCATTGCATTCATCACAACTAATATTGGCCTTGGGTGGTACCATGGCAACAGTGAATGAGCTGTCTGAAACTACACTCCCCATTCACTCACCTCTTGATGCTATCGTCGATTGACTTTATTCCGCCTCCATTAACTTTAACATCATCCTGTTTCATAATATATCCTCAGTTTTACAATTTTACACACAAAGCCATTACTGTTAAGTGAAAATATTTTGTTATTTTCTCGCCAATATTTGGTGGATATAGACAATCAGAGTGAATACGAATTGCTAAGGTGATCGGTATAATGATGGGTATGGAGTTTCAATAAGACTTGTCTGAACATGTTTCATTAAGACTGTTGTCAGCTTAATTAGTTTTAACATTTCTTGATCAGATGGTATTACTTGATTTTATGATTTAACAGTCTCCCAAGAGATACCATTCCAATTCTGAAAAGCAGGAAAAGGAGGTAACATCTAATTAAAGTGTAGATAGGTTCAAATTGCCTCAAATCAATCAGCAAGGAGAAAAGGCAATTTAACTATTCCCTCACAAACCTTTTTGCTTCTCATTTTTCTCTTCTCTTCCTTTTCTAAAGACTTATAGCTCCAATGGTGCTCATTAAAGTGTCAATTCCTGAGACGTGATCCTGAACAGCAGAGGGATCATTTTACTAATTTACATTGCTGGCACGGAATTTTGCCCAAGTGGGTGCACATAGCAGAATTCTGGGGCAAAGAGCCTTTCTATGGGAAGCATGTGCCTGCAAGGGAGCAACATTTATAAACATTGATGAAATCAGAAATAAAAGCAATATTTGGAAATATTCAACAGGTCAGACATCATCATTAACTCTGTTTCTGCACCCTGGGAGGTGTGAAAGGTGGGGGGATGGGATCGATGCTGGGAGAGGTGTTTGCAAGAGCAAGTGCATGGGGGATTCTGGGAGGAAGGGGGGAGGGGTTCGACAGTAACAAAAGGATGGGGCAGGTCAAGCCAGAGGGGCAAGGCCCGGGGGTATGATGATGGCGGAATGGAGCAGGGTGGAGTGAGAGACCCCCTGGTCAGAATAATGACGTGGGTCGGAGCCACTGAAGGAGGACAGGAGATGAAGGACTTTCTGGATAGGCTGGAGTATCTGAGGTGGGGAGAGGAAGAAAAGGCAGGGTTGGAGGAGCCGGTGGGAGAGCAGGAGGTGAAGGAGGCAATTGAGAGGATGCAGGGGGGGAAGGCAGAGGGGCCCAATGGGTTCCTGGTCGAATTTTATAAAACATTGAAGGACAAGTTGGCGATGTTGATGGTGGGAATAATTGAGGGTGCGATGGTTAGGAGTGTCTTGCCGCAAACGATGGAGCAAGTTACCATCTTGCTGTTGTTAAAGAAGGTCAAGGAACCGGCGGAGCGTGGCTCATATAGGCCCATAATCTCTGCTGAGTGTAGATGCCAAGGTACTGGCAAATGTGTTGACGTTAAGGTTGGAAGGGTGTCTCCCGAAGGTGATTGGGGAGGATTAAAGGTGGTTCGTGAAGGCAAGGCAGTTGTTTTTAAATGTGAGGAGGTTGTTGAATGTGGTCCAATCTCCGGCGGAAGGAAGGGAGATGGAGGTGGTGGTGTTGGGCGTGGAGAAGGCGTTTGATTGGGGACAGTGGAGTTATTTTTGGCAGTACAGGAGAGATTGGTATTGGGCTGAAATCGTGTTCGGCGATTGGTTGGAGAATCCCCGTTTGGGCCGATATCAAGGGCGGCACCGCTTTTGCAATGCTCCGCCCCCTCGATAATTGCATATCTCGAAGAGCACTCCCCTCCCACATCGCTCACATACATCCTCCACCCTGTCAAACAGCGGGCTCATCCTTAATATTGTGAGGTGCGCCCTGTACACTACCTTCAGGTAGTGCACACGAATTCCAGACATTCACCCTGCACAGCACCTCAGTCGCCGCCCAGTAATAATTACTAAAGTTCGGCAGCGTAGCCCACCCGCCCCTCGGCTGCATTCCAACATCCCCCTTTTAACTCACGGGGTCTTACCCGCCCATACGAAGCCAGAGATCACCTTATTGACCTGTTTAAAAAAGGAATTAAGATGGCGAGACACTGAAACACAAACAGGAATCTTGGGAGGACCGTCATTTTCACTGTCTGTAACCTCCCAGCCAGTGATAACGGCAGCACGTCCCACCTTCGAAAATCCTCCTTCATTTGGTCTACTAGTCAGGCCAGCCTAGTTTAGCTTGTGTAGCCGTTCCCATTTCCACGCCACCCGGATGCCTAGGTACTGGAAGCTTCCCCCCCCCACCACTCTAAACAACAGTTCCCCCAGTCGCCTCTCCTGCCCCCTCTCCTGGATCGCGAACATCTCACTTTTCCCCATGTTCAATTTGTAACCCGAAAACCGGCCAAAATCCCCCAGAATCCTCATCATTTCTTCCACAATCTTGGGGATCTTACAAGCGGGTGTGGAGCCCGTTACCCTAGAAGACAAATGTCTGGATGTCTTTGTTTGTTTTGGGTTGTTTTTGTATTGTGAAAATATTGAAAATTTGTTGAATAAAAATACTTTTAGAACAAAACTCTGTTTCGGCACAGATGTTGCCTGGTCTGCTCAATGTTTCCTGTTTTTATTTCAAATTTTCAGCATCCACAGTATTCAGCTTTTGAATTTGAAAATCAACCCTTGAGGAGGGCATCTTTCTCTTTTTACATCAAAATGTGTAAAAATGCACTTTTTCATATAGTTTCCTACCAAAAACAACAGTGGGGCCTGCAGATTTTAAAACAAATGGATTTAATTCAATGATAAATGCACATCTGCAAAGTTGGGAGAGCTGACTCACAGACTAGTCAATCAACAGCTTGACAGAGTCATACTCACGGAATCATACCTGATAGACAATGCCCAAGACACCACTATCACCACCCAAGCAGCATGTGATAGACAGAACTAAACAATTCCACAACCAACGGATCAGATCTTAAGCTTTGCAGTCCTGCCACATTCACCTGTGCATGGTGATCGAAAATTGAACAACTCACTGGACGAAAAGGCTCCATAAATATCGCAATCCCCAATGATGGGGGAGCCCAGCACATCAATGCAAAAGATTAGGCCGAAGCATTTAGAATATAGAACAGAACATAGAACATACAGACAGTGCAGAAGGAAGCCATTCAGTCCATCAAGTCTGCACCGACCCACTTAAGCCCTCACCCAATAACCCCTCCTAACCGTTTTGGACACTAAGGGCAATTTAGCATAGCCAATCCACCAAACCTGCATGTCTTTGAACTGAGGGAGGAAACCAGAGCACCCGGAGGAAACCCACCCAGATACAAGGAGAACGTGCAGACTCTTCACAGACAGTGACCCAGCGGGGAATCGAACCTGGGATCCTGGTGCTGTGAAACCACAGTGCTATTCACTTGTGCTAGCTACCATGCTGCTCTTTTGCTACAATCTTAAGTCAGAAGTGCCGAGTGGATGATTCACCTCGGCCTCCTCCAGAGGTCCCCAGCATCACAGATGCCAGTCTTCATTCAATTCATTTCACTCCACGCAATACCAAGAAATGGCTGAAGACAATAGATTCTGCAAAGGCTATGAACCCAAACAATATTCCAGCAATAGGCTATTTTCTGGATCCTCATATCTGACTCACTTGCAGTCACACCCTTCTGTCCCTGATCAAATCTGAAGTATTTAAGGGCAGCACGGTAGCACAGTCACTTTACAGCTCCAGGGTCCCAGGTTCAATTCCCGGCTTGGGTCACTGTCTGTGAGGAGTCTGCACATTCTCCCCGTGTCTGCGTGGGTTTCCTCCGGGTGCTCCAGTTTCCTCCCACAGTCCAAAGATGTGCAGGTTAGGTGGATCGGCCATGCTAAATTGCCCTTAGTGTCTAGAAAAGGTTAGGTGGGGTTACTGGGATGAGATGGAGGTGTGGGCTTGGGTGGGGTGCTCTTTCCAAGGGTCAGTGCGGACTCGATGGGCCGAATGGTGTAACCATCTGGGATGGCCACTTCCAGAATACAAAATGGACGCTCGCAAACAATGTAGGGAACTGTGGACAATGTTAGGAAAACAAGCAGGCACAGTGCCTGAATGTATATTCGGGAAGCAGTTACCAGACAGAATCGAAACTCTGGGTCAATTAGCAGATTGATGGCCCATCTCCAGGAAACAAAGGACTAACACTCAGGTAATTAATACTGCTGCAGACATCCCGGCACCAGTTCCCCAAACCAAAAGCATAAACAAAGCCAAGCCAACGGCCATCACATGCCCAGCCATCAGGGCACCCACCCCTTTATTGGTCAAGATCAATACTAGTGATCAAGAAGCGGCCCAATTAATTGGGGCCAAGTTTAAGGCCCGCCTAAAAGCACGCGGAACCCCTCCAGGGATAAGAAGGAACCCCCACGAGAGATTCGCTCTCTTGGAATTGGCTCTCAAAGCGGAGAGACCCTTCCACCAGCTGTACCAGAAGCAAGTAAGTTCAAGGTCAACGCTCGCTACCAGATGGACGACCTTAGCTGTTCTCCTGTACCTATTCAAACCCAACAACCTCATATCCGAACAACGGCCATTGTTCCTCTGACTGAGTGGGTACCCGAAGTTAAGTACAGGCGTTAGCGTTAGAGATAGTTTAGTTTGTAGTACTTTGTGCATGAGTAGATCTTACTGTGTGTATAAATAAATAGTATTGACTTTGAACTAACTAACTGGTGTATTGGCTCTTTTATCAGTATTTGGGTTTGAACCTGTGGCGGTATCGAGAGATACCTGGCGACTCTAAGTGTAAACATACTTAGGATGAAGGAAGGCGACCATATTGACTGCTATATTTATAGCAAGTAAACAGGGCAACATTACTGGCGACTCTGGTGGGACTCGGCCTAGAAGTGGCTTTGTCACTCCGAGAGAACCCAAATTTGAATTAGAATCCAATTGGAAAAAGAAAAACCACAAGTGTAAGACCAATACTGATCAAACGACCAAAATTAGGAAGTGTGTTATTTGCATGCGTACTAACAGGGATATAAGGTAAACCTGAGAGATTTTGTTGCATAAAACTGTCGGGAGTTTTGTAGGCCGGAATATAGCGTAAGCCATACCCATGTTTACATCACCACTTTATCACCCCCTGTTCCAAATTCTGTAGAAACCCCAGAGATAGCGAGAAAAATGGCAATGGAGGCAATGGAACGCCTTATTAACCCCCAAGAATTCAAGGTTGCAGCGACCAGTAGAGTAGGACAGTGTCCCGTATGGGAAGAGCAGATTAGAAAATATCTCAAAGGGAAAGGATGGCCCCTTTGGAGTGAAGTTTGTGCAAATGACAAAACAGGTCCCGGAAGTATAGGGCATACTTGGTGGGAGAACCTTACAGAGATTCATAAGAAGAGCTTAGGGAAAGCTCGCAAGCCGATGGCAATCGTGTCCTGCTTGGCACAATTGCGAGGCACAGAGGAGGTCATGAGGACGCTCCGCAGAGAGATTGAAGAGAGAGATAAGAATAGTGAGGGAGACGTGAGTGAGTATGAGACAGCAAACAGGGAACTGAGAGAGCAGATAGCGGCAAAGGACAAGGAGATGGAGGATGTTAAATAGGCACACCAATCTTGTCTCGCCCATTTAAGCAGTTTTCAGTCGCAATATAATAAGGCCTACCAAGACACGCAACACGCGGTGTTGGTAAGAGAGGAAACAGAACACCAAGTTCAGCAGTTACAGAAACAGTGTAATGATTTAAAAGCAGCCCTACGAGCCTCCACACTTCCACGATGGAACAAAGGCAGAGCTCGGTAGACCACGCTAAATGCCGGAAGCAAATTGCAGACCTGCAATCCCTGCTTTCTGTCCAAAATGGGTTCCAGAGCATTTTTGGACCCCAATTAGACCAAGAAAACAGCTCCGATTGGCAGGTGTTAAATTAGACTGCCCATAGATATGTACATGGAACATGTACACAGGACAAACCACAAAAGAGAAAAGCGCCCCAACCCCCGACTGCACAGGCAGAGCAAAATCCTATGAACCTTGTAACCACACAGCGCAGGGCCACAGCGGAAGGAAACCCAGATTTTCTATACACCACCCCATTAACCGTCACTCAATTAAGGGATGCGTGTGAGAAGATAACACCGTTCCAACCCACAGCGGACCCCGACCATTACTTTGCAAGAGTAAAACAACAGGCGACCATGTACGGCCTGGATGAAAAGGAGCAAGTGAAGCTCACAGTTTTGAGCCTCGACCCCTCAGACGTGGCAGCCCTTCCCAACCCACAGAATGTCGGAGGAGGCTCCCTCCAAGAAATGCATGCAGCGATCCTAGATGCGATCGGCTACAACAAAGGAGACCCCGTAGAAGGCCTAAACAAATGTAGGCAGAAAAAGACAGAGCACCCCACAGCGTTTGCTGGACGCTTGTGGATTCATTTCACAATGGTATTTGGAGAGTTAGCCCACGCCCATTTGGGCCCTGACAATATGGCCAAATGGACTCAAATCCTTGTCTCTCATGTGACAGAAACAGGACAGAGAGCTTGCGCAAATTACAATCCCTCAGACACGACCCACAATGAGAAATGGGTACTAAAGAGACTGTCCCGCACTTGGGAACAGTCCATGCAGGGAAAATTGGCTTACGGTAAAGCAGAGGAAGAGCAGGCAGATGCTAACATGCATCCAGTTAGGACACATCAGAACCCAGCATGGGTAAATGAGGGAAGAAACGGCCCACAGCAGCCTAAATCCCAAGAATGTTACAATTGCGGACAATTTGGACACTACGCACGAGAGTGCAATGCACCCCAAAAGCAGCAGAGAAACCAGCAGACAGGCACCCTGAATGAGAATAGGGCAAAGCCAATTTACAGTGTTAGCGCCCATTCTGATAACGCAGATATGAACGGCACCGATTGACGGTGTTCAGACTCGCCAACTTGGGTCTGCGACACCCTTTGGGACAAGTCCGGTAGACCGGTAGTGGCAGGCACAGTCCGGGGACACCCCGTGGAATTTCTTTGGGACACAGGAGGGTCCCGTACCACGCTCAATTCCTCCACAATGTTTCAGCAAGACACATGGCCCACCACGGACACCATTACTCTCAGCAGTTTTACAGGGCATTTACAGCAGAGACACATCACAGCCCCTGTAACGATTCAGATAGGGAACAATAAAACTAAATACCCCGTAGTTCTGGTCTACCTACCCCAGACAGCCGAACACATTTTAGTATAGATTTTATGAGCTTCCACAATCTATCATTCGACCCCGTAAACAAATGTGTGTGGAGAATGGCAAAGGCAGCATGTGCCCCACCACGCTTACAGTTGGAGACTATGAAAATAGAATCAGCGCAGTAGGAGACTTCTGGTTCGACCCTCGAGCCATTAGTCAGAATAAAGAAGTTAGGGAAGTCCTGCAGCGACACAAAGCAGCATTTGTACAGCACAAGCACGACTGTGGCAAGATCGCTGGCTTAGTGAACATTACAGGTCCTGACCCCAGACCCCAAAACCAGTATGGTTTCCCCCAAGAAGCAGAGAGAGAAATTGCAAAGGTTACCCAGAGTCTGCTTGACCAAGGCGTACTTCGATCAGTAGCCTCAACATATAATGCACCAATTTGGCCTGTCAGGAAACCCGATGGATCATGCCGACTGACCATCGATTAAAGGGAACTAAACAAAGTAATCCCAGTAGCAGCCCCCACCATAGCCACTTGTCCCAAAACAATGCTCAAACAGGGACTCCAGCCGAATTTTCTTTCGGTTTTGGACATTAGCAACGGCTTGTGGTCCATTCCATGGGATAAAGCATGCCAATATAAATTTGCTTTCACCTTCCAGGGACAGCAATAGGCTTCCACAACTCCCCCTCCATTTTCCACCTACAGCTGGCGAATGGTTTAGCCAAATTTCCCCGACCCGATTGTCTGGTCCAATATTTAGATGACTTGCTTCTACAGACAGACACTAAGAAAGAGCACATTTTGCTTCTCGACAAATTATTAGGACTCCTTCAACAAATTGGCTGTAAAGTGAACCCCAAAAAGATCCAGATTCTTCAGAAAAAAGTGATTTACTTAGGAACAGTGATCACACATGGCAAATGCGAGATCGAGCAGAAACGAATTGACTCGACAATCAAATTACCCCTGCCCCATAATGTCACAGCCCTCTGGTCATTTCTAGGACTGGTTGGCTACTGTAGGAATCACATCGACGGTTTAGCCACAAAGGCAGCGCCCCTCTCCAAACTTCTCAAAAAGCAAGGACCATGGGAATGGCTTCCACAGCACACGGATGCCATGGATGCATTAAAAAGAGCCCCCAGCACAGCCCCCACATTACAGGTCCCAGATCCACTCTCCCCGTACGCAATTGAAGTTGCAAGCACCGACTGAACCCTTTGGGCCATGCTCCTCCAAGAAAGACATGACCGTTTAGGCCCCGTGGCATACACCTCACGAGTACCTGATCCAGTTGAGCAAAGATTTTCTGCTTGCAAAAGACACCTGCTCGCAGTTTTTTGGGCGGTTCAATACTTCACCTACGTTACAGGACTTAACCCCATCACCATTTTAACTGAGCACACCCCAACACAACTCCTACTTCATGATAGACTTAAGGACGCAGTCAGCCAAATTCACGCCGCCCGATGGACCCTTCTCTTACAGGGACGGGACATCAGTGCAAAGGGGAGAACTGTGTCCCAGGTGCTATTGTGCTGTTGCACCATTTTCCTTCAGGTTGCTTTGAGAGTCCTATTCATTCTCTCAACTATTCCGTTTGGTTGGAGGTGGTATGCAATGTGGAATTTTTGTTTGATTCCGAAAATTGTGAGGATGTTTTTCATAACTCGTCCTGTAAAATGTGAGCCTTGGTCTGACTATGCTGCGTGGAAGACCCCATCTTGTAAACATGTTCTGGGTTAGGATCTTGGCTGTCGCTTTAGCCGTGTTCGTTCTGGATGGAAAAGCTTCCACCCATTTTGTGAAGGTGTCGATGACTACCAACACATACTTAAAACCATTCCTGCAGGGGGGGTAAGGGTCCTATATAATTAATCTGCAGATTCGTCCAGGGGCCATGAACATTAACAGGGTGTGACTAAGCTGACCTTTACTTGCATATTTGTCCGGATTTTCTGGGCGCAGATTAAACAGTTTTCAATGTAGTGCGTTACATTGGATTTCAAATCGGGCCACCAGCAGAGAGGTCTGAGGTGGGCGAGGGTTGCTTCTAGGCCTTGATGTCCATGGTTGTCATGGAATTGTCATGGAATTGACAAATAATTTGGTTTCTGTCTTGGGTGGGGACAACATAAATACCTTCTTTTAAAATTATACTGTCATGTGTCGTCAACGTGTTCTTGTATTTATCGTAGGGGGTTGGGAAGTTGCCTATTAAAACTTCCCTGAGCTGTGCGCAGCGCCGGCCCTAGGGTTGCTGGCGCCCCGGGCAAGCTGAACTTCGGCGTCCTTGGGGGGGGGGGGGGGGGGGGGGCAAGGGGGGGCGGGGCTGAGGGGGGGGCCGAGCCGAGAGGAGGGGGCCGAGAGGGGGGGGGGCTGAGAGGGGGGGGGCCGAGAGGGGGGCGGGGCCGAGAGGGGGGGGCGGACCCGAGGGGGGGGGCGGGGGGGGACCGAGGGGGGGGTGCGGACCGAGGGGGGGAGGCGGGGGGAGCGGACGGACCGAGGGGGCGGACCGGGGGGGGGGGCGGACCGAGGGGGGGGGCAGACCGAGGGGGGGGGGCGCCCTGGGGGAGGGCAGCCGCCCTGGGGGAGGGCGGCCACCGCGCATGCGCTGGTTGGCACCGGCCCAACTGCGCATGCGCGGGACCCGAGTCTCTGGCGCCCCCTAGCACATGGTGCCCCGGGCGACTGCCCGAGTTGCCGGTGCCTTGAGCCGGCCCTGGCTGTGCGTCTTCCTTTTGGGCCTGAGGTAAGTCCTGAATGTTGGTCTGTGAGACCTGAACCGCTTGTACTGGGGCACTCTAGGGAGGATTCCAAATGTGACCGTGTCTGGAACCTGCCTTCGCTAGGGCGTCTGCCTTAACGTTCCCAGGGAGGGAAGAACGATGGTGGCTATGAACTTTAATAATACCATATTTCTGATCTTTAGCTGTCCTATGCTGGAGTAATGGAGCTGAGGGTAGGGGTTTTCCGTCTGCAGAAACAAAACCTCTAGATTCCCACAGGGGTAGGAATTCTGTTAAACTATTACAGACATATAGACTGTCGGAATATATGTCAGCTGGGGTCGGGAACGAGTCGGGGTGCTCTACAATTTATGCCACGGCTGCTGGTTCTGCTGGCTGTGCACCTAGATGTCTGGGCAATTTCAAAGATATTTCTTCTAACGCACATCCCTGCATGTCCTCTACATATATGCCACAACCGGTAATCCTTTTACCGTTCAAAACTGTGGAGGAGCCATCCACATAAATCATTAGGGGTGCGTCGGCGTCTGTGGGCTGCGGTCTCTGGGGTGTAGTACCTGGTTTCGGGGGAGCTGACTTTGGTACAAAGGGTCCTGTGTTGTGTTTGGTGGAGATGATTTCACATTCATGTGGGGTGCCGGATAGTGTAAATTATCTGCGAGGAAAGTGTATTTTTGTCCTCTTTACTGTTATGTCCCGTCCCTGTAAGAGAAGGGTCCATCGGGCGGCGTGAATTTGGCTGACCGTGCCGTCCTTTAGTCTACCATCCAGGAGAAGTTGTGTTGGGATGTGCTCAGTTAAAATGGTGATGGGGTTGTGTCCTGTAATGTAGGCGAAGTATTGAACTGCCCAAAAAATTGCGAGCAGGTGCCTTTCGCAGGCAGAAAATCCTTGCTCAACTGGATCAAGTACTCGTGAGGCGTAGGCTACGGGGCCTAAATGATCGTGTCTTTCTTGGAGGAGCACAGCCGAAAGGGTTCTGTCGGTGGTAGCAACTTCAATTGCGTACGGGGTGAGTGGATCTGGGACCTGTAACATGGGGGCTGTGCTGGGGGCTCTTTTTAATGCATCCATGGCATCCGTGTGCTGTGGAAGCCATTTCCATGGTGCTTGCTTCTTTAGGAGTTCGGAAAGAGGGGCTGCCTTTGTGGCTAAACCATCGATGTAATTCCTACAGTAGCCAACCCGTCCGAGAAATGACTGGAGGGCTGTGACATTATGGGGCAGGGGTAATTTGACAATGGAGTCGATGCGTTTCTGCTCAATCTCACATTTGCCATGGGTGATGACTGTTCCTAAATAAACTACTTTTTCTTGTAGAATTTGGGCCTTTTTGGGATTCACTTTACCTCTAATTCATTGAAGGAGACCTAATAATTCGTTGAGAAGCGAGATCTGCTCTTTCTTAGTGTCGGTCTGTAGAAGCAAGTCATTTACATCCTGGATAAGGCAATCGGGTCGGGAAAGTTTGGCTAATCCATTCGCCAGGTGTCGGTGGAAAATGGAGGGGGAGTTGTGGAAGCCTTGTGGAAGGCACGTTCACGTGTATTGCTGTCCCTGGAAGGTGAAAGCAAATTTATATTGGCACACTTTATCCAATGGAATGGACCAAAATCCATTGCTAATGTCCAAAACCGAAATTTGTTTTGACTGGAGTCCCTGTTTTAGCATTGTCTCGGGACTTGTGGCTACGGTGGGGGCTGCTACTGGGGTTACTTTGTTTATTTCCCGGTAATCGATGGTCAGTCGCCATGATCCATCGGGTTTCCTGACGGGCCAAATTGGGGCATTGTTTCTTGAGGCTACTGAACGCCTTGGTCAAGCTGACTCTGGATAACCTTTGAGATTTCACTCTCTGCTTCTTGGGGAAAACCGTACTGCTTTTGGGGTTTGAGGTCGGGACCTGTAATGTTCACTAAGCCAGCGATCTTGCCACAGTCGTGCTTGTGTTGGGCAATAGCTGCTTTGTGTCGCTGCAAAATGTCTCTAACCTCTCTGTCCTGACTAATGGCTCGAGGGTTGAACCAGAAGTCTCCAACTGCGCTAATTCTGTGTGCGTAGTCTCCAACTGTGAGCGTGGCGGGAGCGCGTGCTGCCTTTGCCATTCTCCACACACGTTTGTTTACGCGGTCGAACGATAGATTCTGGGAGCTCTTAAAATGTGTTCGGCTGTCTGGGGTAGACCTACTAGAACTACAGATTGTTTGGTTTTACTGTTCCCTATCTGAATCGTTACAGGGGCTGTGATGTGTCCCTGCTGCAAGTGCCCTGTAAACCGGCTGGGAGTAATGGTGTCCGTGGTGGGCCATGTGTCTTGCTGAAACATTGTGGAGGAATTTAGCGTGGTGTGGGACCCTCCTGTGTCCCAAAGAAATTCTACGGGGTGTCCCCGGACTGTGCCTGCCACTACCAGTCTTCCGGACTTGTCCGAAAGGGTGTCGCAGACCCAAGTTGGGGAGTGCGAACACCGTCAATCGGTGCCGTGCATACCTGCGTTATCTGAACAGGTGCTAACACTATGGATTGGCTTGGCCCTATTCTTATTCAGGGTGCCTGCCTGCTGGTTTCGCTGCTTCTTCTGGGGCGCATTGCACTCTCGTGCGTAGTGTCCCAATTGTCCGCAATTGTAACATTCTTGGGAGTTAGGCTGCTGTGGGCCATTTCTTCCCTCATTTACCCATACTGGGTTCTGATGTTTCCTAACTGGATGCATGTTAGCATTTGCCTCCTCTTCCTCTGCTTTACCGGAAGCTGATTTTCCCTGCATGGACTGTTCCCAAGCGCGGGACAGTCTCTTTAGTACCCATTTCTCATTGTGGGCCTCGTCTGAGGGGTCGTAATTTGTGCAAGCTCTCTGTCCTGCTTCTGTCGCATGAGAGACAAGGATTTGAGTCCATTTGGCCATATTGTCAGGGCTCAAACGGGGGCGGGCTAACTTTCCAAATACCGCTGTGAAATGAATCCACAAGCGTCCAGCAAACGCTGTGGGGTGCTCTGTCTTTTTCTACCTACATTTATTTAGGCCTTCTCCTTTGTTGTAGCCGATCGCATCAAGGATCGCTGCATGCATTTCTTGGAGGGAAGCCTCCTCCTACATTCTGTGGGTCAGGAAGGGCTGCCACGTCTGAGGGGTCGAGGCTCAAAACTGTGAGTTTCACTTGCTCCTTTTCATCCAAGCCGCACATGGTCGCCTGTTGTTTTACTCTTGCGAAATAATGGTGTGGGTCCGCTGTCGGTAGGAACGGTGTTATCTTCTCACTTTGAGAGCCAATTCCAAGAGAGCGAATCTCTCGTGGGGGTTCCTTCTTATACCTGGAGGGGCTTCGCGCGCTTTTAGGTGGGCCTTAAACTTGGCCCCAATTAATTGGCCAGCTTCTCGATCATTGTTATCGATCTTGTCCAATAAAGGGGTGGGTGCCCTGATGGCTGGGCGTGTCTTAGGTGGCCGTTGGCCTTGCTTTGTGTGTGTCTTTCTGGTGCCGTGGTGTCTGAGTATCAACTACCTGAGTGTTAGTCCTTTGTTCCTTGGAGATGGGCCATCAATATGCTAATTTCGATTCCGTCTGGTAACTGCTTCCCAAATATACATTCAGGCACTGTGCCTGCTTGCTGTCTAGCATAGTCCACATTTCCCTACATTCTCTGTGAGCGTCCATTTTGTTTCTGGAAGTGGCCATCCCAGATGGCTACAGTGTGAGCAAAGGTTTTCAGGTATGAATTTCATAAACAAGGTGAGGAACCCATTGAATGAAGCAGGTTTACAGTCCTGTTTGAAAATGGAAATGGGAGCATACTGTACAGATGTCAAAAAACTCCCCCTAAAAATCCAGCAGCAGAAATTACATTAAAGAGACTTTTTAATTTAAGGAATGTGTTGATTATAAAGCTTGTTTTGTTGCTTTAAACTTTTATTACTATTGTACTTGTGTAACAGCCTCATTCAATTAGCAACTTTGAGTTAAAATCTTTAAAATATTGATAATCAAATATCCTCATTCATTGATATTAATACAAGTACATTTGTGAGTGTCAGCACAGTGGTGTTGCATAAAAATCCATAAATGTGTCTGTCTTGTTTTTCACTTTCGTTGACTAACATCATTGCAGCTCTAAGATATTTCATTTTTGATTAAATGCTTTAAAAATGGATCTTCGTGTCATTAAGATTGCAGACCTCTGGTCTCGGCTGGCAATAGATTAATCTTAAATCTGATTATGACAATCTTAAATCTGATTATGATGTCCAGATTATTGGTGATAATCTTGGTCTATATTTGATTCTTATTACTGAAGCTCGTAGCCTTTGTTTACAACTTGGCACTTCACTAATCCACTTTCTGAGGGAATAAACGTCGGCCATGTAGGCACACACAGGTGAGTCCAGGTAAGGATGACAGGCCTCTTCTCTGAAGGGCTTCAGTGAGTCATTTGGGACAATCCCAAAGCTGTCATGGTTTTTTTTATTATGACATTTGTCACGATAGAATTTAAACTTGCGACATGCAGATTTTTAAAATCAAGTACCATACCAGTTCTAATACACTGAGCAGAATGTTTCCATATCATGGCAGAGTGTGGTAGTGGGTGGGAAAATCAGCTTTTAGCCTGCCGGCGATGGTGGCGGGTTTTCACGCTGCAATTTTAGTAATTTAGAGAAAAGGACATTTCTGCAGGGGTTTCACACCTCTGATTCAGTTGCCCAGCCATCAACTCAGCTCTTCAAGCAGTGGGACGCTCCATTTAAAGGTCATTTTGACACTCTGCAAATACTTGTCAAAGGTCCAAGGCAGAGAACAGTTGTGAAGAAGTCTGTTCCTCGATATATACGGAGACCTCCCTTGGTAAACTGTTGGCTGCTGTGGAGGAGTGTTAGCACATCTGGTACCCAGGGAGGAGAAAGGGCACCACCCCCGCATGGGATGTAGTGGCCGTGCTGGTGAGCGCCATCTCCCTGAAGAGGACGTAGGGCACTCAGTGAAAAGGGATGAATGACCTCCTCCATTCTGCCAGGGCAAGTGTGGCACGTTGACCACAAAAAGGTAGCCAAAAATGCGTCATAATAAAGTTAAAGTTAATCTTCTTTAATATATAAAAATAACAACATTTAAAATACAATATTATGACATTATGTATAAAAATGGGAGCCAAACATTGAAATAATAGTGACAGAATTAGAATTAGAACTGCTGACAGTTAAATACAAATATACATAGGTAACACCAACAACTAATGATGCCACAGCACTTACTGATGACATCAGCAATGGATTAAATAAGAAGATGCATGATAATAACACGTCTCACCCACTAATTTTTAATCCCCTTTAAAGACAGAAAGAAAATGAAACTAATACTGTAATTATATGTCAGTCATTCAGGAGCTTTGTGACTATGCTGTGATCTTTGAAATAGCACTGGTGACTCTGGTGATGCTTGACGTGGTTCAGCTGAACTTGTGGTACAGGAGTAGGTTGAGTGTTTGTGCATGAGTGAGGGCAGCACGGTGGCGCAATGGTTAGCATGGTTTCCCCACGGCGCCGAGGTCCCAGGTTCGATCCCGGCTCTGGGTCACTGTCCGTGTGGAGTTTGCACATTTTCCCCGTGTTTGCGTGGGTTTCACCCCCACAACCAAGAAAGAATGTGCAGAGTAGGTGGATTGGTCATGCTAAATTGCCCCTTAAATTGGAAAAAATTAATTGGATATTCTAAATTTATTTTAAAAATTGTGCATGAGTGTCTCTTTTCTGAAGTAGAGTGCACTGGAAGTCCCGGTACAACAGGAACCAGTTCTTGTTGAATTTCCACAGCAGCATCTTGACCCCGTCCCACTTTTGCTTTGACATCTGGGTGCAGCAGATCCAGGTGAGACTTTGGACTTCTAGCCATCAATAATTTAGCTGGTGAGAGTCCCGTAGTTGTTTGATGTGTTATAATATTGAAATACGAACCTTGAGAGCTTGGTCCTTTATCACTTGCCATTCCTCTTCAATCCTCCTTTCAAAGTCTGAACAGAACGCTCTGCCAAACCATTTGAAGCTGGATGAAAAGGTACTGTACGCACATGGCGTATTCCATTCTTTTGCATAAACTCTTGGAACCATTAGCACATAAATCCTGTGTCATTATCAGAAATGAGAGAATCCAGTAACCCATGGTTGCAAAGATTTGGCATAGGTTCTTTATGGTACTGGGAGCTTTAATGTTGCTCATTATGTATACTTCTCATCACTTAGAATGTACATCCATGATGACTAAAACACATCATCCATTGATGCACTATCAATTACGACGGGACAAGAGTAGAATGTAATCGAAGCTTTATTACACAGAGATGTGTGGCCTCCTCCAGCATCTGGCGAAATGGCTGTTGTTCGGAGACCACACACATTTATACTCCGCCTACTGGGCGGAGCCAGCAGGCAGGGATCTACCCCGTACCTGTAGTACAGGGGCCTTACCGTAATACCACTAGATACAATATCATACAACAGTGGTGACTACCACATTCACCCCCTGTCAAAAATGAGTCCAGCGGGGGTGGTGGAGAACCTTATACAGACAGGTTGGTTTTAAAATTACAGAGAAGGTTACATTTAGATGATCAAGCGCCTTGATCTGTCATTGAGAGCGCTGCAGTGCTGGTGGCGACTCAGGTGTCGGTTTGGTCTTCGGTGACTCCGGGAGCGTGTCGAAATCCTCTTCATCCCCGGGTAGGAGCAATGGGAGGACGGATTGTCCCAGAGCGGGGGCTGCGGTGGGGGAGGGAGGGTGGCGCCGGGGCAGAGGGGGTGTGGGGTCCTAGCTGGTGCCAGGTCCCTGAGGGAGACTGTGTCTTGGCGGCCATCGGGGTACGCTACGTAAGCGTACTGCGGTTTGGCGTGGAGTAGCTGTACCCTCTCAACCAACGGGTCCGCTTTGTGGAGCTGCACGTGCTTGCGGAGGAGAACAGGTCCTGGAGCTGCGAGCCAAGTCGGGAGCAAAACCCCGGAGGTGGACTTCCTCGGGAAGGAAAAGAGAAGTTCATGGGGGGTTTCGATAGTCGCAGTGCACAGGAGTGACCGAATGGAGTGAAGGGCGTCGGGGAGGACCTCCTGCCAGCGGGAGGCCGGGAGCTTTCTGGACCGTCGGGCCAACTGGACGGCCCTCCAGACCGTCCCATTCTCCCACTCCACCTGCCCGTTTCCCTTAGGGTTGTAGCTGGTCGTCTTGCTCGAGGCGATGCCACTGTTGAGCAGGTACTGGCGCAGCTCATCGCTCATAAATGAGGATTCCTGGTCGCTGTGGATGTAGGAGGGGAAACCGAACAGAGCGAAGATGGTGTTGAGGGCTTTGATGACAGTGGCAGACGTCACATCGGGGCATGGGACGGCGAAGTGGAATCGGGAATACTCGTCAACCACATTAAGAAAATACGTGTTGTGGTCTGTGGAGGGGAGGGGACCTTTGAAGTCCACGCTGAGGCATTCAAAGGGGCGGGAGGCCTTCACCAGGCGCGCACGGTCTGGCCGGTAGAAGTGCGGTTTACACTCTGCGCAGACCAGGCAGTCCCTGGTGATAGCCCTGACTTCCCCGATGGAGTACATAGAACATAGAACATAGAACAGTACAGCACAGAACAGGCCCTTCGGCCCTCAATGTTGTGCCGAGCCATGATCACCCTACTCAAACCCACGTATCCACCCTATACCCGTAACCCAACAACACCCCCCTTAACCTTACTTTCATTAGGATACTACGGGCAATTTAGCATGGCCAATCCACCTAACCCGCACATCTTTGGAATGTGGGAGGAAACCGGAGCACCCGGAGGAAACCCACGCACACACGGGGAGGACGTGCAGACTCCGCACAGACAGTGACCCAGCCGGGAACCGAACCTGGGACCCTGGAGCTGTGAAGCATTTATGCTAACCACCATGCTACCCTGCTGCCCTGAGTAGGGCAGATTGCGGGCCTTAATGAAGTGGTGAAAGCGGGTGACTCCTGGGTGACAGAGATCGTCGTGCAGGATCCGGAGTCGGTCCACTTGTGCGCTGGCACATGTAACTCGGGACAGGGCATCGGGGGGCTCGTTGAGCTTACAGGGGCGATACAAAATCTCATAATTGTAGGTGGAGAGCTCAATCCCCAACCTCAAGATTTTATCATTTTTGATCTTACCCTGCTGTGTGTTGTTAAGCATGAAGGCAACCGACCATTGGTCAGTGAGGAGAGTGAATCTCCTGCCGGCCAGGTAATGCCTCCAATGTCGCAAAGCTTCAACGATAGCTTGGGCCTCCTTTTCGATGGAGTGCCGAATTTCGGAGGCATGGAGGGTGCGGGAAAAGAATGCCACGGGCCTGCCTGCCTGGTTGAGGGTGGCGGCCAGAGCGACGTCAGATGCATCGCTCTCGACTTGGAAGGGGAGCGTCTCATCGACCACGTGCATCGCGGCCTTGGCGATGTCGGCCTTGATACGGTTGAAGGCCTGGTGTGCCTCAGCCGTCAGTGGGAAAACGGTGGAGTGGATGAGTGGGCGGGCGTTGTCCGCATAGTTAGGTACATACTGGGCGTAGTACGAAAAGAACCCCAGGCATCGTTTGAGGGCCTTGGGGCAGTGGGAAAGGGGCAGTTCTATGAGGGGGCACATGCGATCCGGGTCGGGCCCTAGAACTTCATTCTGACCAACATAGCCGAGGATGTCTAATCGGTTTGTGCTGAACACACACTTCTCCTTGTTATAAGTTACGTTAGTACAGGAAAGTGGCCCACAGCCCATACCGGTAAACCATTCGGTCCATCTCCCGTTGGAAGACCGGCGTTGGTGACGCCGAAGGAAATGGTAAAGGTGGCCGTCTGCTTCAAATGCAGTGTATGAGCGGTCCGCCTTACAGATGGGGAGCTGATGGTAGGCAGATTTCAGGTCCACTGTCGAGAAGACCAGGTACTGTGCAACCTGATTGACAATATCAGATATGCGTGGGAGGGGGTACGCGTCGAGCTGTGTGCACCGATTGATGGTCTGACTGTCCTGGAGCTTCTGTGCCTCTGAGATTGGGTCTATGCAGACTCTATGTACGCTTCAAAGCAAGCTAGCCAATGTTCAAAGTCCTTTTTGGTGTTGTCTGCTTGAGGATGCAGCTGCAGGCGATCCGGCTTGATGCGGAGGTCCATCGCTGAAAAATCTCTGTGTAAAAAATTGATGCACTATCAATTACGACGAGACGAGAGTAGAATATAATCGAGGCTTTATTACACAGAGATGTGTGGCCTCCTACAGCAGCTGGCGAAATGGCTGCTGTTCAGAGGGCACACACATTTATACTCCACCTACTGGGCGGAGCCAGCAGGCAGGGATCTACCCCCGTACCTGTAGTACAGGGGCCTTACCTTAATACCACGATATACAATATAATACAACAGTGGTGACTACCACACCCATCAAAAGGCCTGAAAAATCCACATGAACTCTTGACCGAGGGTGATCAGGCCACTGCCAAGGTTATAAAGGTGTTAGTAGCGCCATCTTCTGGTTAGATTGACATGCAGAACAGGATTTCACCATGTTCTCCAAATGCCACTCCATGTTCGGTCACTGAACATATGACCTGGATAGGCTCTCCATTCGAGAGGCACTAGGATGAGCCTCTTGAATTTAATTCATTACTTATGAACGACAAGAAGGTGGAACAACCACTCTCGACCCCCACAGTATGCAACCATCCTGCACACGTAACTCATCTTTGTGCTTCACATCCAGCTTCAACCCACCATCTTTGATGATAGGTGGCCATCCCATGCATCATAAATCTTTTAACTGTAACAGAATAGGAGCTCTGTCCATCCATTGCTTAAATTGTTTCACACTCATTGGAGGTTGGGCAAATCACTGTAGTACGAAAATAGTTTCAGAAGGACCCCACCGTACCTGGGTTGGCAAACCTGGTAAAGAGACCTAACGTTTCCGCGTTAGCATTGTCCTTCCCTGCCCTGCACACAATGCTGTACTGATACGCTGACAATGTAAGCGCCCAGTGTTGGATTGTGACTTGAGACCATGGGAAAAGTATACTTTGACTCACTGAAAAGGCTCATCAACAGCTTGTGGTCGATACATATGGTGAATGAACGACCATTGAGATACTGATGGAATCTTTTTACTGCAAGCGCGATGGCTAGACCTTTGTCCAACTGTGAATACCAATTTTCAGCCTTTGTCAGCGTTCTAGATGCAAAACTAATGCACTCTTCGGACTCACTCTCCATTACAGAAGAAAGTACTGCCCCCACACTCTGGGGCAAGGCGTTGCCTTGGAAAAGATCCCAGCTGGGTGGAGGGATGCCTGAGTTTAAAGTCCCCTCGGCATTCAAGGAGAGAGCCTGCCAACTGGCCAGGGAGGAAGGCGGCCGCTCCGGAGCCGAGGGCGAGGTGGGCACCAAAAACCAAGTGAGGACCCAGAACGCCACCACCCATCACACCAAGAGAACCTAGGTCCTATCTTTTCTATCGCTATACCCCTGCCATGCACTAACAAAATCTCTCTTCTCTTACAGCACATCAGGAGAGGTGTCCAGGTCTCCACAAACCAGGCACAGGAGTCCACCCCAGAGATCAGCGCATACGATTTCTCCGATGTAGAGGTTGAAGAACCATCACAGCTTTCAGCCACACCATTCACCACGGCACAGATACCTACCTTGATGGGACTTAGCGTTAGAGAGGCATTGGGGTCACAATCTGATCAGCACCTCACTCTGACCCACAGCAGACAGAGGTAGGGACAAACCAAACCAAGAAGACTGAAAGGCCCACTGGAAGAGGCCCAATGCCTTCCATCTGAGGAAATCATGCCAACACTCTGTTCAACCAGTTCAACACAGTGAGGGTGGCAGCCACTGTGGAGGGCATGAGCTCCATGGTGCAGGCCATGCACTCCATGGTACAGGCACTTGTGAGCATCCATGAGTGCCAATGCCAGAGGATGGCAGGGCTTCTGGGTCTAACCTTGGTGTCTATCCCAGGGAAGATGCCAGGGGCCCTGGACACCCATAGTGAGGAGGAGAAGCCAGTGCACAGTACTGGGCCATCCACCCAGGTGATTCTGGGAGTGTCCCGCCCTTCCAACTCCCCTCTTCCTTGATTGAATCAGCTGAAGTCCCACATGCTGAGGAGGGTGGCACTGTCTCACAGCTGCACCACAAAAGCAGGCCTGGGGCCTTCGCTTCTTGACCCTCGAGATGATGCCCGACAAGGCCATCACAGACAACAGGGCATTGCATGTAGCAGGCTGCCACCACCTCCTCTGTGGATCCTGGAGATGCACCAAGGCATAGCGGCAGGGTTACAAAGATTAAGAAGCTCTAGTTGCACAGCGCGAGCATGGGTGTTAGGCACTTGTCCATAGCATTCGCTTCTGTAAATAAACTCTAATTTATTTTAACCTCATTACGGTCCCTGGTCTCATGAGCTGTCTTCCTGTAGTGCCACTCAAACAACTGCATTCCACAGAAAGGCTGGGTGCTCAGTCCACAGCCTCCTCCATCTCTTCTGTGCAAGGTTACCAGCACATTAGTTGGCATGCCATCACAGTGGTAGAACACAATCAATCATGTCTGTCTCTCCTTGGTGATGAGGACGTCCCCCACAATGTGCAGGGCCACCATCACACAACTCATTCATCTTCAATGTTTGTTCTCTGCACATGTTGCCCAGAGGTTAGACCCTTATGAAAAGTGAGACTCGGCCTCCAGTGACACTGAACCACAAAGGCACAGATCAGTAAGGAGGAGCCTAGATCAGGAGAGATTAAATCTCCACACCACATCATCATGTTATGATGGTCAACGAGAGTAATCGAGCTGCCTTCAGCCAGACAGGAATCAGATATTCACAGTAACTTTTTGAGTAACATTGCTCTGTTCCCCACTGCAAGTCATTATGATCCTCCTGCAATGTTGGGGCAATAAGCAACTGCCTCCTCCCCATGACACAAGCATTATCAGTGAGGATGTACTCTTGGAAGGGACTTCAGGATGATGGATGTGATTATTGGCCCTAATCATCACCATCTGTGAATGGGGCGGCAATGAGGGTGTCTTGAGTTCTCCTGCCCCTTCTGGCCATCGCCACTGCCTGATGGCCAACCTCCTATCCCTCCAGGACCTCCTCCTTATCTTCCACCTCGATATCCTCTTCATCAGAGTAAATGTTCCGCTCCTTCACCTCCTCCTCAGGCAGTACCTCACCCCATTGAAGCGTCAGGTTGTGCAGGGCACAACAGATAACCACGATCCGTGACCCCTGTGCGGTCAATACTGTAGGGCTCCATTGCATTTTCAGAATCCCGATGGTCTGCTCCGTCAACTACGATTAGCATTATGAGCCTCATTGTATCTTCTCTCAGCTGCACTCTTTGGGCTCCGTACATCAGCCATATCCGCAGTGGGTATACCCTTTCCCAGAGGAGCCAATACTGTAGTCACTGTGGTCTTTCAAGTTTTCTGAGACTGACTAAGGATGTAGGAATCGTGCACACACTCCACGGCAACCTAGAACACACCTTCAGGATGTGCTTTCTGCAGTCGCAGTCCAGCTGAACATTTAGGGAGTGGATGCAGTGGGCATCGGAGACCACATGAGTGCAGTCAATGGCAGCCTGCACTGTGGGAAACCAGCAATCTCGCGAAACCCATGGCTCTTACATCCTGGCTAGCCTAATCGTCATTGAAATGGATTTGCGAAGAGTGTGTCTGTCATCTTCTTGACTTTTTACAAGTGAAGACTTCCAAGATGCCACAATGGTCACCAATGGAACCCTGGCAGGAGCCAGTTACAAAACAATTGACGGAAACTGTGATTTTCAAAGCTACGGACAGTGGATGCCCTCCAGGTCCATGCAGCACCAACTCCTGCAGCAGGTTGTACAAGTGAGCGCCCACCTCCCTCGACAGACAAAGTCTTCGCTGACACGGATTGTTGTTCATCTGAAGGAAGGTCAGCCGCCATCTGTAGACCCTGGGTCATGGAAACCGACTCTGAGTGACTAGTCTCTGGGTGCCTCTTGTAAGAACGGAGCAGGTCCTGCCACCCCTTCCTCCTCAGGGTTCTGCTTCTGCCCTTGGAGAGCTAGTCACCTCCATTGACATTGTCTCTCCTATTGATGCACCAGAAGAATGATAGCCAGTTGCACAGGCTCCATCTCTCTCTCGTGATTATCACTGCAAGGGAAAAGAGAGAGAGAGAGTTAACGGTAAGCTCTCACCTTCAAGGGTTCACCCTTTCCACATACACCTCCAGTAGCAACATGTTGACGAATACTGACTACTGCACTGGCTGTCACATTAAGGACCTGTCCCTCACTGTCTCCAGAATGGACAAGATCCCACACCACCCTTCCCCCCACTCAGTCTGACCGAGTAGCCACAGCTTTGGCAACCCAGAGCTCCCATGTAAGGTGCAAGAATTTGTCCCTTGATTGACTGAAAGGCGCTGCATCCTACGCTGTTAAGGGGTGGAGGCCTGAAAGGGCTCCTCAGCACATACACCTTCATGAATCAGGGTGCTCTGCTTGTCCTGTTTGCCCTATATTGCATGTACTGCTTCTTTTGCAGTCTTGTTAGCTGTCCAAGGATGGCACAAGTAGTCTTGGCAATGTAAGTCAGATTTGTCTGTCCAGAATGTTGTTTTCAATGATTTTTCAGGTGTATGATTTAAGAGGTTTGTGTTCATTTTGCTGGAACTGATTTCTGAGCTTACATGGATTTATTTTGGGCTTGTATGCCTCCCTAGCAAGGGTGACAGTAATCCTGCATTGCAGTGAAGCAATCTGGGAAGAATGTCCTGCAGTCAGTATTGCAGTGAAGCAGCCTGGGTGTGATAAACCACTGTTGCACCTGTATTAGGTGATGTACAGTAGGACCTGTATTACAGGTTCGCCAGTAGCCTCTGCCTGCTGTATAAATATGCGTGTCCTCCAGCAAGCTGCCATTTCGCCACCTGCTGTGGGAGGCCACACATCTTATAGCAATAAAGCCTCAGTTGGATTCAACTATCGTCTTTGTCGAATTGATTGTGCCTCAATTTATTGCTATAAGATTTTCTAAAAGATGGACTTCCGAATCAAACCACATCGTCTGCAGCTGGATCCGCAATCAAGCGACGCCAAAAAGGACTTTAATCACTGGCTAGCTTGCTTCGAGGCCTACATCAACTCAGCGACCACCCCTGTTCCAGAGGCTCAGAAGATACAGATCCTGTACTTAAGGTTGAGCTCCAACGTGTTTCCGCTGATCCAGGATGCCCCGAATTACGCAGCCGCCATGGCGCTCCTCAAAGATAATTACGCACAGAAAACAAACACGCTCTTCGCCAGGCACGTACTCGCCACTCGCTTTAAACTCCCTGGTGAGTCCATAGAAGACTTCTGGCAGGCCCTAATCCCACTCATCCGCGACTGTGACTGTCAGGCCGTCATGGCCACCGAACATTCCAACCTTCTTATGCGCGATGCGTTCGTAACGAGGATTGGGTTGGACTTCATACGCCAGAGACCGTTAGAAGGGGCCACGCTCGACATAGCTGAGACAAAGAAGCTTGCACTCTCCATGACGGTTGCCTCACGTAACATTCAGGCCTACCCTGCCAGCCGCGCGGCCCACCCCTTCTGCCCCTCGTCGACCCCACAGACGTCCGCCCCAGCGGGGGCCTTACCCAGCCAGTACGCCTGTGCCACACGCCAGCCTGCACATCCCGGGGGTCCCCGATGTTACTTTTGCGGCCAGTAGAAGCAACCCCGCCAACGCTGCCCGGCCCACGCTGCCCTTTGCAAGGCTTGCGGCAAAAAGGGGCACTTCGCCGCAGTGTGCCAGGCCCGCGCAGTCGCCGCTATCGCCCCCTCCCCCCTGGCCTACACACAGAGGGCACTGCCATCTTCGTCCCGGACCACGCGCGCCCAGTGGGCGCCGCCATCTTCACCTCCCGGGGCCACGCACGGCCAGTGGGCGCCGCCATCTTGTCCAGCCCCCGCAACATAAGGCCCATGGGCGCCGCCATTCTGTCCCCCGCAGGAACTTCAGGCGCCGCCATCTTGTCTCCCCCACGGGACATGGACACCGACAGCATTCCAGGACCTGGGCCCCCCAGGCTCCCCATCATCCGACGTCAGCGACGACCGACCACGACTCGCCTCAGTGACGATCAACCAGTCTCGTCCGCACAACCTGGCCACCGCATTGACCAGTGTGAAAATCAACGGCAACGTGACCTCCTGCTTGCTGGACTCTGGGAGCACCAAAAGCTTCATACACCCGGATACGGTAAGGCGCTGCTCCCTCATGGTACGCCCCGCCGATCAAAGAATTTCCATGCCTCCAGATCCCATTCCGTCGCGGTCCGGGGGTACTGTATGGTCACACATATGGTCCAGGGCGTAGACTTCAGGGGCTTCCGCCTCTACGTCCTCCCTAACCTCTGCGCTGCCCTGCTCCTAGGCCTGGACTTCCAGTGCAATCTCCAGAGCCTAACCCTCAAATTCGGCAGGCCCCTACCACCCCTCACTGTGTGCAGCCGCCTTCCGTCTTCCCTTTTCGTCAATCTAACCCCGGATTGCAAACCCGTTGCCACCAGGAGCAGACGGTACAGCACCCAGGACAGGACCTTCATCAGGTCTGAGGTCCAGCGGCTGCTTCGGGAAGGCATCATCGAGGCCAGCAACAGCCCCTGGAGAGCCCAAGTGGTAACCGTTAAAACTGGGGAGAAACACAGAATGGTCGTGGACTACAGCCAGACCATCAATCGGTACATGCAGCTCGAGGCGTACCCCCTCCCATGCATATCTGATATGGTCAATCAGATTGCTCAGAACCGGGCCTTCTCAACGGTAGACCTCAAATCCGCCTACCACCAGCTCCCCATTCGTAAATCAGACCATCCATACACTGCTTTCGAGGCGGACGGGCGTCTCTATCACTTCCTCAGGGTTCCCTTCGGCGTCACTAACGGGGTCTCGGTCTTTCAAAGGGAGATGGCCGAATGGTCGACCGGTATGGTTTGTGGGCCACCTTCCCGTACCTAGACAATGTCACCATCTGCGGCCATGACAAGCAGGACCACGATGCCAACCTTGCCAAATTCCTCCACACCGCCACTCTCCTCAACCTCACCTACAACAAGGAGAAGTGCGTGTTTAACACGACCCGCTTAGCTATATTCGGCTATGTGGTCCAGAACGGAGTTCTGGGGCCCGATCCCGACTGCATGCGCTCCCTCATGGAGCTTCCCCTTCCTCACTGCCCCAAGGCCCTCAAACGCTGCCTGGGGTTCTTCTCCTACTACGCCCAGTGGGTCCCAAACTGTGTGGACAAGGTCCGCCCACTTATTCAGTCCATCCACTTCCCCTGACGGCCGAGGTGCAACAGGCCTTCGCCCGTATCAGAGCCAATTTAGCCAAGGCCGGGATGCAGCAGTAGACGAGACACTGCCCTTTCAAGTAGAGAGTGACGCATCGGACATCGCCCTAGCCGCCGCCCTCAATCAAGCAGGCAGACCTGTGGCATTCTTTTCCCGCACCCTTCATGCCTCAGAAATTCGGCACTCATCCGTCAAAAAAGAGGCCCAAGCTATCGTTGAAGCTGTGCGGCATTGGAGGCATTACCTGGCTGGCAGGAGATTCACTCTCCTCACTGACCAACGGTCGGTAGCCTTCATGTTCATTTAGACACAGCGGGGCAAGATCAAAAACGATAAAATCTTGTGGTGGAGGATCGAGCTCTCCACCTCTAATTACGAGATTTTGTATCGCCCCGGCAAACTCAACGAGCCCCCAGACGCCCAATCCCGAGATACTTGTGCCAGCGCCCAAGTAGACCGACTCCGGGTCCTGTACGACAGCCTTTGTCACCCAGGAGTCACACGGTTGTACCACTTCATTAAGGCCCACAATCTGCCCTATTCCGTCGAGGAAGTACGGACAATCTGCCAGGTCTGTGCGGAGTGCAAGCCGCACTCCTACCGGCCGGACCGTGTGCGCTTGGTGAAGGCCTCCTGCCCCTTTGAACGCCTCAGCGTGGATTTCAAAGGGCCCCTCCCCTCCACCGACCGAAACACATATATTCTCAGTGTGATCGATGAGTACTCCAGGTTCCCCTTCGCCATCCCATGCCCCGATATGACATCCGCGACCGTCATCAAAGCCCTAAACACTATCTTTGCTCTGTTCGGTTTCCCTGCCTACATCCACAGTGACAGGGGATCCTCATTCATGAGCGATGAGCTGCGTCAGTTCCTGCTCAGCAGGGGTATCGCCTCCAGCAGGACGACCAGCTACAACCCCCGGGGAAACGGGCAGGTAGAGAGGGAGAACGGGACGGTATGGAGGGCCATCCAGCTGACCCTACAGTGATTGACACACAGGATGACCAGTAAGCGCACAGCACAGTGCAGCCAATCACCAGACAGGACACTACCACTATAAAGCCAGAGGGCACTAGGTTTCCCGCTCTCTCGGGACCCAGCTACTGAGACAGTCAGAGTTTGTGATCTAGCAAGTGAAAACACCATGCGGTAGCTAGTAAGTCTGGTCAGGCTACTACTAGGTCTCCAGTCAGTTCAGTATAGTATCAATCCACAGCTGAATATGTTTATCAGTTCTAATGTTGAATAAAACAGTGTTGGATCTTCTCCAGTGTTAAACGTCTGTTTCTAGCTTCCCTGCATCAAGTGCAGTCCACGTCGAACCAACCTGCCTAACACATCATGGTACCAGAGTGATACTGAAATTGATGGACCTACCTCGAGTGAATCAGCATTGACCAGCAAGCAGCCATCCATCCGGTGACATGGAAAACATCCAGCCTCCTCCGCAACTCCGCATCTCCGGCAACCTCGGCGCCAACCGGACAATCTTCAAGCAAAAGTTCCTCTTGTACATCGAGGCCTCCGACCTCGAAGCAGCATCGGATGCCAGGAAGATCGCGCTATTTCTCTCCACCACGGGAGACCACGCCATCCACATCTACAACTCCCTTACGTTCGCTGAAGGCAAAGACAAAACAAAATTCAAAACAGTGCTGCTGAAGTTCGACAGCCACTGTGACATTGACGTGAATGAGAGCTTTGAACGGTACGTTTTCCAGCAGAGGCTTCAGGGTAAGGAAGAACCTTTTCAGTCCTTCTTGACCCATCTCCACATCCTAGCGCAGTCATGTAACTATGACTCGACGGCTGATTCCATGATCCGGGATCAGATCGTTTTCGGGGCCACTCCGACTCCCTGCGGCAGCAGCTCCTGCAAGTCAAACAGTTGACCCTTCCTGTCGCTATCGAGATGTGCGTTGTCCACGAGCATGCTAAGAATCGTTACTCCCACATCAGGGCGGCAGAAACTGCAAAGCTGGCCTCCCACGAGGCGGAAAGGGTGCAGGCCATCGCTCAGATGCAGGGCCTGAGCATCGAGGAGAGTGGCCGTGTCACACGCTGTTCCCGGGTCCCTGCGCATGCGCGCCACAACCGAGGGGACGGCGAGACCAACGACCCGACTGCGCAGGTGCGTACGTCGACCGACCGCACTGCGCATGCGCGATGGCGCATGGAACGTGCTGAAGTCGGCGTCATGACGTGTCCGAATTGTGGCTCCGCCCACTTAAAGCGGCAATGTCCAGCAAAAGGACGCCGGTGTCTACAGTGTGGCAAGCATGGCCACTACGCAGCCCTCTGCAGATCTGCTCCACCGCTCAGCAGCCAGCGATCCCAGCCACGGCGCAGAAGTGTCCGTTCAATACAACAAGGCATGCCAGGTTCCAATCTCGACAGCCCAACAGACCCTGATGCTGAGTGCCTCAAGTCCCCACACCGGGTGGGCATCATAACTACACATGCGCTGCCTTCCACCACAACGGCGAAACGCCTCTCGATCCTCAGCATGGATCCCGACGACAAGTGGTGTGCTGTCCTTACAGTTAACAAGATTCGCATCCGGTTCAAACTGGACACCGGCGCATCGGCGAACCTCATCTCACAATCCGACCTCGACACCATCCGGCGCCAGACCAAGCATTCTTCCACCGGCCTGCCAGCCCCTTGACTACAATGGCAATGCCATAGCTGCCAGTGGCTCGTGTCACCTAGGGGTATCCAACAAGGCGATCAAGGCAACATTACGGTTTGAAATCGTCAGGCCTGACAGGGCGTCCCTGCTCGGTGCTCGGGCCTGCAAGCTCCTGAACCTGGTTCAGCAAGTCCACACCATCATCACCGGCGATGGCCTCACCTGATGGAAACTTGCAAGCCGACATAGATGACATTATCACGCAGTACCACAGCGTGTTCAATAGAATGGGCACGCTCCCATACTGATATAAAATCCTGCTCAAGCCAAACGCCACCCCTGTAATTCATGCACCACGCCGGGTGCCGGCACCCCTTAAGGGTCGTCTGAAGAAGCAATTGCAGGACCTCCAAGACCAGGGCATCATCTCGAAGGTCACAGAGCCAACAGACTGGGTCAGCTCCATGGTCTGTGTAAAGAAGCCATCAGGGGAGCTTCGCATTTGCATTGATGCTAAGGATCTAAACCGCAACATCATGCGGGAGCATTACCCGATCCCGAAAGGTGAAGAGTTGACCAGTGAGATGGCTCATTCCAAATCTTTACTAAGCTGGACGCTTCCAAGGGTTTTTGGCAAATACAGCTGGACGCGTCCAGTCGCAAACTGTGCACGTTCAACACCCCGTTCGGTCGCTACTGCTACAACCGCAGGCCTTTCGGCATCATATCTGCCTCCAAAGTGTTTCACCGCATCGGGGAACAGATGATGGAGGGCATCGAGGGGCTCTGAGTATACGTGGACGATGTGGTTATCTGGTCCACAACGCCCCAGGAACACATCGCTCGCCTCAAGCAGGTATTCCAGCGAATTCATGAACATGGTCTCCAGCTCATCAGGGCCAAGTGCTCATTGGGTCAATCGGATAGCAAGTTTCTGGGTGACCACATCTCGCAGCAGGATGTGCGGCCAGATGCTAACAAGGTCTCGGCGATCAATGCCATGAAGATCCCGGAGGATTCCCAATATGCAATATCCCAATATGGAAAATTCATTCCCAATATGGCATCCCACACCACGGCCCTCCGCCATCTCGTCAAGAAGTCGACGGAATTCCAGTGGCTGCCCACGCATGAAGCGCAATGGCGTGAGCTGAAGGCAAAGCTCACCACAGCCCCAGTTCTAGCGTTCTTCGACCCAACCAAGGAAACCAAGATATCAACTGATGCAAGCCAGGACGGTTTTGGGGCAGTGCTCCTCCAGCGAGATGACTCCTCGTCCTGGGCTCCGTGGCATATGCCTCCAGGGCCATGACGCCCACTGAGCAACGGTATGCCCAGATCGAAAAGGAGTGTCTGGGTCTCCTGACAGGAATAGTCAAGTTCCACGACTATGTTTACGGCCTGCCAAAATTCACGGTAGAAACGGACCACAGGCCTCTAGTCCACATAATCCAGAAGGATTTAAATGACATGACACCTCGGTTCCAGCAAATTCTTCTTAAGCTACGCCGCTACGACTTCGAACTTGTCTACACGCCAGGCAAAGAGCTGATCACGTCCAGAAAAAGTGAAAGCAAGGAACGTCATGGTAGCCCAGTGGTTAGTACTGCTGCCTCACAGCTCCAGGGACCCAGATTCAATTCCGGCCTCGGGTGTCTGTCTGTATGTCCCCTGGGTGCTCCTGTTTCCTCTCACAGTCCAAAGATGTGCAGGTTAGGTGGATTGGCCATGCTAAATTTTCCCTTAGTGTCCAAAAGGTTAGGTGGAGTTACTGGGTTATGGGGACAAGGTGGAGGCGTGGGCTTCAGTAGGGTTCTCTTTCCGAGGGCTGGTGCAGACTCGATGGGCCGAATGTCCTCCTTCGGCAATGTAAATTCTATGATTCTATGGCTCTATGATACCACCGTGCTGGCTGTCACACTGAGGACCTGTCCCTCACCACTGTCTACCAGAATGGACAAGATCCCACACCACCACCATCCTCCCCCCCCCCCCCCCCCCCCTTCAGCCTGATCGGGTGGCCACAGCTTTGGCAACTCCCCTGTCTCCAGAGCACCCATGTGAGGCACATGTATTTGTCCCTTGATTCATTGAAAGGCGCTGCGCCCTACGCTGTTAAGGGGTGGGGGCCTGAACGGACACCTCAGCACATAAACCTTCATGAATCAGGGAGCTCTGCTTGGCCTGGTTGCCCTTGCATTTTGGCGAGGTAGGTGTATGTGCTCATCCTCTTAAAGCAAAACTTGGAGGATAGGTAGGATGAATAGAGGGGTGGTGTTGGAGGATGGGGTTCAGATTTAACAATAATAATAACCGCTTATTGTCGCAAGTAGGCTTCAATGAAGTTACTGTGAAAAGCCCCTAGTCGCCGCATTCGGGGAGGCCAGTACGGGAATTAAACCCGCGCTGCTGGCCTTGGTCTGCAATACAAGCCAGCTGTTTAGCACACTGTGCTAAACCAGCCCCAGTCAAATGTCTCATTTCTGAGACATTGAGACAGGTTATAGGGAAGTTGAGACCTGTATTTACTGAATGGGTTACACTACAACAGGACTAGGACCAATATTCTTGCAGGGGTGCTTGCTAGTGCTGTTGGGGAGGCTTTAGACTAGTGTGGCGGGGGAGTGGTACCCGACAAAGGAGTTAGAGAAGATGCAAACTGCGTTAGAAACAAAAGGCAAAAAAAGTTATAGCAAGGGGTGGCACGATAGCACAGTGGTTGGCACTGCTGCCTCTAGGGTCCCAGGTTCGATTCCCCGCTGGGTCACTGCCTGTGCGGAGTCTGAACGTTCTCCCCGTGTCTGCGTGGTTTCCTTCGGATGCTGCGGTTTCCTTCCACAGTCCAAAGACGTGCAGGTTAGGTGGATTGGCCATGCTAAATTGCCCTTAGTGTCCGAAAAGATTAGGTGGGGTTACTGGGTTACGGGGATAGGGTGGAGGAATGGGCTTGGGTAGGGTGCTCTCTCCAAGGGCCGTGCAGATTCTATGGGTCGAATGGCCTCCTTCTGCACTGTAAATTCTATGATTCTATTCTATGATTCTATGATAAGGGAGGAAAACATGGGAATAAGGGGCAAAAACAAACTGCCTCTATTGTCCCTAGAGATGAGCTTAGTGTGAGCAAGGGTTAGTGGTAGAAAAACAAAATTAAGAGTTATGTATCTTAATGCACATCGCATTAAAAGCAAGATAAATGAATTGATGGCACAAATAGAGCTATGCGGATATAATCTGATAGTCATTACTGAGACAAGGGGCGGAATTCTCGCCGTGTCCCGAATTCTCCGCCCCCCCGAGATTCGGCGGGGGCGGGAATTGTGCGGCGCCGGTCGGCGGGCCCCCTGCGCAGGTCGGCGGTCCCCCCATGGCGATTCTCCAGCCCGCAATGGGCCGAAGTCCCGCGGCTGACAGGCCTTTCCCGCCAGCGTGGTTTAAACCACTTCTCTTACCGGTGGGATTGGCGGCGTGGGTGGGCTCCGGGGGCCTAGGGGGTGGGGCGCAGGGCGATCTGACCCCGGGGGGTGTCCCCACGGTGGCCTGGCCCGCGATCGGGGCCCACCGATCAGCGGGCGGGCCAGTGCCGTGGGGGCACTCTTTTTCTTCCGCCCCCGCCATGGCCTTCACCATGGCGGAGGCAGAAGAGGCCCCCTCCCCTGCGCATGCGCCGGTATGACGTCAGCAGCTGCTGACGCATCGGCGCATGCGCAGACTTACACCGGCCGGCGAAGTCCTTTCGGCCCCGGCTGCCGTGGCGCCAAATGCCGTTCATGCCAGCCGGCGGAGTGGGAATCACTCCGGCACCTCAATGTGAATTCCGCACCTTTGGGGCGGCGTGACGCCGGAGTGGTTCACGCCACTCCGACACGCCGGGACCTCGCCAGGTAGGGGAGAATCCCGGCCAAGGTTTCAAGGAGATCAAAGTTGAGAAATAAATATTCAGGGTTATTTGACTTTTAGGAAGGACAGGCGGGAAGAAAAAAGCAGCTGGGGAGCTCTGCTAATAAGAGGTTATAAGTACAGTTCTGAGGGATGATCTGAACTCAGAAATATAGATCGATTTGGGTGGAAGTGGCAAATACTAAAGGAAGGAAGTAGCAGTATTGTATAGGTCCTCGAAATGTAACCACACTCTAGGAAAGAGTTTAAAATCAAGATATAGAAAATGCATGCAAAACAACACCTCATTAATCATGGGTGACTTTAATTTTCATATAGAATGGGCCAATCAAATTGGAAATGGCTGCCAAGAGAATGAATTCATAGAGTGTATTTGGGATGGTTTCTTGGAGCAATACGTTTTGGAACCAACTAGGGATCACATTATTTTGGACCTGGTAATATGTAATGAGGTAGGTTTAATAAATGACCACAAGGTTAAGGACCCCCTAGGAAGACGTGATCACAGTGTGATAGAATAGCATTGAGTGAGAAAATTGGGACTGAAATATCAGTGTTAAACTTAAAGAAGGGGAATTACAAAGGTATGATAATGGAAGTGGCCAAAGTGGACCTCGGTTATTGGAAAAAATATTAGAATTGATTATTAAGGAGAGAATAGCAGTTCATTGGAAAGTCATAATCTGGTCAAGCAGAGTCAGCATGATTTCATGATGCGTGAACCATGTCTGACAAATATACTAGAGTTCTTTGAGGAGATATCAGCCAGAATAGATAGAGGAGAACCAGTTGATGTTGTACATTTGGATTTTCAAAAGGCATTTGATAATGTGTCACACAAAAGGCTACGAGGCAAGATACAAGCTCATGGTGTTAGAGGTAATATTCTGGCATGGATAAAGGATTAGCTAACTAATAGGAAGCAAACTGCAGAGATAAGGGGGTCTTTCTCATGCTGGACGGCAGTAACCAGTGGAGTGTCACAGGGATCAGCACTGGGTCTCCAGTTCTTTACAATATATATCAATGTGTTGGAGGAAGGAACAGAGAGTACTGTGGCCAAATTTGCAGAAGATACAAGGTGAGATGGAAGGCAGGTTGTAAGAAGGATATAAATAGTTTAAAGAGAGATATTGACAGGTTAAGTAAGTGTGCAGGAAATTGGAAAATGGAATTCAATTTGGGAAAATGTGAGATTGTTCAACTTGGAAGAAAGCAAGAGAAGGCAAATTATTATTTAAATGGGGAGAGACTGCAGAAAGCTGTAACACAAAGGAACTTGGGGATCCTTGTTCATGAAACCCAGGGAGCCAGCAGACATGTGCAGAAGGTATTAGGCAAACAGAATGCTGGCTTTTGTTTCAAGGGGACTGGAGTATAAAAGTAAAGAGGTGTTGCGGCAACTGTACAATGTACTAGTGAGGCTACACTTAAAATACTGTGTACCGTTTTAGCTCCTTATTTAAAGAAAGATATATTATAATTGAAAGCAATACAGAGGAAGTTTACTAGGATGATCCCAGGAAGGACTGCCACATAAGGAAAGATTAAACAGTTTGGGTCTGCACTCCTTGGATTCAGAAGAATGCGAGCTGATATGATTCAAACATATAAGGCCAGGATTCTCCAAAAATGGGCTATGTCCCCATGCCCGCCAGAAAATCGGCGCAAATCACTCCAGACTTTTTTCAAAGGGATAGCAGGGCCCCGGCGTGCGCCGCGCAGCTCCTGCTGCCGATACAGGGCCCTGCACCTCCGACTGTGGGTCTGCGTATGTGCGCTCCGGCCATTTTTACACCGGCCCCCGCACAACATGGCGGAGCCACACAGCGGGCCGGCTCAGAAGAAGATAGGCCGTCCTGGATTGCGCCCGCCCGCTGATCGGTAGCCCCCGATCGCGGGCCTGGGTGTCATGGAGGCCTCCCCCCGGAGTCGGATCCCCCCGCTCCCCCACCAGGACGGCCACCGCAGCAGCAAGTCCGAGCTCCCGCCGGGAGAAACCATACAGGAACCACCCGGCGGAACACGGCGGGAACTCGGTCGGTCAACCATAGAGAATCGCCATGGGGGCCTCTTTCAACAGCCCCTGACCTGCGCTGCACCAACCGCGTGTGCGCGACTGCCGCCGATTCACTGGTCGCCGGAGAATCGCATCCCGGCGTCGGAGCCGATCGCGGATCTGAGACCCCATTCTACACCCCCGCCAGGAACGCGATTTCGGCGCGGAGTCTCTGAGAATCCCGGCGAAGATTTTTAGGGGGTTAGACAGGGTGAATGTTGGGAAATTGTTTCCACTCATGAGAAAGTGTAGGACCGGAGAGCATAGTCACAGAACAAGAAAATAGTAATTTAAGGCGGATTGGAGGAAGTGGTGAATCTTTGGAATTCTTTACCCCAGGAAGCTGTGGAGGCCAAGTCCTTGAACATTTTCAAGGCTGAGACTGAAAGGTTTTTAATCAGCAGGGGAATTAAGGGTTTTGAAGAGAAGGCAGAAAAGTGGAATTAGTGAGTGTTACATCAGCCATGATCTTATTAAATGGCAGAGCAGGCTCGAAGGGCTGAATGGCCTACTCCTTATTTCTTGTGGCCTTATCCTTGAGTAAAGGCATAGCGCTCTAATTAAATAGGAAGCCATTGCATGGGAGGGCTCCAGTGATTTAGGGCAGAGAGACACGAAGGACCTTGTGTGTTGTGCCATTTCAAGGACTGTGATGCTCTCAATATGAAGCATAACCAACCCCTCATGGCCATGTTTTCATGCAGGAAACAAGGTATCACTTTGATGCCCCTAGGGGCCATTCACACTTCATAAAACTATAAGCGTTGGCATCTTGCTCATGCTGTGACATTGAGATTTCTTTATAGTGCCCTAGCTGAGAGTGCCTCACCAGGACTATATGTCCTTGAGGACAGATACCTTGAAGGCTTCTGATGATTGCAGGATCTTGATTGGTTTGGCATCAGCAAACTACAGTCCTTTTGAGGCACTCTCATTGAGGGCACTGCAAAGAAACCGCAAAACACCATAACATGATCAGGATGTTAAGAATTTTGGCTTTCTGTAATGGCAATCAGGGGCATTAGTAAGGTGATGCCTCAATCTAAATTGAGGAGTGCTGGCGAGGGAACGTGTGGTGCCCTCATGTGACTGCTCCTGTGAGCCATCTATCTGGTTACCCTGAAAGAGTGATCTGGTCTGGCTGGCCTGCCTTATTCAGCAAGTGGCAGTGACAGGAGTGCACCTCTGGCTAAATGTGAGTTCCAGCCATTTATTAGGTGCCATGCACACTGACTTGGTGAAGACATAGGTGAAAGTACAATTTAGTATCACGTTTCCTAAAATAGGGGATTTCCAGTGGTGGTGATGTGCTGAACATTCGCACGAAAGGTGATTCTCCTCTGGAAACTTTAATTCTGGCCTCTTTAACTAATAAGCGATCACTAAACCAATGAAAACCTACCCCTCACCCACAACAAAACAAACAACATTCACCCAAGAAAATGACCCCAAATCTGCCAAGAAAAAGAAAAGACAGCAGGAGCGGTAAGAGCCAGGAGCGAAGGACGCAAATGATGGACACTAGGATGGCGGACCAGGAGGTATCGCCGGCACCGACCCAGCCATTGACAGGGCAATGGATGGAAGCCCTGGCACAGGAGTAATTAAAGCTGAGGGACTTGATGGAAGAGGACCTCATGGAGACCGTGAAGGTGGCCGTAGCAATCGCTTTGGAGGTAGCTAGGTTAGTGGCAGCCCAGGGAGCGCTTCAAGGGGAAGATCGAGGACCAGGAGAATAGATCCCGCCACCAAAACCTAAGGATTGTCGGAATACCTGAAGGCAGAGAGGGCAGGAACCCAACAGACTATGCAGCGTGAATGCTGGAGAAATTAGTTCAGGGAGAAAGCTTTCCCAAACCCCAGAAGTGGACAAAGCCCACAGATCACTCAGGCAAAAGCCCAACTCAGGGGAACCACAAAGGCAATTAACGCAAAGCTCCACAGATCCCAGGACAAGGAGAAGATCTTAAACTGGGCGAGAATCACGAGGTCCTGTAAGTGGAAAGGCCGCAGGATCCGTATATTGGGGGCAGGACATTGGAGCTGACCTGGTCGAGCGCTGGGCTGAGTTCAACGGAGCCAAGGCAGCCTTGTTCAAAAACAAAATACGGTTCGGGATGCTTTACCCAGCAAATCCCAGGGTAACGTTCAACAATGGAGTTTTACTTCAACAGGCCAGGTGAAGCGGAGGAATTTATCAAGAAAAACGGGCTGGGATGGCAACAGTATAATAATGATAATCTTTATTGTCACAAGTAAGCTTACATTAACACTGCAATGAAGTTACTGTGAAACGCCCCTCGTCACCACATTCCAGTGTCTGTTCGGGTACACAGAGGGAGAATTCAGAATGTCCAATTCACCTAACAGCACGTCTTTCGGGACTTGTGGGAGGAAACCGGAGCACCCGGAGGAAACCCACGCAGACACGGGAAGAACGTGCAGACTCCGCACAGACAGTGACCCAGCAGGGAATCGAACCTGGCGCCCTGGCGCTGCGAAGCAACAGTGCTGCCCACTGTGCTACCATGCTGCCCGTAATGGACATAAATGAACCACGAAAGAGATTCTTTGTCTTTCCATGACAGATCTACCTTTATTTTTGTGTCCAGGGCAACTTTGGAGCGATCACCTGTGCGTCCCACAGGTGATCGCTCCAAAACGGGATGGGGAGTGGGAGACGAACAAAATGGGCCAAAGATAATAGGAAAAGATCCCACGAGGGGAGCCGCCGGGCAAGCGAATATGAGAGCACATGGAGATAAGAGGCAAGGGAGGGCCACGGCGCAGCTCCTGAGAACGAGGGAGCGCCTGACAGAAGGGGGAGGTTAAATAGCAGGATGGGGGGAGGAGGATAGAGAGTAAGGGAGGGAGCAACAGGGAAGAGAAGCCCACAGGGGCAAGGGAAGGGGAGGTAGGGGAGGGTAGTGGCCTCGGGTGGGGATTAGGAAATAGGTGGAGGGAGGGTAGAATGCTGGTTGCAACAGGTCACTCATGGCAACGACGGGAACAAGAAAATCAACAACGGCCATCTTGGATGGCCCCTGACAAAGGGAACCCTGAGAATGTAGGGGCACATCCACGTGGTGAGTATGGCTGATCTCGCAAGGGGGGGGGGGGAAATAAACCCCCCCATCAGAATAGTCACCTGGAACACCAGGGGAACGGCCATGTGACAAGATCCAGAATCTGCGCCCATCTGAAAAGCCTGAAGGCTGATGTCATCTTCCTCCAATGGACAGACAAAACCAGCCTCAAATCAACTTAACAATCAGCAATGGCAAAAGACCTGAACACTTTTATGGAACAAATGGAGGGGGTGGACACATGGAGGTTCACAACCCGAGGGAGAGGGCGTTCTACTTCTTTTCCCAAGTCCACAAAGTATACTCCCGCATCAACTTTGTAGGACGGAAATTGATGCTTTCAGGGATAGGAGGGACGGAATATCCCGCAATAGTAATCTCCGGCCACACTATGTGGATGTGAGATTGGAGACGGGCCAGGCCAAGCGCCCCCTGGAGGTTGGACACAGCCCTCCTCGGCGACAAGGTGTTCTGTGAAAAAGTGTCACAGGCCATTGAGGGATAGGTAACCTGCAACCAGAATGGGGAGGTCTCACCCTCCATATTCTGGGAGGCACTGAAGGCAATGATAATGGGGGAAATAATTTAGATTTGGGTTTATTATCACGTGTACCGAAGTACAGTTAAAGTACTGTTCTGCGTACAGTCCATACAGATCATTCCATATGTGAAATGACATAGGACATACGATAATTACACAATGTAAACATATAGACACAGATATCGGGTATAGGACGCTTAAGGACAGAAAAGGAGAGGGTGAGCAGGCAACAACTGGTTGACTCCATATTGGAGGTGGACCGACAATACTCCACGGCCCCAACTGTTGAACTATTGGCGGAGAGGAAAAGCTAAAATGGAGTTTGGCCTGCTCTCCACCAGAAAATCAGTGAACCAGCTCCGCCAGACCCGGGGGACCTTCTTCCAGACATGAAGATAAGGCCAGCCGCATGCTGGCTCACCAGCTGAGGAAGCTGGCAGCCACGAGGGAAATAGGGCAGATAACAGATAAGAATGGTGGACTAACGTGAGAACCCCTCCCGGTACGAACTAGACCGAGCTATTCGGTCATTAAGGCCGAAGCCCAAAGTGAACGAGCCGCCAAGAGCAGTACTTATCTGCTTCCATAAGTTCTACATGAAGGAGAAGGTATTAAACTGGGCGAAGCAGAAGCGGGAGGTGCTATGGGATGGTACTGCGGTGCGGATCTACCAGGACTTGACGGTGGAGTTGGCAAAAAGACGAGCGGCGTTTGGGCGAGTGAAGGCGGCATTGTACAAGAAGGGGTATGGTGTACCCGCCAAAGTTGAGGGTAACTTATAACACCAAAGACTTTTATTTTGAGACAGCGGAGGCGGCTGAGGCGTTCGTGGGGGCAGAAGGCTTGGGACAGAGGGGAGGAGCGGAACTGGAAGAGAGATTGTGGACTGTGTTTGAGCAGCTGGAAAATGTATAAATGCTTGATGTACCATCAATTCGACTCAAGATACAATTAGGATCCGAACTGTGGCTTTAATCAGCTAGTTGTTAGCCCGGTGGTCGAAGACAGAGTAAGGTCAAACTCCATTTTAGCTTTTCCTCTCCGCCAATAGTTCAACATTTATTAACTACTAACAACAGAATAACAGAAAATGTCCCAAAAATGTCCCATGGTCGCATCAGATGGACACGATCAGCCTGTCGGGTGCCCGTGGTGTTCTGGAGGACCGTCGCAGTGGAGCCGGTGACGTCGGGCAGATGGTCGTCCTTGCTTCCGGGAGCGTCGGTCGTAGATGTGCCTCCGTACCCCGGGCCGGTGGTGGAGATGCTGTAATCGGGGGAGAGGGGGCATGTGCGCTGGGTCGTGGGGGCGCAGGGGGCGCTGGGGGGTATTGGGGTTGGGGGGAGGTGTTGATGTTGGGGGAGAAGGCCGCACACTGGCGGGTGCCAGGTCCCGAAGGGAGACCGTATCCTGCCGACCGTCGGGATACTCCACATATGCATACTGCGGGTTGGCGTGGAGTAACTGGACTCGCTCAACCAACGGGTCGGACTTGTGCACCCGCACATGCTTCCGGAGCAAGATGGGCCCGGGGGTGGCCAGCCAGGTCGGGAGAGATGATCCTGAGGACGACTTCCTGGGGAAAACGAGAAGACGTTCATGAGATGTTTGATTAGTGGTAGTACAGAGGAGAGACCGGATTGAATGCAGGGCATCGGGAATGACCTCTTGCCAAAGGGGAACAGGGAGATCTCTGGACCATAGGGCCAGCAGGATGGTCTTCCAAATGGTGCCATTCTCCCGCTCGACCTGACCGTTACCCCGGGGGTTATAACTGGTCGTCCTGCTAGAGGCTATGCCCCTGCTGAGCAGGAATTGACGCAGTTCGCTGCTCATAAAGGAGGACCCCCGGTCGCTGTGGATGTACGCGGGGTAACCAAACAGGGAGAAGATGGATAGGAGGGCCTTTATGACGGTTGTTGTGGTAATGTCGGGGCAGGGAATGGCGAAAGGGAAGCGGGAGTATTCGTCGATAACACTCAAGAAATAAGTGTTACGGTTGGTGGAGGGGAGGGGGCTCTTGAAGTCTATACTGAGACGTTCAAAGGGGCGGGATGCCTTGATCAGATGCGCTCGTTCGGGGCAGTAGAAGTGCGGTTTGCACTCGGCGCAGACGTGGCATTCCCTGGTGACAGTCCTGACTTCCTCAACGGAGTAGGGCAGGTTGCGGGTCTTAATAAAATGGTAAAAACGGGTGACCCCTGGATGGCAGAGGTCCATGTGGGGGGAGCGGAGGCGGTCAATCTGCGCGCTGGCACAGGTATAGGGCATCGGAAGGCTCGTTGAGCTTCCCAGGACGATACAAGATATCGTAGTTGTATGCGGACAACTCGATCCGCCACCGCAAGATCGTGTCGTTCTTGATCTTGCCCCTCTGTGCATTATCGAACATGAAAGCTACTGACCGTTGGTCTGTGAGGAGGGTAAACCTCCTGCTGGCCAGACAGTGCCTCCAATATCGCACAGCTTCAACTATGGCCTGTGCCTCCTTTTCCACCGAGGAATGGCGGATTTCGGAAGCGTGGAGGGTTCGTGAAAAGAAGGCTACGGGTCTGTCCGCTTGGTTCAGGGTGGCCGCCAGAGCTACATCAGACGCGTCGCTCTCGACCTGGGATGGGAGGGACTCGTCGATAGCATTCATCATGGCCTTTGCGATATCCGCTTTGATGCGGCTAAAGGCCTGGCGGGCCTCCATCGACAGGGGAAAGGAGGTGGACAGGCTGAGGGGGCGGGCTTTGTCGGCGTAGTTGGGAACCCACTGGGCATAATATGAGAAGAAGCCCAGGCAGCGTTTAAGGGATTTGAGGGAGTTGGGGAGAGGGAGTTCCATCAGGGGGCGCATGCGTTCGGGATCGGGGCCTATCACTCCGTTATGCATTCCGTAGCCAAGGATGGCTAGACGGTCGGTGCTAATCACGCACTTATCCTTGTTGTATGTTAAATTAAGGAGTTTTGCGGTTCGGAGGAATTTTTGGAGGTTGATGTCGTGGTCCTGCTGGTCATGGCCGCAGATGGTGACGTTATCGAGATACGGGAAGGTGGCCCGTAAACCGTGCTTGTCGACCATTCGGTCCATCCCCCGTTGGAAGACCGAGACTCCATTTGTGACACGGAATGGAACCCTGAGGAAGTGGTAGAGGCGCCCATCTGCCTCAAACGCGGTGTACTTTTAGTCACTCACGCGGATGGGGAGCTGGTGGTAGGCGGACTTAAGGTCCACTGTGGAAAAGACTTTGTATTTTGCGATCCTGTTAACCAGGTCGGAAATACGGGGGAGAGGATACGCGTCCAGCTGCGTAAATCTGTTGATGGTCTGACTGTAATCAATGACCATCCGGTTTTTCTCCCCAGTCCGAACTACCAGCACTTGGGCTCGCCAGGGACTATTGCTGGCTTCGATAACCCCTTAATGAGCCTCTGGACCTCGGACCCGATGAAGGTCCGGTCCTGGGCACTGTATCGTCTGTTCCGAGTGGTGACAGGTTTACAATCTGGGGTGAGATTAGCAAACAAGGAAGGGGGATCCACTTTGAGGGACGCGAGGCTGCAGACAGGAAGGGGGGGGGGGGGGAATAGGGCCGCCGAATTGGAAGGTCAAGCTCTGCAGGTTGCACTGGAAATCCAGGCCCAAGAGTGCCGGAGCGCATAGACGGGGGAGAATGAGGAGTTTGAAGTTTTTGAAAACCCTCCCCTGGACCGTGAGGTCCGCTGTGCAGCACCTGGTGATTTGGATGGAGTGCGAACCTGAGGCCAATTCAATTTTATGTTTAACTGGATGGATGGGGAGCGCGCAGCATCTTACCATGTCGGGATGGACGAAACTTTCCGTGCTCCCGGAGTCCAGTAGGCATTTCGTCTTATGTCCGTTGAGCTGAATCGTTGTCGTAGTCTCGGCGAGCGTGCGTGGTCGCGACTGGTCGAGTTTGATGGAAGCCAGTCGTGGTGAGAGTTCCAGATCCTCCTCGGAAGCAGAGTAATCGCTGGCAGGGCCTTCCGTGTTGACCCAAGATGGCGGCGCCCAGGACCCGCACGTGGATTTGGGGTCCCAAGATGGCGGCGCCCAGGACCCACACGTGGAGCCAGGGCCCCAAGATGGCGGCACCCATGGCCCGCACATGGCGTCCGGGGCCCAAGATGGCGGCACCCGTTGGAACCTCGTTGGGGCTGGGGGCAGTGTCAGCGGCATCTGCGGGCCGGTCTGGTCAGCCGGGACAGCCGGGAGCGAGGCTCGGGAGGCCCGTGGGGCCGTTGCGGGGGCTGGGAGGCGGGCCGGAGAGGTCGGTGCGCGCCGCTGGGCCCTAGGGGGGCCCGGGGGGATGATCCGCGGTCGCTGCGCGGAACAGCAGCGACCGAATTGGTCTGGCAGACCACCACGTAGTGGCCCTTCTTCCCGCAGCTCTTACACAGAGCGGAGCGAGCCGGGCAGCGCGGGCGGGGGTGCTTGGAGAGACCACAAAAATAGCAGCGGGGCCCCGCTAGTTTGTCAGAGCGACCCGCAGCGCAGGCTTGGGGGGGGGGTCGGCCGGGGGCGTATGCGCGGGCGTTCAGGTCAGCAACCTCCAGGGAGGTTGCAAGAGTCCGTGCCTCAGCTAGGCTGAGGGTGTTCTTCTCCAGCAATCGTTGGCGGATGGAAGGGGACTGCATGCCAGCAACGTAAGCGTCTCTAATTAAAAGGTCCATGTGCTCAGTCGCCGAAACTTGGAGACATGCGCACGTTCTCCCTAGAGCTGCGAGGGCCTGGTAAAACTCGTTGAGTGACTCACCAGGGAACTGTTGTCTAGTCGTCAGGAGATGCCGTGCGTATACTTCGTTGACCGGCCGGAGAAAGTGTTCTTTGAGAATCTCCATGTCGCATCATAATCGCTTTCGTCCTCAATCATTGAGTAGATCGCTGTGCCCACGCATGAGTGGAGGATGTGGAGTTTCTGCTCCTTGGTGGGCTTGCCGGCTGCAGTCGTCAGGTAGCTATTAAAACACGCCTGCCAGTGTTTAAAGATTGCAGACGCATTTGAAGCATGCGGGCTGGTGCGGAGGCAGTCAGGCTTGATGCGTAGCTCCATTCCAAAATTCTAGCTGATTAAATTGATGTACCATCAATTCGACTCAAGACACAATTAGGATCCGAACTGTGGCTTTAATCAGCTAGTTGTTAGCCCGGTGGTCGACTACAGAGTAAGGCCGACCGCCGGGAACTCTAGGTACTTATACCCCACCTCGAAGACGGGGCCTACTTGCCTCTCGACCAATTGGAGAGCAGTCACATGACTAGTCCCAACCAATCGGACGAGAGGCACATGACCAGCCAGAGCCAATGGGAAGCCAGTGCTCTGCACCAATGGCAGTGCTCATATCCATACCACCACAATGCTACAACTTTCTTTTTACTGATGTGTATTGTAATTTACTTCTCTTTGCATTGTTATAGAGTTCTAGTTAATGGTGGGTTGATTGGCATTCTGTGTTGCGACGGTTAACTGTTATGTTAGTGAATTGTATGGGTTGGATTGTTGGTTTTGTTTTTTTTTTGTTTGTTCTTTCTCTGGGACTGGGTGGAAGGGGACGATATATCTTGGCGGGGGGAGCCACCCACACTAGCTAACTAAAGTCAGCTAATGAACGGAGGTGAGATGAGAGGAGGGCTGCAGACGTTGGAGCCTGGTTAGCTGGTTTCAATGGGCTTACGAGGCGAGCGAGAGGGGGGGAAGGGATGTATGCTGGGATATGTTGTTTCAGGGGGAAAGGTAGGGGGGGTTCTTGGGAGGGGGGGAAGGGGTTCGATGTTAACAATGGACAGGGGCGGGTCAGGCTTATGGGACAGGGCCCAGTGGTATGATGATCGTGGATAAGAAAGGTGGGGGGGGGGGGGGGGGGTGAGAGACCCGCAGTTAGGATAGTTACGTGGAACGTGAGAGGGCTTGGAGGTCCAGTCAAGAGGTCAAGGGTGCTTGCGCATCTTAAAAGTTTAAAAGTGGCAATGCTGCAGGAGACTCACTTGAGGGTGAAGGACCAGGTGAGGCTTAAAAAGGGCTGGGTTAGCCAAGTGTTTCACTCTGCATTTGATGGAAGGGCTCGAGGGGTAGCAGTGCTGGTCAACAAAAGGGTACGCTTCCAGATGGAGAAGGTGGTGGCAGATCAGGGGGGTAGATATGTGATTGTGACAGGGGCGCTGGAGGGGAGATTAGTGGCACTGTTAAGTGTATACAGTCCCAATTGGGACGATGTAGGATTTGCAAGGAAGGTGTTTGGGGCCATTCCCGGCTTGGACACACATGAGCTGATTGTGGAGGGGACTGGAATTTGGTGTAGGAGCCAAGGTTGGACAGATCACGGCCGCGCTCGCTGGTCCCATCAGGGGGGGGTGAAGGCGCTGGCTGGGCTAATGGTGGAAATGGGGAGGGGTGGTCCCTTGGAGGTTCCTGCACCCAAGGGAACGGGAGTACTTGTTTTTCTCAACAGTCCATAAGGTATACTCGCGGATCAACTTTTTTGTGGTGGGAAAGGCTTTGCTGACTGGAGTCAAGGGGTCGGAATACTCTACAATTGCTGTGTCAGATCACGCTCCGTATTGGGTGGATATGGTACTGGAGAAGGGGGTAGCGCAGAGGCCGGGGTGGAAACTGGATGTGGGGCTTTTGGGGAACCAAGTGTTCTGTGAGAAAATTGAAAAGGTAATTAAGGAATATGTAGGTTTCAACTGTACGGGTGAGGTGTCTAAGGCAGTTGTCTGGGAGGCTCAAAAGGCGGTGGTGAGGGGTGAGGTAATTTTGTTTAAGGCCAGGGTGCACAAAGAGGAGTGGTTGGAGTGGCAGAGGGTAATAGATGAGATGTTGGAGGTAGATAGGAGTTATGCAGAGGATGGGGACCCACCGAAGCTGGAAAAGAGGAAGGAACTACAGACGAGCTTCGACCGACTGTCCACCAGGAAGGCGGTGCGCCACCTGAGACGAGCAAGGGGTGCAGTTTATGAACATGGAAATACGGCAGGGCGTATGTTAGCAGGCCAGGAGACCATGAGATGCAGGAATTTCTAGATGGGTTGGAGCACCCAATGCTAGGGGAGGGGGACAGGGCTACATTGGAAGGAGCAATACTGGAGCAGGAGATAAAGGATGCGATTGGGAGGATGCAGTCGGGGAAGGTGGGTTCAAATACAAGGGTTTCCGGTGGAATATTATAAAAAATTCAAGGATAAGCTGGCACCCCTGATGGTGGGGATGTTTGAAGAGGCGATAGGGAAAGGGGTGTTGCCACAAACCTTGGGGCAGGCAACGATTTCACTGTTGCTAAAAAAAGATACGGATCCGATGGAGTATGGGTCGTATAGGCCCATATCACTTCTGAATGTGGATGGAAAGGTATTGGCGAAGGTACTGGCAGGTAGGCTGGAGGAGTGCCTCCCGAAGATGATAGGTGAGGATCAGACGGGGTTCGTGAAAGGGAGGCAGCTGTTTTTGAATATTAGGAGGGTTTTGAACGTCGTTATGGCACCGGCAGAAGGGAAGGAAACAGAGGTTGTTGTGGCATTGGATGCCGAGAAGGCGTTTGATCGGGTAGAATGGGGATACCTGATGGCAGTGCTGGAGCGGTTTGGCATTGGACTAAGATTTGTGAACTGGGTAAAGCTATTATATAAGGAGCCGAAGGCGAGTGTCCGCACGAACAATATCAGTTCGAGATACTTTTCTCTCCACCGTGGGACGAGGCAGGGATGTCCTATGTCCCCCCTGCTGTTTGCACTTGCGATTGAGCCGTTGGCCATCGCATTAAGAAGTTCAGGAGCATGGAAAGGAATAGTGCGGGGGGGGGGGATAGAGTATAGGGTGTCCTTATATGCCGACGACTTGCTGCTGTATGTGTCGGAACCGAGTGCGTCGATAGAAGGAATATTGGAGTTACTGCAAGTATTTGGGTCTTTCTCGGGGTACAAGCTGAACCTGGACAAGAGTGAGTATTTTGTGGTGTCTCAACTGGGGGTGGGGACAGGGTTGGGGGGGGCTGCCATTCCGTAGGGCAGGGACTCACTTTAGGTATTTGAGGGTGCAGGTTGCCCGGGAGTGGGGGAGGCTTCACAGGTACAACATCACTAGTTTGGTGGGGCGAGTGAAAGCCGATCTGGCAAGGTGGGATGGTCTCCCTCTGTCACTGGTGGGTAGGGTACAGGCGGGTAAAATTAATGTGTTGCCGCGATATCTGTTTATTTTTCAATGTCTACCGATTTTCCTGCCAAAGGCATTTTTCAGGGAGATTGAGGGAAGGATTACCTCGTTCATATGTGGAGGGAAGGTGGCCAGAGTGAGGAAGGTGCTGCTACAGAGGGGAAGGCAGGCAGGGGGTTTGGGTCTCCCGAACCTGATGTACTACTACTGGGCGGCGAATGTGGAGACGGTGCGGAGCTGGGTCAGAGGGGTTGATTCCCAGTGGGTCAGAATGGAGGAGAGTTTGTGCAGGGGGTCGGGACTGAAAGCACTAGCAACAGCGCTGCTCCCGATAGCTCCGGGGAAATACTCAGGGAGTCCGGTAATAATAGCTTCACTGAAAATCTGGGAGGCAGTTTCGCCAACACTTCGGGTTGGGGGCAGGGTCAAGGTAAATGCCGATTCGGGGGAACCACAGATTTGAGGCAGGGAAGTGGGATGGAAGTTTTTGAAATGGGAAGAGAAGGGGATTAAGACGCTAAAAGATTTGTAGCGAAGAGCTTGAAGCGAAGGATGGGCTGGAGCAGGGAGAAGTGTTTAGATATATGCAGGTTCGAGATTTTGCCAGGAAGGAGATACAGAGCTTCCTGGAGGAACCGGCCTCCACATTGCTGGAGGAGGTGCTGACGACAAGGGGACTGGAGAAGGGGGTAGTGTCAGCAGTGTACGGAGCTATTTTGGACGAGGATAAGGCACCACTGGAAGGGATCAAAGCAAAGTGGGAGGAAGAGTTGGGAGAGGTTATAGAGGAGGGGGTCTGGTGTGAGCTGCTCCGCAGAGTAAATGCCTCAACCTCATGTGCGAGTTTGGGGCTGATACAGCTGAAGGTGGTATACAGGGCGCACCTCACGAGGGCGAGGATGAGCCGATTCTTTGAAGGAGTAGAATATTTGTGTGAGCGTTGCGGGGACGGGGGGAGCCTCTAATCACGTTCATATGTTTTGGTCCTGTCCAAAGCTAGAGGATTACTGAAAAGAGGTTTTTAGGGTAATTTCCAAGGTGGTGCACGTGAAACTGGACCCGGGTCCCCGGGAGGCCATATTCGGGGTATCGGACCAGCCAGTGTTGGAAACGGGTGCGGAGGCAGATATCATAGCCTTCGCCTCGTTGATCGCCCGAAGGCGGATCCTGCTGGGATGGAGAGCAGCCTCTCCACCCTGTACCCTGGCATGGCGAGGGGACCTGTTGGAACACTTGACACTTGAGAAGGTTAAGTTTAAACTGAGGGGAAGGACGGAGAGGTTCTGCAAGTCATGGGCATTATTTGTTCTGCACTTTCAAGAACTAGATAACATCGAACATTAGTGGTGGGGGGGGGGGAGGGTGGTTGGGTGGGTTGGGGGGGAGGGGCCCTGTCTGTGTATATTAAGGATGACTATGGATAATCCCTGATTCCTTTTTGCCATTTGTTCATGTAAACATGCGGGCTAATGTTTGGGGTTGGTGGGAGGATGGAATCGTTGTTGTTGTAATGGGGATTGACATATCTGTTGCTGATCATTGTTTATTGTTGGTGGGTGTAAAGTCAGGAAAAAATGTGAAAAAGGGGGAGAATAAAAATATATATATTTTTTTAAATAATGGTGGACTAACCATGGCCCCAGACAAGATCAATGAGGTATTCACAACCTACTACCGGGGCTATATACCTCTGAACCCCTGGAGGCGGATTCAAAGATGAAAGACTTCCCCGAAGGACTGGACATACTAGTCATGGGGGTGGATAGAAAACAGGGACTGGAAGCACCACTAACACTGGGGATGGTCATGGAGGGCATCAACTCCATGCGGTTGGTGAAGTCATCAGACCGGACGGATTCCCGGTGGACTTCTATAAAACAATTTGCAGCAGCACTGGCTCCGCACCTGCGGGAGATGTTCAACGGCTTGCAATCGAGAGAGACCCTCCCGTCCACATTGGCTCAGACCTTGATATTGCTGATCCCCAAGACCCAATGGACTGCAGGTCATACAGACCGATCTCACTCCTGAATACTGACGCTAAGGTCCTGCTGAAGGTCCTGGAGAGGTGACTGGACAGTTGCATAACAGAGGTAATCGCAGAAGATCAGACAGGCTTTGTCAAGGGCAAGCAACTAACAGCGAACATCAGACGCCTACTGAATGTGTTCATGACCCCACCCAGGGAAGAGACACCAGAGGTGATAGTCTCACTAGACGCAGAGAAGGTCTTCAACAGAGTCAAATGGAGGTACCTCATGGATGCACTTGAATAGTTTGGATTCTGGCCAGGAAATGAAATGAAAATCGCTTATTGTCACGAGTAGGCTTCAAATGAAGTTACTGTGAAAAGCCCCTCGTCGCCACATTCTGGCGCCTGTTCGGGGAGGCTGTTATGGGAATCGAACCGTGCTGCTGGCCTGCATGGTCTGCTTTCAAAGCCAGCGATTTAGCCCTGTGCTAAAGAGCCCCTCACCAGGAGTCACCTCATGGATGAAACTACTGTACAGCATTCCCACAGCAAGCGTACGGGCAAATGCCACCAGCTCTGAATACTTTCACCTACACTGAGGGATGCCCCTTATCCCCAGTGCTTTTTGCCCTGGCAATCAAGCCACTGGCCATTGCCCACATAGAAAGCATCCTATCGGGCTGCATCACAGCCTGGTATAGCAACTGCTCGGCCCAAGACTGCAAGAAACTTCAGGGAGCCGTGAACACAGCCCAGTCCATCACACGAACCTGCTCCCATCCATTGACTCCATCTACACCTCCTGCTGCCTGGGGAAAGCGGGCAGCATAATCAAAGACCCCTCCCACCCGGCTTACTCACTCTTCCAACTTCTTCCATCGGGCAGGAGATACAAAAGTCTGAGACACACACGAACAGATTCAAAAACAGCTTCTTCCCCGTTGTTACCAGACTCCTAAGCGACTCTCTTTTGGATTGACCTGATTAACTCTACACCCCTGTATGCTTCACCCGATGCCGGTGTTATGTATTTACACTGTCTACCTTATGTTGCCTTATTATGCATTTTCTTCCCTTTTATTTTATTTTCATGCACTTAATGATCTGCTTGAACTGCTCGCAGAAAAATACTTTACACTGTATCTCGGTACACGTGACAATAAACAAATCTCAATCAGACCAACGAAGGGGTGGAGAGGCATCCAGAGAGAAAACAGAAAGCACAGAGTATTATTGTGTGCAGATGACCTGCTCCTCCACGTCTCAAACACCCCACCCAGTCTGCATGGCAGGAATAACAGAGCTCCGAAGTGAGTTTGGAGCCTTCTCTGGCTACAAACACAATCTGAGTAAAAGTGAAATATTCCCCATGAATCCATGGAGAAGGGAGCCAGAGCTGGGGAAAATGATGCTCAAGCTCGCCCAAACCAGATTCTGATACTTGGGGATCCAAACAGCCCACAACTGGACACAGATCGACTAATGGAACCTGTTGAGGCTATATGGAGGAGGTAAAGAGGGATCTGCTGAAGTGGGACGCATCCCCTCTCTACCTGGCAGGGAGAGTACAGACGATCAAAATGAACGCACTGCCCATGTTCCTCTTCCTGTTCAGATTCCTCCCGATCTTCTTTGCCAAGGCCTTCTTCACCAACCTAGAAAAATCAATCATGGCGTTTGTGTGGGGGGGGGGGAAATAATCCTAGGATCCAAAAGAGCATCCTACAAAGAAGGAGAGGCAAAGAAGCGGGGTGGCTAAGCCTGCCCGCCGAACTTCCAGCTCTACCAGTGGGCAGCCATCGCACAGCGAGTACAAGGCTGGGTCAAAAACCCGGGAGCAGAATGGGTAAAAATGGAAGAAAGCTCCTGCATGGGGCACTCCTCCGATCACTGGCCACGCCACGCTCCCATTCACCCCCAGCCAAATACTCGAAAACCCAGTGGTAGTGGCCATGCTCAGACCATGGAATCAACTAAGAAAACACTATGGATTGGTAGCAATGTCCGCCATAGCCCCTATCTGTAAGAACCATAAATTCACCCCAGCAACACTTGACACATCTTTCAAAAGTTGGAGACAGGGAGAGGGGATGCTGGTGGCAGGGTACCTATACATTGCTGGCAGGATAGCAACACTGGGGTGACTGACAGACAAGCGACAGCTCCCAAAGGGAACAAGTTGCAATAAATGCAACTGAGGAACTTCCTCCATAAAGAAAGAGCAATGTTCCCCAAACAGCTAGGACACTCCCTACTGGGCAGTCTCCTTCCCGCAGGCGGGCTAGGGGACGGTAACTATCCTGACATATACAGATGACTACTGGAAGAAACATGGTCACCACTGGATGAGACAAGGGGAAAATGAGAGGAAAAACTAGGCATGGAAATAGGGGGAGGACTCTGAATCGAGGCACTGCACTGAGTAAACTTTACCCCCTCATGCGCAGGGCTGAGCCTAATACAGCAAAAGATGGTGCACAGTGTGCACTTGACAAGAACACGCATGAGCACGTTCTTCCAGGAGATGGAGAACAAATGCAAACAGTGCCAGGGAGGTCCAGCCAACCACACCGACGACAGGTTCCATGACCAACCTGGTCATGTCTGAGACTTGTTGGGCACTGGACCACCTTCTTCAAGGCCATGTCCAGGGTTGTGGGGATGAAGATGGAGCCGTGCCCAAAAGTGGCTGTCTTTTGGGTATCAGAACAGCCAGAACTCTTCACAGCGAGAGGGGCAGGCACCCTAGCCTTTGCCTCCCTAGTCGTCCACCGGGGAATCCTGCTCAGCTGTGAAACATCAGCCACCTAAGGCATTTAAGACCTAAGACTGGCTGTCTGACCGAGCCAAATTCCTCAAATTGGAAAAAATAATATTTTCCATCAGTGGATCGGAAGATGCACAAAACATGGAAGCAACTTACCAACTTGTTTGAGGACCTGTTCATAGCCAGCAGCCAATAAGGAAAGGGGAAGGACAACCAAATTGGACAGAGAAGGAGGGGGGGGGGTGAAGAGGGGGAAGGGATCTAAGGAGGGGAAGAAGGAGACACAACCCAGAACACAGGAGAAGTAGCATCGAGGGGCCAAAAGGGTGCGGGGCAAGGGAGGACAACCCAGGAAGGATGCCCAGGACAACAAGAAGAAGGGGTCACCTGGGGGACTGCAAGCAAACCTGGTATGTTTGAATACCATTCATTTTCAATACCAGGGAGCCACACATAAATAGTAAAACAGAAAGGTCGGGATCCCGACTACTGGGAACCTAAAGCAAGCAGCTCCCCCCCCCCCCCCCCCCCCCCCCCCACCCCCTCAAAACCTGCAGGTGTGTTCACTGGGTATTTGTGACAAAATATGTTAACGCCCAGTTTGCACACATTTTGTACTATACATTCTCATTGGGTCCCTTGTTATTTATATTTGCCTCATGTATGTTTAAATACTAATATAACAATGCTGCTTTCAGCCAAATGTACATAACCAATAGAAAACAATGTGTAAAAAAGGGGGGAGGGGTTGGGTTGTGGGAGGGGAGAGGCTAGGTTTCAGGGTTTTATATTTGTACCCTTGTTTTACCCTGTCTTGTTGTTTTGCACTATTGTACATTATATGAAGTGAAAATCCGAATAAATATACATTTTTTTGAAGTTTCCCAAGATAATGGGGGAATGGTGTGCCATTCAGGTTCTATAATGGCCTCGTATCACCAGGGCTATGCATTTATCCATGATTCAACACCTTCCAAGGATGAACACAGATTCAGGGCAGACAATGGGTACTGATATTTCACTAATCTCTGAGAGAACATGCAACATTCAAAATAAATTCAATCTGACAACAAAGGTGCTGGGACCTTCCAGCCAGTAAAGGGAAGAAAAACAAACAATTGTGAGAATGTTCCGGCACCTTACCCCTCCTGGGGTCTCGTAGTTATAAGGTTGGCACAGGCGTGTCTGCCATATCGTACCCATGCTATGGCTTCTTCTTATGGCTTGTCAACACTTTGTCCCTCATCAGAACCACCCCCTTCGGTGTTGGAGGAAACTTGCCGCTCCTCCATGTCTCCCTGAGGCAAGACATCGGCCATTTGTAGCGGCAGGTTGTGCAGGGCACAGCAGACAATGGTGATCTGGAACACACTCTGTGATGAATATTGGAGATCCCCACCTGAGCAGTCCAAACATCAGAAGTGCATCTTCAAGAGGCCTATTATCTGCACTATCAAGAACCTGGTGGCTGATTGTGCAGCATTGTATTTATCTTCAGCAGCACAATATGGGTGGCAGAACTGGCATCATCTGCTATATCTTCTGGGGATATCCCTTGTCCCCTGTAAGCGCTACAGGCAATTAAAGATCTGTGGCACCTGCAAGTGCGTCAACATGTAAGAGTTGTGAGAGTTCCTGGCAACCTGGCACAAACATGCCTTCTGTGAGCACAAATTAGCTGGACGTTCAGAATGAAATCCTTTTTGATTAATGAATCCTTCAGACTGTTGCCAGGGAGCTCTCAAGGCCATATATGTGCAGTTGATGGCACCGTGCACTTGTGGGGGAACCAGATATTGATGCAAATACCACAGCCCTGGCAGCCAGGCTTCCAGCATCCATACAAGACTGGACATACTGGTGAGCTGTAGTGAACAGGGCACCTGTCACCTCTCATATGCATCTGTGTGTCACTGATTGGGAGATGCCCCAAAGGTCCCCAGTGGAGCCCTACAGGAACCATGGGCAAAAATCTTTAGTGCAGCGATTACCTTCCATGCTGCCAGCATTGGATGCCCTCCAAAGCCATGCAACATGATTCCCCATGAGGAAGGTTGCAACTGTGAACCACTGGGGACCGGTTTAGCTCTGCTGGCTAGACAGCTGGTTCATGATCCAGAGCGAGGCCAGCAGCATGAGTTCAATTCCCATACCGGCTGAGGTTATCCATGAAGGCCCACCTTCTCAACCTTGCCCCTCTCCTGAGGTGTAGTGACCCTCAGGTTAAATCACCATCAGTCAGTTCTCTGCCTCAAAGAGGAAAGCAGCCCATGGTCACCTGGGGCTATGGTGACACTGGACTGTACTTACTTTTGACAAGTGAAGGCAACTGCAGCGCTGTCTTTCACTCAGTCCTATATTTGAGCAGCATCTCCGATATAGTTATGGATGGCCCACTGGCCTTCCTTTCATTTGCCTCTCTTTGGAAGCATCTTGGACTTGTTCCCGGTTCCCTCCTGCTGCTCCGGCCGCTGCTCATCCTGAGCCTGAGCCCATTGACAATGGGCCCTTCTCCTCCTCATTCATATCAGAGCAAAACTGAGGCAGGATTGCCTGAAACATGCATTCTCCATGCCTCTTTGTATCTGTCAACAAGTAGATTTAGCAACTTATTTGAGTTTTATTTTAACTGGTTTCCTTCCATCTTCAAGCCAGCAGGCCATGCAAAGCCCTTGGCCTGGCCTCTGTCTGGGCATGACATCGCCAGCCCACCACTTCAGATTAAATTACATCCTGGAGGACTAAATGTGGCTGCTCCTCCCTCATATATGACTGCATATGTAGACACTGCACCTTGATCAGGGTGATTACTGCCACTTGCTAAAACCCTTTGTCAGTCACTTGTCAGCTTGCCTCTATGAGCCCAGACACTCAATAGAGAGAATGTTTCCTTGGCATATTTGGAAGAGTTTAAGCATTATGCATTGTCAGCCATGACCATTTATCTGGGATTGGTGAAGCTTGGAGTGTGCATCTAGCTACTGCCCAGTAGTCGGGCCCATGAATAAATCCACCTCCATTTCTTTCTTTTCATGCTTTTGTCAGAACTAGATGGCCAATCACACTGACGCATCTTCAGCCCCAAAGCTTAATGGATTCATGCAGGAGTATGCACCATTAATCATGGAGCAATGCTCCTTCAATGGGCGGTTGAACCTGAAGAACAGTACTCAGCTAAGCCTGGATCTCCATGGTGTGAGCAAATAATGAATAGGGCTTTCCTTCACCCGTCCCAAAAGAGGAGTCCTAACTCCTCCTACCTGCTTTGAGACCCCTCCCATAGTGTTCCTTTTCTGATTGCCTTTCGAACTGTCAATCTGACCAATCTGATGGTACGTTTGAGATTTGAGTAATTCTAACCTTCCCTTCACTCACTAAGTTCCTCCCAACCTCCTCCACAGTCACTGCCTCCTGTTTCCATTCCTTGCTGTGATTATCCAACTTCCCCCATTACCCTTGAGCCCATTATTATTTAAGTTGACATTCTTGTTCTCCCCCACTGTTTCATTCAATATTGGTGCCTTCATGCTCCTCCTTAATCTCACCCCTCCCCTTTCTCAAGACCAGCTGCACCCTCATTTTTAGAGACCCTCCCCCCATCCCAGTGAGACATCCATTGTCCCCCTTGACATTGGAACTACCGCAGTTGACTTCCCCGAATGTGATTGTGCCCTCTGTATCCCAGAACCATGCTTCAAATCCCCAGGACCAAATGTGTTAGTTGACTGACCACACCTTTCACACAATTGTCTGTATGACCATCACTGCCCAGAGGAGGCCCACCCCTGCACAAGACTTGGACCAAGACAAGCGGGCCATGCAGAGCCCTCTAATGCTTCCTATAGCCTGACCTCATTCCCCAGACAGTCACTTCAACATATCACTGGAGAGTCTTTGACTGTTGCCCTTCAGGTCTTCCCCAACCTCCCAGCCCTCCCTCTATCTCATCCCCCCTGGCTGTACCGTCTCCACCCCACCACTAGTCCTGCCTCTGTCCCACTATATTCCTCCGGCCCTTCCCCACCTCCCCCCCCCCCCATCCCTCCCCCACCTCGGCAGGCCCTACTTCCACCTCACCACTCTCTGGTGCCTCCCCTTCCTAAACTTAGCACAACTTGTGCTACCGGCGAACAATGAAGGTTTAAAAGGAAGATGAAAGCAGCAACTACTGACCTCAAAGTCATGAATGAAATTAAGCTTGCCAGGTGCACGCCACTTATATACAGTCGTAAAACAACATTCCAATTACCCACTGATGGGAGACTAATTTGGAGTGGGAACGTGATTCTGACTAGAAGGCCTGATTAATGAGTATTCATGGCATGCTGATGGTTCCCAGCATTGCTCATTAGGAAACTTGACTCTCGTTTAATGTGGCACTAAGGTTGGGGGAAAAAAATTCCAAACGTTTTTCCTGCAGTCGGGAAGCAAATACTTTGGCACATGCCAAATGAAGTACCCACACCCACCACGGGTCCTGCTGCTGGTGGGAGCAGAAGGTTCCGTCCAATGTTTCCAGACCCCATGTCCACCCATTGTACCCCCTTCTGCTTCTCCTCTCCTGATGCTGATCAATCAGTGCCCCTGACAATGACACTTGAACCTTTAGAAAACCTCCAATTTATGAGCAGAAACACACAAGATCTGACTGTTATACATTAAAAGCCTTGTGTACAGGATGCATTTCCTGTCACACGTACTTCCTGTCATACTTCAGCAGTCACATTTCAAATGCCACACTTTGTTAAATTAACTCATTATGTAAACCTTAAAGTAAATTACTTAAATGTCGATGCAGATTTAAAAACCCAAAGGAAAACCGGAGTAAATCAGAATGGAAGAACAAAACATATGAATCACAAATACCAAATACTGCTCAGGAAACTATTGTCCTTGATAGTACTTTGTGCATCACATGACTTTACATTATATAACACGGCAATAAACAATTAAGGGTCATTATAGTTTTGTTTTATGGAGGAGTAATATAGCTGAAGTTCAAAATACTACTTTGTAGCAACCAAATAGTTTTAGTTAGATGGGTCGTTCTTCATAGGATTTCACTGCACATGATTGAATGTGGTTTCAGTACATGTGCCGTAAATATCAGCCTATAGTCTCTTGTTCTTTAATCATGCCTGCCAATTATAGTCTGCATGGCACTGTGTAGTTTAATTTGTTTGTCACACACCACTACAAGTAGATGCGTATACTGCATTCGACGCAATTTTTCTTTACTCAGAATAGAGAGGGTTATGTTTTTGTGGGCCTGTTAATGAAGCTGTTTCTTTTCCACTTTGCTTCTGGGGGGACGGGGGGGATTACATCCATTAGTTCCAGTTCAGTGACACTGTCGAAAATCAGAGCAACATTCTTCACCCTCTGTGCAGCAGTACTACCACGATATAACCCCATTATACCTCTCACACATTCTTCGCAACGAGCAGACCTATGGTCCAGAATTTCCTCATATTTTAAATATGCTTACAATGGAGGATTCTGTACAGTCACTGGTTGAATTTGCTTCTGACAATTTTCCATCACGTTTTTGAACCAATAAAATTTCTGCTTCACATGGGCCATATCCTCCTCCCACCTCTGCAGCAATGCTGGCATTTCAATTGGATGACAATGATTGGTGATTTTATAAACTGTTTACTTCCAGCATAATCCCACCTTTATATTCAGTATCACTTTGTGGATAAATGAAACATCGGGCTGCACTCAATGTCCCCCCACACCGGAGATGGATTCAGAGGAGGGGTGCTGTGTGATTGGATGGGCAGGTGTGGGGTGGAGATCCCGCCTCCCGCTGATTTAGGGCAGCACGGTAGCAGGGCAGCACGGTAGCATGGTGGTTAGCATAAATGCTTCACAGCTCCAGGGTCCCAGGTTCGATTCCCGGCTGGGTCACTGTCTGTGCGGAGTCTGCACGTCCTCCCCGTGTGTGCGTGGGTTTCCTCCGGGTGCTCCGGTTTCCTCCCACAGTCCAAAGATGTGCGGGTTAGGTGGATTGGCCATGCTAAATTGCCCGTAGTGTCCTAATAGTAAGGTTAAGGGGGGAGTTGTTGGGTTACGGGTATATGGTGGATACGTGGGTTTGAGTAGGGTGATCATTGCTGGGAACAACATCGAGGGCCGAAGGGCCTGTTCTGTGCTGTACTGTTCTATGTTCTACCTAAACATTGCCCTTCATGGAGAAAAATGTCAGAAGTGTTTCACATAGATGTGGCCCAACCAAAAATAAAATTAGAAGCAAGAATGCCTCTGACTTCTCCCTTTACTGGATCACAATTACTGAGGCAATCCCGACCACCAGCTTGGCTGAAAGCTGCAAAATCAACACAGAACAAGGAACAAGCTGGCACCCTCCTGAGCCATGATAACTGTTCTCCACAGGAGATTACTTTTGCCAGATAGTTCTCGTTCATCCCCAGATGCGACAAATTTAATTCTTGGCACCAACAATAACTGTGAGACACACATTATAGGGACAATGAGCAGATTTTAAAGTCTCTTCCCTTTATTCTCTGGGGTTTAGGAGAATGAGAAGTGATCTAATTACAAACATACAAAATTCTGACAGGGTTTGACAGGGTAGATCCAGGATGGATGTTTTCCCCTGGCTGGGGTGTCGGGATCCAGGGGGCACAGTCTCAGGATAAGGGATAGGTCATTTCATACTGAGATGAGCAGGTATTTCTTCATTCAGAGGGTGGTTAACCTTTGGAATTCTCCGTCCCACAGAGCTGTGGAGACTCAGTCATTGAGTATGTTCAAGACTGAGATCGCTAGATTTCCAGGTCTCAAAGACATCAAGGAATAATGGGGTGTTTTTGAATGGTGGAGCGGGCTGAACAGTTCACTCCTGCTCCTATTCCTTATGCTCACAGAAGAACACACTGAGGCCATTAAATTGTTCTTACTTTCCTTGAAAGTTTCAATTGCTCACACAATTTTCCCTGGTCCACAAAAGTGATTAAATGTCCTTGAAATCTCTTCCATCCTGTTTACTATTGTGTTACATCATTAGCACTCTGCGTGACAGTACATGAATTAACCTGTCCAGCACTGTCAGATAAGCTGCTGATTTGTGTCCCCAAATAGCAGCCTGTAACTTGTTTGTCATTCGCAAACTTGCACCACCAAACAAACAGTTCCAGAGACCAGTAATTGCCAAAATTATAGCTCAAAAATAAGAAGACTGTCAGATTGTTACCATCTAACAAGCCTGTTTTATTTGTGTCCACACTATTAATAACATTAACAACAGGAATCTATAGGGGTGGATTTCTGATAGGTTTCTTCCGCTCTGTTGCCATAACTTCAGCGGAACCTGAGGAAAACCCTCACTTCTGCAGGTAAATCATATTTCCACCAAATTCCGCCAAAGTTATTGCACCAGAGATTGAAAGCTCTAGTGAATGTATACGCCTCTCTTTTGAGAGTAGCAATGAACAAAATAACTAGTTGACTGCCCCTTAAAGGGGCACTGAAACAAAAATAAAACTTCAAAGGAAACAAATTAAATTGAAATAACATTTTGAAAATTGAAATTTCTTGCTTGCACTTTTGGGATTAGAACTCATGTCTGAGAATCTTTAGTCCAGGCCTGTTGATTAATAATCCAATAAAATTACCAATATGCTACCGTGCCCACCCACCTTTACAACAACCTCAAGGCCCGGCAGGTTTACTGCGCTGTGCATGCCGTTATGCCGTGTGATACTGCAAGTGGTCAGGGTCGGGTGACAATCTAGATGGTGTTTAGTGACACAAAGGAAGCAACCAGAACACCAAGTCAAATCAATAAACAGTTTATTGATTAATACACGTAAAGGCAGATAACCAAATTCATGGTCGGATAAATGGAAAAAATGCACCTTCTTTAGTCCTTCACATTCTAATTAACACATCCTTTGTTTCATGCCTAACAAAATTTATTTTAAAATGTTATTACTTTATCAGAGTTACAAAGCCAGAGCTCAGAGTGTGGACAACGGCAGACCTCTAATTCAATTCATGGGCGGGATTCTCCCAGCCCCGCGCCAGGCTGGAGAATCCTTGCAACCGCGCCACGCCGCCCCAACGAATGCACGCGAGCGGAGAATCAGCGCATTTGGCGTGCCGCAGTTGCAGGCCGGTCTACATGGCCGGGCTGCCGATTCTCCGGCCCGGATGGGTCGAGCGGCCGCTCTAAAAAGGCAGAGTCCCACCGCCGCTGTCCACACCTGGTCGCAGACAGCGGGAACACTGCGTGCAGGGTCGGGGGGCGGCCTGGGGAGGGGGGTCCGACCCCAGTGCGGCCCTCCAATGGGGCCGCATTCGCAGGTTGGCGCCGGCGCCACTGCGCATGTCCTCGTTGACGCTGGTGCCATTGCGCATGCGCTCCAGCACCGTCCTGGCCCACTGGAGGGGCCAGAATCATTTTCAACAATGCCGTTTTCAACGGCGTGGACACTCTGCCGCCGAATGGGAGAATCCCGCCCATGGTCCCCACAAGAGAGACATACCGGATCCAGGCATTACACCTGAATTCTCGCTCATCCTAGCCAAAAGGTCACGAAGCGATCCCTAACACATTTTTGCTGCAATCTCTCCTCGCTCCCACCTATTATTTGCTGACTAATTTGCTCCGCCCGCTCCACCCTCTTTATTCAGTACATAATCCGTGGCATTTCTTCAAAGCTAAAGAGAGGGAGCAGAGTCATATCGGCACAAAATGCTAACTCTGTTTCTCTCTCCACAGATGTTGCCAGGCCTGCTGAGATATTCCAGCATTTTCTGTTTTAATACAACAAATCTAATTGAAATAAAAATCGGCACAATTTGAATTCTAGTCTTCAAAGTTAAAAATAAATTATCCCGGGTCTGATATTCTAAGATTCATAACAAGAGTTCTACTTTTTGTCTTGTAATTCATATTTCTCCTTCGTTCTTTCCCTTATAAAGGCTTAAGGATCCCTTTGCTCCAATGTGAGACATATTTGAAATCTCCTATTTCATTTTGCAAAACATCATACACTTCCACTACACAAATAAATTTAAACATGACCTGAATTGGTTTGTATGTGTCATTTTGTGTGAGTCATTTTGACAGCCATGAAAAATATATCAATAGCAAAGTCAGCTCCAAACGAGAGAGAGAATTAATTGTGTAGGTGACTCATAAAAATCAAACAGCATGAATTTAAACTTCACATAGATATCACTTGGACATAAATCTATGTTCTCTAGTCTATTTATTACAAAATATTTGATCAAAATTTTATGGATAGGTGTGGAGGTCTCAGGGCAGTTGTCATGGGTGACTTTAACTTTCCAAATATTGATTAGAACCTCGATAGGTCGAACAGTTCAGATGGGGCAGTTTTTGTACAGTGTGTGCAGGAAGGTTTCCTGACACAATATGGGGATAGGGCGACAAGAGGGAGGGGGGGGGCACATTGGATTTGGTACTGGGTAATGAACCGGGCCAAGTGTTAAATTTTTTTGTGGGAGAGCACTTTGGAGATAGTGACCACAATTCGGTGTCTTTCACTATTGCAATGGAGAGGGATAGGGCCATACGGCAGGGCAAGGTTTATAATTGGGGGAGGGGTAATTATGATGCGATTGGGCAAGAATTAGGGAGCATAAGATGGGAACAGAAACTGTGAGGGAAAGGCATAAATGAAAAGTGGAGCCTGTTCAAGGAACAAATACTGGGTGTCCTTGACAGGTATGTCCGTCAGGCAGGGAGGAAATGGACTTGTGAGGGAACCATGGTTCACAAAAGAGGTTGAATGTCTTGTCAAGAGGAAAAAGGAAGAGTATGTAAGGATGAGAAAACAAGGTTCAGTTGGGTTGCTTGAGGGTAACAAGGTAGCAAGGAATGAGCTAAAAAAAAAGGGCTTGGGAGAGCTAGGAGGGGGCATGAGAAGTCCTTGGTGGGTCAGATCAAGGAAAACCCCAAGGCTTTTTATTCTTATGCAAGAAATAAAAGAATGACCAGGGTGAGGTTAGGGCCGGTCAAGGACAGTAGTGGGAACTTGTGCATGGAGTCAGAAGAAATCGGAGAGGCGTGGAATGAATACTTTTCTTCAGTGTTCACCAAGGAGAGGGGCCATGTTTTTGAGGATGAGAGTGTGATACAGGCGGGAAGGCTGGAGGAGGTAGATGTTCTGAGGAAGGATGTATTAGCAATTTTGAAAAACCTTAGGGTCAACAAATCCCCTGGCTGGATGGGATATATCCAATGATTCTTTGGGAGGCAAGGGATGAGATTGCAGAGCCTTTGGCTTTGATCTTTGGGTCCTCACTGTCCACGGGGATAGTGCCAGAGGACTGGAGAGTGGTGAATGTTGTTCCTCTGTTCAAGAAAGGGAATAGGAATGATCCTGGTAATTATAGGGCTGTTAGTCTTACTTCGGTGGTCGGTAAGTTAATGGAAAAGGTCCTGAAGGATAGGAGTAGAAGGATAGGATAAGTCTTGCCTCATAAATTTGATTGAATTCTTTGAGGAGGTAGCTAAGTGTGTAGATGAAGGTAGAGCAGTCAATGTTGTATACATGGATTTTAGTAAGGCGTTTGATAAGGTTCCCCATGGTCGGCTCATGAAGAAAGTAAGGAGGTGTGGGATAGAGGGAAATTTGGCCAATTGGATAAGTAACTGGTTATCACATTGAAGACAGAGGGTGGTGGTGGATGGAAAATTTTCAGACTGGAGACCAGTTACCAGCGGTGTACCACAGGGATCAGTGCTGGGTCCTCTGCTATTTGTGATTTTTATCAATGACTTTGAGGAGGGGGCAGAAGGGTGGGTGAGTAAATATGCTGATGACACCAAGATTGGTAGAGTAGTGGATGAGGTGGAGGGCTGTTGTAAGCTGCAAAGAGACATTGATAGGATGCAGAGCTGGGCCGAAAAATGGCAGATGGAGTTTAACCCTGATAAGTGCGAGGTGATTCATTTTGGTAGAAAAAATTTGAATGCGGATTACAGGGCTGGTTTAGCTCACTGAGTGTCACTGTTGGTGTCACTCCACTTTACAAACCAGCTAACTGAGCTAACCAACTCGCTGAGGTGCGATATCTCAAAGAGTAAAAGAGACCAGGCAAGAGAGGAAAATAGTAGTATGGGAAATAAGGGTTAGAATTGGCAAGAAGGGACAGAGAGAAAAAATCCTAAGAATACACCAACAATCAAGACTAGATGTTACAAAGATAACAAAAGAAGAAACTGAAGGCTCTGTATCTGAATGCACATTACATTCATAACAAAGGGGCTGGTTTAGCTCACTAGGCTAAATCGCTGGCTTTTAAAGCAGACCAAGCAGGCCAGCAGCACGGTACGATTCCCATACCAGCCTCCCCGGACAGGCGCCGGAATGTGGCGACTAGGGGCTTTTCACAGTAACTTCATTGAAGCCTACTCGTGACAATAAGCGATTTTCATTTCATTTTCATTTTTCAGGGTCAATGGCAGGGTTCTGAGGAATGTGGAGGAACAGAGAGATCTTGGGGTTCATGTCCACAGATCTCTGAAGATTCCCACTCAAGTGGATAGAGCCGTGAAGAAAGCCGATAGTGTGTTAGCGTTTATTAACAGGGGGCTTGAGTTTAAGAGCTGCGGGGTTATGCTGCAACTATATATGACCCTGGTGAGACAACATTTGGAGTATTGTTTGCAGTTCTGGTCACCTCACTATAGGAAGGATGTGGAAGCATTGGAAAGGGTGCAAAGGAGATTTACCAGGATGCTGCCTGGTTTGCAGGATAGGTCTTATGAGGAAAGGTTGAGGGAGCTAGGGCTTTTCTCTTTGGAGTAGAGGAGGATGAGAGGCGACTTAATAGAGGTTTGTGAGATGATGAGGGGGATAGGTAGAGTGGACGTTCAGAGACTATTTCCTCGGGTGGATGTAGCTGTTACAAGGGGGCATAACTATAAGGTTCGGGTGGGAGATATAGGAGGGATGTCCGAGGTAGGTTCTTTACTCAGAGAGTGGTTAGGGTCTGGAATAGACTGCCAGCTCTGATAGTGGAGTCGGACACTTCAGGAACTTTCAAGAGGTTATTGGATAGGCACATGGAGCACACCAGAATGACAGGGGGTGGGATAGCTTGATCTTGGTTTCGGACAATGCTCGGCACAACATCGAGGGCCGAAGGGCCTGTTCTGTGCTGTACGGTTCTATGTTCTATGTTTGTTCATACTCAGTGGAACATAATTTGGCCATAAGGCAATATCTTCAGAGTGGGCTTCTTCCCTCACTTCAGCAGCAGGAGAACAATGAGCTTGAACCAGTATCTTGTAGTCCCATTTCAGAGTCAATGGGTGGGATTATCCGAGCCCACGCCGGGTCGGAGAATCGGCGGGGACGCAGGAAATTCCTGCCACGCCGCTCCGACTTCAGGATGCGATTCTCCGGCGACCGGAGAATCGGTGAAAATTGCAACTGTGCGGTCGCCGTGGCGCCGGTCGGGGGCCGTTCTCCGCAGGCGACCGGCCGAACTCCCACCAAGTTCTGCTGAGTCCCGCCGGCATGGTTCCAACCTGATACCACCCGGCAGAAGCCTGGACCCGCAGCCACTGTGGACGTTCTGGGGGGGGGGGTTGGGGGGGATCTGACTCCGGGGGTGGGGCCTCCACTGTGCCCAGGCCCGCGATCGGGGGCTTCCGATCGGCAGGCGCCCGCAATCTGGAGGGGGCCTACCTCTTTCCACACGGGCCCGCTGTAGGTCTCCGGCATGTTGCTCCGCGCTGGCGCAGATTCGGCAACCATGAGCATGCGCCGGCTGTTGTTTAGAATGAATGTGCAATTTGGACACTGTTCAATACGTCAAACCAAGTCCAAACTGTCTTTTTGCCCAGCTTCGTCCTCACCTTCAATTTCCTGTGTTTTTAACTGTTAGATTCATGGTATCTCTTCATATTGACTGGGGATGGTCTGCCTTAATTTCAATGATTCACTAATGTGTCTTCAGAATCTGCTGTCGAGTGAAGCCTCCTTAAGCAAAAGCAGACGATTGTCTCAGCCACTCAAAAGTAGTGAAGAATTAAACAAAGTTTATGAGTTCGTACAGGGGCAGTTTTTGGAAATTGTGAAAAGAATTGGTAAGGAGATGAGCCGGAGTTCCCAGCCAAAATCTGACCAGAGTAACTGACTGCTAGCAATAGATTCTGCGAAAGCCGTGATACTGATGGATGGTCAAGGCAAGCAAAGTATCATAAAACACACCGCAATTGATCAGAAAGGGACTGACACGATAGCACAGTGGTTAGCACTGTTGCTTCACAGCGCCAGGGTCCCAGGTTCGATTCCCACTTGGGTCACTGTCTGTGTGGAGTCTGGACGTTCTCCCTGTGTCTACGTGGGTTTCCTCCGGGTGATCCGGTTTCCTCCTACAAGTCCCGAAAGACGTGCTGTTAGGTAATTTAGGCATTCTGAATTCTCCCTTCGTGTAGCTGAACAGGCAAAGAAGGAGGGCGGTATTCTCCGAACCGGCCGGTGGGTCACGTGAATCGCACCATGCCAACCCAACGCCGGGATGTGATTCTTCGCAGAGTGGAGAATCGGCGCCATTGGGGCCGGCGTGGTCGGCGCGGCGCGGTTGGGGCCGCTCTACGCGGTTCCCCCCACGATTGTCCGGCCCGGATGGGCTGAGCGGCCGTAAAATAAAAACCAAGTCCCGCCGGCGCCGTTCTAACCTGCTCTGAGCTGGCAGGACCTCGGCGTTGAAGGGTCGGGTGGCAGCCTGTGGGGGGGGGGGGGGGGGGGGGGGGGGTCTGGCCCCGTGCAGGCCTCCGATGTGGCCTGGCCCGCGATCAGGACCCACCGATCGGCAGGCCGGCCTCGCAGTCTCCCGGCCTCCTTTATTCCGCGCTGGCACCTGTACACCTGCGCCATGTTGGGTCGGGGCCGGCACAGACAAGGGAGACACCACGCATGCGCAGAAATCGCGCCAGTGGGACCCCCCCCGATTGGCCGAGCGCCAGACCCACAACCCAGGCACAAGCACTATAAGGCCCCCGCCTGGCCTCCGATCCACCCGCCCCCGACCAGGGCAGCCGCGGATTGAGTCCGCAGCTGCCACGCGAGTATCCCGACCGGCAAGAGCACATTAGTTCCACGCCGTCGGGACTTCGGACGGTCTGGGGCGGAGAATGGCTGAGCAGGCCTCTGGCAATGGTCCCAGGTGGTGCAGCATACTCCCCGAGTACACCGCTTTTAGGGGCCCACAGAATCGGTGAACCAGCGCCAGTACCAATTTCCTGCGGGAAAATGGATTCTCCGGCCCCGTGCTGGCCACAATTTCGGCGCAAGGGTACGGAGAATCCAGCCCATTGTCTGCTATTGCTTCATCCTAAACAATTTTCTTTCCCATGTTTGCCATAGCCTTCCAGTCTTAGGGGCAAAGCTAAGAGGCAGATTTCAAGTCTCCCTCTGCCGGAACAGGAATCAAACCGATGCTGTTGGTGTAATACTGAACTGCATGCTAGCTAACTGGTCTTGTCTGTTTTATGTGCCAGTTAATAGAATAAGATTTTGAAGCACATTGGTACAGTTTGTGTCATTAATGTTATGTTCTCCATGAGAGTAAACATGATAGAGGGTTCAAGAGCTGGAATAAATTTCACAAAAATAAAGCTGTTGAGATACATGCAATGGCATCTGCCTGTACAATATTTGTATTCAAGTAAATAAAGTAATATAATTTTTATTTAAAAGCTTCCCAAATGCAATCTAAACAGCGAATATCATCACACTGAGAAATGTATTTCCAGTGAGGGTTACATTCAGATAATGATACCTGGTGTTAGAATAAGCCATTTTGACCATTGGTGTTTAAAAAGTAATTTCAGAGATTACACTTTAACTCCGACAGTGGCAGTAATTCACTGTTAAAATCTGTACTGAAGAGTGGTCTCGGGAGGAGTTTTACAAGAGGCAGTGGGCAGGAGGAGTTGGAGGGGAGGGGGGGATTTACAACTCTTGGGTATCACATCCGGTACTCTTTCAGAGGTTGGACGGCGTTGAGGTTGTGTGGGGTGGGGGGGGGGGGGGGAGAGTGGACACTATTGGGTGACCATGGGCGGGTCCCGGACTCCTTTCCCTTTTTCCCCTTTGTTTTTTGTTTCCATCGTGGGAGGGTTTGTTTTATTGGATGCATATATTGACAGGTGGGCCGTTGTTTGGGGTGGTGGGAGGATGGGATCGTTGTTATTGTTAACGGGATTGACTTTGTATTTGTTACCGTTTACTGTTTGTGGGTGGGGTGTGAATTTTGGAGGAAAATGTGAAAATGGAGAATAAAAACATTTTTAAAAAAAAATATACTGATGCTGAGTTCAGGTTAGAATATCCTTTGTATGGGCAGCATGGTGGAGCAGTGGTGCCTCATTAGCATTGCTGCCTCACGGAGCCGAGGTCCCAGGTTCAATCCCGACTCTGGGTCACTGTCCGTGTGGAGTTTGCACATTCTCCCCATGTTTGCGTGGGTTTCGCCCCCACAACCCAAAGATGTGCAAGGTAGGTGGATTGGCCATGCTAAATTGCCCCTTAATTGGAAAAAAATAATTGGGTGCTCTAAATTTTAATAAAAAGAAATATCTTATGGATGGGTGTGTAGGAAGTAGAGATGTAGGTATCTGTGTCATCTGGGGTGTTAATAGATAATGACCATGATTTTAATCTTGCAAAGCACGGGGGATGAGTTTCAATAGTGTATAGAAAACCCAGAAGTAAGTTCAGTGCATCTATCGGTGTTTCGTTTTTATAAACTCAGCTACCCCATCATAATTTTAATTCTGAGCACCAGGAAATGTGATGTGGGCCTGCTTGATGTCATCATAATTCCAGTCTTAAAAGGGTCACTCCTGGCATGTAATTTGTTTTTTTTAATTGTATTTTATTACAAACATGTATCAAGGCAGGTTACAGCCAATAAACACCCCGGGAAACATACTTCCCAACAATCAGTCTGTACATATTTTACCCCTTTTTCATCCTCGCTCCCCTCCCCCCAGCCCCCTGCGACGAACAGCCCCTCAAACACAGTCACAAACATCCCCCACCTTTTCTCAAACTCCCTGCAGAGTCCCTTAACTCATACTTTATCTTCTCTGCAGCAAGTCGTACAGGTCACCCAACCAAGCCGCTACCCCCACTGGTGATGCCGACCGTCACTCCAGCAAAATTCACCGCCGTGCAATCAGAGAGACGAAGGCCAAGACATCAGCCTTCCTCCTCTCCATGAGCTCCGGCTTCTCTGAAACCCCAAATATCGCTACCAGAGAGTCCAGGTCCGCCTCCTCCTCCGCTACCCTGGCCAAGACTGCAACCACTCCCGCCTAGAATCTTCCCAATTTTTCGCAACCCCAGAACATGTGCGTGTGATTCGCTGGTCCCTGACCACATCCCTCACACTCATCTGCTACCCCCGAAAGAACCCACTCATTCTCGCCCGAGTCATATGCACCCTGTGCACCAACTTAAACTGTATCAGGCTCATCCTTGCACAAGAGGAGGTCCCGTTTACCCTTCGCAGCGGCTCACTCCATACTCCCCAATTGATCTCCATTCCCAACTCCGCTTCCCATTTCTCCTTGATCTTCACCACCCGCTCGCCTCTCTGGTTCCCCCAGGCGCTTATATATATCCCCAATTCTTCTCTCCCCTTCCACATCCGGAAGCAGCAGTCGCTTGAGCAGGGTGTATCCCAGCAACCTAGGGAACCCCTTTCAAACCTTTCATGCAAAGTCCTAACCTGCAGATACCTGAACTCACCACCCCTCGGCAGCTCTACCCTCCCCCTTAGCTCTTCCAGACTGGCGAATCCTTCCTCCAAATACAAATCCCTCACCTTGACCAGCCCCACTTCCCTCCACCTCCTGTATACATTATCCATCCCCCCCAGCTTAAACCCAGGATTCTCGCACAGCGGCGTTAGCACCGACATCTCTTCCACCCTAAAATGCCTCCTCAGCTGATTCCATATCTTCACCGTGGACTGCACCATTGGGCTCCCTGAATGCCTATTTGGAGCCATTGGCAATGCTACTGTCACCTAGCTCTCAAACACGCATATAATGGAGCCTACCCGGGCAAAGACTGTGCCTCTTCAGTGACACCTCCCTGGATGCACCTCTGGGGGCTGCAAGTAATTGGAGAAAAGATAATGCTCCTAAGCCAGTAGCAGAGATCAAGAAAGCATGGCTGCAGCTAGTGGAAGAGACCTGAAGGAAGAGCAGATTATTGGATTCAGTGCAGAAAGCCCTTTAAAGACCTAAGCAGGTCACCTATGGTGAGTACAAATGTGCATCCATCTATTTCCAGCTGTGTGCTCCACCCCATTCCCTCACTCTCCCTTCTGTAGCCTATCGCAACACATTACTCTTCACATTCACTTGTCTTGCAGGTATACCCATTCTTCTTTCTACAGACTTCTTCGCATTCCTCCATCTATCCTTCCACTACTCCCACCTTACGCAATGTTGTGTCTCTTCTTGCCCTCGTGTCACGCTCACTAAATGCACTTCATCCAGCGAATAACCGGATGTCTCTTTCCTTTCTTGCAGGAATGGAGAGAACAGAACAATTTGGAATAGAAGAGAATCAGAAGGGGCAGCTGACAATGCAGAGGGGAGGGGGTTGTGGAGGTGGGGGGGCATTCCTGGCATTTGGAGATGGAGAGATAGAGAGTTTCCAAGTAAGTGGTTAAACAATTAAGTAATAGCCACCATTGTGTACAGCACTCAATCACGTTGACTTGATTTCAACAGCAAGTGAAGTATGGCCATGTTCATAAAACTAAGTTTTGACACATTCTTACTTTGTCAGGGCTAATTCGTGGAGGAGAAGTTAGTTCACCGAGTGCCGCTAGAAGCAGACATGTCAATTCATCAAGAAATGCAGCGTTGTTAGTCAGTACCTGCACGGCATTCTTAATTTAAATAATTGAAGAGTGCAACATAAGACCATAAGTTAAAGGAACAGAATTAGCCCATTCAGCCCATCGGGTCTGCTCTGCCATTCAATCATGGCTGATATGCTTCTCATCCCCATTCTCCTGGCTTCTCCCCATAACCCCTGATCCCCTTATTAATCAAACACCTATCTATCTCTGTCTTAAAGACACTCAGTGACTTGGCCTCCACAGCCTTCTGCGGCAAAGAGTTCCATAGATTCACCACCCTCTGGTGAACAGCCTGTACTAAACAGCTGATGGCTGGCCACTGCCACAAGAAATTGGTGTAATTCTGCGTAGCACCTACAGAAGGGGTTAGGTACTTTTTGGCGCAGCCATTTGGGCGCGGCCGTTTTGGCGCGGCCGTTTTGGCGCCAACCCGTTTTGGCGCCGGCTGTTTTGGCGCCGGACGTTTTGGCGCCAAAATAACATTTCTTTATTATTAGCCTCAGGTGAGTTGGCTGGTGCAGGTGCATTGAGTTGGGTGCTGGTGCGTTCTATCACCATCTGTTTATATATTGGCGTGATATATTGGCATTATTGACGTTTTGGCACCAAAATAACATTTCTTTATTTGTGAATTAGCCTCAGTTGAGTTGGCTGGTGCGGGTGCGTTGAGTTGGGTGCTGGTGCGTTCTATCACCATCTGTTTATATATTGGCGTGATATATTGGCATTATTGACGTTTTGGCACCAAAATAACATTTCTTTATTTGTGAATTAGCCTCAGTTGAGTTGGCTGCTGGTGCGGGTGCGTTGAGTTGGGTGCTGGTGCGTTCTATCACCATCTTTTTATATATTTTGTAACTAAACCAATTCGCATACCCATATGATGGCTGAGGCAGTATCAACGAAACGTGGTAAAGAAAAATTTGTTCATAACGGATTCCTTTACGTCTTTGACAAAACAAGCAAAGGTGACAGCGAAGTGAAATTTTGGCGTTGTGAGCAAAAAAACCGGTGCAAAGCACGGCTCCATACTAAAGCTGCAAACGTGGTGAGGCAGCTGAACAGCCATTCGCATGATGCTTCTGCTGCACAAGTAGAGGTTGCACTCGTGAAAACTAAAATAAAAAAGAGAGCACAGGAAACCCTTGAGGCACCGACTGTAGTTGTTAATGAATGTTTGACAGACATATCCCAAGCTAGTCTACCAGCCATTCCTAATATATCTGCTTTGAGGAGAATGATAAGCAGAAAGCGTAATTATGTATTGAACGCCCCCACCAATCCAAGTGATTTACAACAATTGATTGTGCCAGAATGCTACAGGATATATGTCCCTCAACCAGGACTGGAAGAAAAATTTTTACTTTGTGATAGCGGACCAGGTCACGACCGGATATTAATCTTCGGAAGACAGAGCTGGCTACAGCACTTATTGACATCTGATATGTGGTTTGTAGATGGCACATTCAGTATTGCTCCCAGCCTCTTTTCTCAGATATATGTAATTATGGTAAAAAAACACGGAGGAGTTACTCCTACGGTTTATGCTCTTTTGCCCAACAAGCAACGCACCACATATACGAGAATGTTCGCATTATTGAAAGAAATCGAACCCAACTTGAAACCCAGTTCAATCGTCTGTGATTATGAACAAGCTGCGCACAGTGCTATGAAAGACATATTCCCTGATGTTCAAATAAAAGGATGTTTTTTTCATTTAGCTCAAAATATGCAAAAACATCTAGCTAGTATGGGGTTCCGTAGTTTGTATAACACTGATCCAGATTTCGCGTTAAAAGCTAAAATGATTATTGCCATTGCCTTCGTCCCTTTGAACAAAATCGATGAATATCTGGATGCTTTAGCGACCCAACTGCCGCAAGAACTTCAAGATTTACTCAACTGGTTTGAAGATACATATGTTGGTCATCTGAACAGACGAGGAAATGGTAGACGAACACCTTTATTTCGCCCTGAGATTTGGAACCTTTATCAGAGAACATTAAACGGGGAAGACCGCACAAACAATAATGCGGAGGCAGCCCACCGTCGATTGAAATATGAACTTGGCATGCATCATCCCACCATATGGAAACTAATTGATGGCCTGCGTAAAGTACAGAAAGGTAGAGATGCATATTATGAAAGGTTACTAGCCGGCCATGAACCGCCACAAAAACTAAAAAAGTATAGAGATGCAGATAAAAGAATACATGAAACTGTTCTTAAATTTGAAAACATGGATGCTATCGAGTACTTGAGGAGCCTTGCTCATAATTACCAAATGAACTAAACTAAAGGTTTTTGAACTTTAGTTTTTAACTAAATGAACTAATTTAAGGTTTTTAACTAAATGAACTAATTTAAGGTTTTTAACTAAATGAACTAATTTAAGGTTTTTAATTTACAATAAAGATAAAAGAATACATAAAAGTGTTCTTAAATTTGAAAATTTGAGTACTTGAGGAGCCTTGCTCATAATCACCAAATGAACTAAACTAAATGAACTAATTTAAGGTTTTCTGTCGTCTGCGCCCAAACGGCCGCGCCAAATTGGCTGCGCCCAATTGTCCCATGGCGCCCAAACGGCTGCGTCCAAACGGCCGCGCCAAAACGGCCGCGCCCAATTGTCCCATCCCCTACAGAAGCGGCGCTACACAAACTAATTTCTCCCACCATGGAGCTGAATTTTATGGTGCCGACAAGGGGGGGGGGGGGGGGGGGGGGGGTCGGAGTGGGGGGGGGGGGGTGTTGGGGGTGGAAATTGCAGCGAGTCACTTAAACATCCAGTGACTTTGGCGATAGTGGAAAAGCCCGCTGGCGGAAAATGACAGTCTCTTATCTCCCACTGGCCCTTTACACATGCAGCAGACATCACTGCCATTGAGTCTTCAAAGAAGCTGAGTCCTTGCAGGGTGCACATTCAAAGGACTATTGCGGACCATACTCCAGCTCAGCTATTCACCTCAAAAGTGAGTGAAGACAGATGGTTGAGACAGTGGAAAAGTCCATGTCAGGCGGTGCAGATCTGCTCAGCTGGACACAGATGGTGTACATTGGAGCAGGCATATTAAGCAGGAGTAGACAATGTGCAATGGTCTGATAGGTTGTCAAAGTGGTTTTATCATGATTGCAGAAACATTGGAGGAGTTCACCTGAACAATGAGGGGGGTAGCGTCGCAGATACTGGAAAGGATGTCTTCTTCATAAAGTGAACAGTTACATGGACTGACATGTGCTCCAATCAGCAGACTCTGGATGCCATTGCGTCAATTAGGTTAACAGATTGAGCTGCACTCCAACACAGTGGTAGCAGGAAACTACAGCTGGGCCGTGAGAGAGATGATATCGAAAGGGGATATGAAAGGGAGGACTCCACTCAAAGTGCTTTGATTTCTCACCCACAGCCCACCCGCCAGTCAGTAGCTGACATGCTGACCCATCTCCTGATAGCCAAGTTTGTTTCTGCACAACTGCAGGGGAAGCAACCTTCAGCTGGGCCCTCCCTGTCTCCAAACCCCAGTGAACGTCGGGCATTGTGGTGATTGTGTATCAATGCAATACAACTGAGCAAGCACTAGAGGGAGCACAGAGAGCTCTAAATACAGAGGAACAGGAAGTGAGGACACACTTCACAGAAGGGAGAACTGGTAGCAAGACACAGGGAGCAAGACACAGGCAGGCAGCATTTGAGGTAGCTGTAAGTTAAGCTCTGAAGACAGAACAAATTCACAATAAAGCATCTACTCCACCTTTGAGACTACGAGCTCTATTAAGACACAAGGAAAAACACATGATACCCAGGAGTGGCTTCAGACGCTTACTACAAGAGTACTCAGCTGCAGACACAGAAAGACCAAAATGGCAAGGAAAATTCCGACCGGGCATTCGACTGGGAAGACCTCGCTTATTCGATGATGTGGGCTGGAACCCCACCTCAGCTGGACTTAACCGGTAATGTAAGTAATGTCTGGAAAAGATTTAAATAAGTGTTCGATATATATATCGTAGCTAATGATTTAGCAGCAGCCTCAGACGAAATGAAAATAGCACTGCTCATCACAGGACATGAAGCTCGAAAAGTATATAATGCGTTTAAATACTCGAAAGCTGAAGACAGCAACAACTTACAAATAATACTAAAAAAATTTCAAGAGTACTGTACGGAATTTGAACAGCACTATATGCTTAGAGGCCAAACTGCACAGGGACTGAGTGATGCAAAACTCAAACAATCACTATCAGAACAGAAAGGGTTCAGTCTAGAAATCGCGAGTGAAAAGTACAGATCAAAAGGAGACAGTAACTTGAACTTCTCACATAGACAAAACGCTGAAATCCAGTTGAGATCAAAAGGAAGAAGTAACTTGAATTTTTCACAGAGACAAAACGCTGAGGTCCAGTTCAGATCGAAAGGAAAAGGTAACTTACACTTTTCAAAGGGAAAGAACGCTGAAATCCGCTGTAAAATGGCGTCGGAGCACATTTTACAGTCTCGGGGCAACAAAGGGAAAATCTGCGTCTGTGCTTGCGCAGGAAACAGAAGCCGCGCTTGCGCAGTTACAATCACCCATTTTGCGTTCTGCGCATGCGCGGCTTTCGCATGCGCAATGGACACAAAACCGCACATAAAGGAAGGCCGATTTGCGCATGTGCAATCAATTCCTACGCATGATGTCACGAGCGTCATGACGTCTGAGGATCTGGACCACGCCCACTTAAAAGGGAAATGCCCGAAAATTAAAAACAAGATACTTAAAGCTGTAAAACCCAGTTTTCTTATCTCAAAAGACAGAATAACGCCTGAACTTACACCAGCAGTTGAAAATAACTCTCACAACAAACTGGAACAAGCAGTCTGCACCACCCAAAGTGAAAAGAACAAAAAAAATCCGAAACAAAAAAAGATGATTTGTTTTTCGAACAATACTACTCAGACATGGCTGAGTTATTCGGATATGCTGATCACAGCATCAGCAACACGGTCGCAAAGCTCAACACGACTCTACTCGTGGTAGATGAATCCAACACCATGGTGCCATGGCAGATCGTCGATACATTGGATGACAGCAATACCCAAGATGAAGACGACGCCACACAGAGAGCACAGAAAGACTCCACAGGGAGAGCGATGACAGGCTCCACAGTGAGAGTGATCAAAGACTCCACAAAGAGAGTGACGCGAGCCTCCACAGACAGCTCGTTGAAAGACTACAAAATGGAAGCAAGCAAACACTCCCTGGCGAACACCATGCATGAACAAGACCATGAAGGTCAACCCGCCGTATCTGAGCAACCGCAAGCAGACTATGAAAGTCTACGAAGCTCACATAATCAAGAAGAAGACAATGTAAATCTACCCACTGCATGTGAAAATAGTGACAAGGTGATCACACCCGACATACAGGAGGTGCAGGATCACAGCGAGACTGACAGTTCTCAGCTCGTCTGTACAGAAGCACAGAGTAGGGCCACCCAAGAGTCCAGAGAGACCACGTCAATTGAAATCTTACAGATTTTGACTCCAGCAGAGGAGATCCAAGAGTCCAGAGAGACCACATCAATAGAAATCGTAAAGATTTTGACTCCAGAAGATGAGCACCAAGAGAGCAAAGGAGATGAATTAAATCTACCACAAATTACTCCAGAAGAGGAGCACCAAGGAAGCAAGGAAGAAGAATCAAATCCACCACAAATGACTGATGTCACCAGCATCAATGCAACATCAGATCATTTTCACCGTTCTCTAGACGAAACGTTCAATGTAACAGATTCCACAAAGGACACTCGCACCAATAACTGTGACAATGACAGGGGAGAATGTGCAAACTCCAGAGTCACCCGATGCCGGAATGGAAACCGGCCGACCTTGGCCACCCAGGCCGGCCGACCTTGGCCACCCAGGCCGGCCGACCTTCGCCACCCACGCCGGCCGACCTTGTTTGCTGCTGACAAAAATGTAGGAAATGGTTTTGGGTCCCTTTGGCCCTCATACACGCTCCCGCTCCTCCAATGGAACCTATTGGATGAAAGTGAAGCCTTCCGGTGTCGGAAATTATGGAGTCTCTAGCTGTCCAAAGTTCTGCATTTTTTCCCTGTAAGATTTTATCAAATAAACCCCCCCCCCCCCCCGAACTTGTATAAAAATAAAATGAATACAATAAATGAAAGAACTAAAAATTAAAGGAATAAAATAAATGAATAAAACCCGCTTGAACTTGTAATACAAAAAGCTGCGACCGTTAAAAAAAAATGCGGCCAGACACTCATTGAGCACAACAAGAAAAACAACAACCACAAGAAGCAGAGCAGAAACAAGAAAAACAACAACAGCAAGAACAAAAGCAACATGAAGCGCGATAAGAACAACAAAATTTGCAAGAAGCACTGCAGAAAAAAGAACAACAGCAACAACAAAAACTACAAGAAGACCACAACAAAAACAACAAGAAGCATAACAAAGACAACAACAAGCACGACAAGAACCAAGACAGAAACGACAAAAACAACAAGAACGACAATGAAAACAACAAAGACAGACACAACAAAAACAGCAACAAAAACGACAATGAAAACATCAAAGACAGAAACAACAACAATGAAACTACGACTTGTACAAAATGGTACAACTCTGCACATGAAGGACAATGCCACAGCACACTGCAAAACAATGACAAGACTACAAACATGCCATGGGATGACAACGAATCTCACAAACTCACATCTGCTCCAGAACAAGCAAGCACACCGGCTTTCAAGGCAGATGACATACTAAATTGATACCACAAGCACAGAAAAAAGTCCATGTCAGTCAACATCAGTGGTTCGACCATGCAAACACCTCGGGATGACGTATTGGTTACTTAAAATAACAAGAACACCGACAACATTCACAACGGAGTTGCAATATCGATATCACCACGTCAACAACGAAAAAGAAAAAACTCAATGAACAAATTCATTAAGTTTGGACTCATAAATGTTTTTATTAAGATTGGACTCATAAATATAAATTGGCTTTGTAAAATATGCAATAGCACCATCACTTGTATAGATACACATATCGTAAGTAATCTAACAGTTTTGTACAATTTTCTTTAACGATGTACAGAAAATATGTAAAGAAAAAAGGAGGGATGTGGTGATTGTGTATCAATGTAGATGCAATACAACTGAGCAAGCATTAGAGGGAGCACGGGAGAGCTATAATTACAGAGGGACAGGAAGTGAGGACACACTTCACAGTAGGGAGAACTGGTAGCAAGACACAGGGAGCAAGATACAGGCAGGCAGCATTTGAGGTAGCTGTAAGTTAAGCTCTGAAGACAGAACAAATTCACAATAAAGCATCTACTCCACCTTTGAGACTACGAGCTTTATTAAGACACAAGGAACAACACAGGCATCTCAACAGTCAAAGCGGGCAGATGAGCAACCTGCTTGGAAGTCTGTTGAAACATAAGCTATGTCACATTGGAGTAACAGAAAAAAGAGTAAGCTGCACAAAGCGATGAACATAGATGTCTGAGAAAAATAAATGTTGTCCTTTATTTGACTAGTTTATTATGTGACAGTTTTTTGAAGCCAGGAGTGCAGTCAAAGTATTGTAAAAGTGTGAGATAATGAACTTAATTTAGATTAAGAGGATTTCCTGCAGGGTAGTTAATTGGAGACATTGTGCTGGCTTCTCCGTGGGAAATTGTGAAACGCGATCGGACAGAGAATCGGCTCCGACGCCGAAATCGGGCCTGACACTAGTTTCACAACAAATCGGCATTCTCTGGACCTCCTAAAGTGAGGAATCACGGCGCCTGCCGTCCGGCCCCGAAGTACAGTACGCATCTCATTATTGACCGTGACGACCGATTCTCTGGGTCGCCAGCGATTCTGCGCCTCGGATGGGCCGAATTCCCAACGGCGTGTTTCTAATGTGTTACACAAAATCATGAACCTGGTGTGCTGGCTGAGGCAGCTGAGAGAGGAGGTAGGAGGTGGCATGGAGGGACGGCAGGCTCCCGGACCACCGTGCTTCCTGCGGGGGGCACTGCCAGGGCCGGGGGAGGGGGCGGGAAGTGGGGGGTGACAGGCCGAGCAGCCAGGGAGCACCCAACAGGACAGGGGAGGTCCCAGGCACCGAGCGCCATTACGGCGGTCATTTTTCTGGCCACCCACCCTGGCCCCTGGGCGCACGCAGAGAAAACAGCAGTATGGGTGGATGCCCCCCCCCCCCCCCCCCCCGACCACCCCCACTGGGGGACCACCCAGGGCCACGCCAACGATAGCCCCCAGTGAGGGTAGTGCCATCAAACAGTGGCCCTGGCATCAGCGACAGGCCCCAGGACCGGGGGCACCGACGGAGACGGGGTGCGGGGGTGGGGACCATGCGTGGTTGGGGCGTGCGGTGACAACCGGTGCCACCGTGCAGCCCATGGTACCCGGTTGTGCCTGCCTTTATGCGCTATTATAGCATGTTTGCCTTTCATCCACCCTGCAGATAATTGTGCCAAGGAGGTGCCAGAGGGTCTTTCCAGTCGCTGAGTGGGGACCTGTCCGGTGTCTCCCAGACATCGGCGCACAGACGCACCTGCGCCATCTCGGATGCCCTGTATGCCCAGGTGGAGCAGTACATCCAGTACCCTGTGAACGGCGCCCACCAGGATGCCCAGACAGCGGGATTCGCCTCCATCGCCGGGATGCCCCGGATCCAGGGGGTCACCGATGGGGTGCATGTCACCTCTGGCACTGGCAGATAACAGGCCGCTCTTCACCAACAGGAAGGGATACCACTCCACGAACATTCAGGTTGTCTGTGACCATCAGGTGCGGATCCTGTACGTCTGCGCCTGGTACCCGGGCAGTGTACATGTCTCATTGATCTTCGCACAATCTGTGATCCCCGACATGTTCGAGGTGCACCCCCCTCGGCTGGGTGGCTGGTTGCTGGGCGACAGGGGTTACCCATTCCGGTCATGGCTGATGACACCTATACGGAGGCCATAGACCAATCCGGAGCACCGCTACAGTGATGCCCATGGTGCGACCAGGGGTGTGGTGGAAAGGTGCTTCGGGGTGCTAAAGATGCGCTTCAGGTGCCTGGACCACTCTGGAGTGGCCATCCAATGTGAGGCAAGTAGTGTCGGCCGCATCGTGGTGGTCTGCTGTATCCTCCATAATATAGCCCAGCAGAGGGCCGATGTGCTGGAGGAGGATGAGTAGCAAGGGCATGCCTCATCAGATGAAGAGGATGAGGGGGAGGGGACAATGGGCGGGAATTGAGGGCTGGACATGGGAGGGAGGATGCACTACCTGCGCTATCGGCAGGGCCAGTGAGCACGGGACACATTAATCAAGACGCGTTTCACCAACTAGGGGAGGGGAGTCACTGGCCAGGAGCAAGGACACCACAATACCACACCCCCCTTCACCACCGAACACCTTCACCTCCCACACCACCGACCACCCTCAGCTCCCACACCACCAACCACCCTCACCTCGCACACCACCAAACACCTTCACCTCCCTCTGGTGATCCACCACTATATATATATGTGTGTGCCTGTATTAGGGGATGTACAGCAGTACCTGCTATTACAGGTTTGTTGGTAAGCCCCTGCCGGCTAGCTCCGCCCACAGGGAGCAGTATAAATATTCATGAGTGCTTCTGAGCTGCCATTCTACCAGCTGCAGTCGAAGGATAACATCTCACGGTAATAAAGCCTCTCTCGTACCGCTTCGAGTCTTAGTGTGCAATTGTTAGCGCATCGATTTATTACCGTGAGATTTTCCGCATCATGGACATCAGAATAAAACCCGACCGCTTGCAGCTGGATCCACAATCGCCAAACGCCAGAAAAGACTTTAACCACTGGCTGGCTTGCTTCGAGGCCAACATGACCTCAGCGGACCCTGCACCGTCAGAAGCTCAGAAAATTCAACTCCTCTATTCAAGGTTGAGCTCCAGCGTGTTTCCGCTGATACAGGACGCGCCGAACTACGCACGTGCCATGGAACTACTCAAAGAAAATTACGTCCAGTCAACGAACACTCTGTTTGCGAGGCATGTACTTGCCACTCGCGTCCAGCAACCGGGTGAGTCGATTGAGGACTTCTGGCGGGCCCTTATCCCTCTAGTACGCGACTGCGAGTGCCAGGCCGTCACGGCCACGGAACATTCCAATCTCCTCCTGCAAGATGCTTTTGTGACGGGTATTGCATCGAACCCCATCCGGCAACGACTGCTGGAAGGGGCCGCGCTCGATCTAGCGGCGACAAAGATTTCAGCGCTCTCTATGACGGTCGCTTTCCGTAACGTACAATCCTACCCCGCCCGCCGCGCGGTCCACCCATCCTACCCCTCGTGGACCCCGCAACCGACCCCCCCAACTAGGGCCGCTCCCGCACAGTATGCCTGCGCTGCTCGCCACACCGCACACACTGGGGGTCCCCGCTGCTACTTCTGCGGCCAGCAGAAGCAGCTCCACCAGCGCTGCCCGGCCCGCACCACAACCTGTAAATCCTGTGGCAAGAAATGCCACTTTGCAGCGGAGTGTCAGGCCCACTACTCGTCGGACTCTTCGGACAATCGGCCACTACTCACCTCCATGACGCTCGACCAAACCCGTCCTCGCAACCTGGCAACCGCTTCAACGACGGTGCTCGTCAACAGCCACGCGACCTACTGCTTACTTAACTCCGGGAGCACCGATAGCTTCATCCATCGGGACACGGTAAGGCGCTGCTCCCTCACGGTCCATCCCGCCAACCAGCAGATCTCCCTGGCCTCCGGATGGCACTCTGTACCGATTTGGGGTTTCTGTATGGTCAACCTCACAGTACAAGGCGTTGAATTCAGCCGTTTCCGCCTGTACGTTCTCCCCAACCTCTGTGCTACACTTTTACTGGGCCTGGATTTCCAATGTAACCTCCAGAGCCTCACCCCATAAATTCGGCGGGCCCCTACCCCCACTCACCGTTTGCGGCCTCACGACCCTCAAGGTTGACCCTCCCTCCCTCTTTGCCAATCTGACTGCAGATTGCAAGCCCGTCGCCACCAGGAGCAGACGGTACAGCGCCCAGGACAGGGCCTTCATCAGGTCCGAAGTCCAGCGGCTGCTTCGGGAGGGTATCATCGAGGCCAGCAACAGTCCCTGGAGAGCCCAAGTGATGGTGGTTAAAACTGGGGAGAAACACAGGATGGTCGTGGACTACAGCCAGACCATCAACCGGTACACGCAGCTCGACGCGTACCCCCTCCCTCGCATATCTGATATGGTCAATCAGATTGCACAGTACCGGGTCTTCTCAACAATTGACCTGAAATCCGCCTACCACCAGCTCCCCATTCGTAAATCGGACCGTCCCTACACTGCCTTCGAGGCGGACGGTCGCCTCTATCAATTCCTTAGGGTTCCCTTCGGCGTCACTAACGGGGTCTCGGTATTTCAAAACGAAATGGACCGAATGGTTGACCGGTACGGACTGCGGGCCACGTTTCCGTACTTAGACAATGTCACCATCTGCGGCCATGACCAACAGGACCATTACGCCAACCGTGCCAAATTTCTCCACACCGCATCTCTCCTCAACCTCACTTATAACACGGAGAAGTGCGTGTTCAGCATGAACCGCTTAGCCATCTTCGGCTACGTAGTCCAAAGCGGACTCCTGGGGCCTGATCCCGACTGCATTCGCCCCCTCATGGAGCTCCCCCTCCTCCAATGCCCCAAGGCCCTCAAACGCTGCCTGGGGTTCTTTTCATACTACGCCCAGTGGGTCCCACAATACGTGGACAAGGCCCGCCCACTGATCCAGTCCACGCAATATCCCCTCACGGCCGAGGCACAACAGGCCTTCGCCCGTATTCGCTCAGACATAGCCAAGACCGGGATGCACGCAGTAGACGAGACACTGCCCTTCCAAGTAGAGAGTGATGCTTCAGATGTCCCCTTGCCGCCACTCTAAACCAGGCAGGCAAACCCATCGCATTCTTTTCCCGCACCCTCCATGCCTCCGAAATTCAACATTCGTCTGTTGAAAAGGAGGCCCAGGCAATCGTTGAAGCGGTGCGGCACTGGAGGCATTACCTGGCCGGCAGGAGGTTCACCCTCCTCACTGACCAACGGTCGGTTGCCTTCATGTTTAACAACACGCAGCGGGGCAAGATCAAAAATGACAAAAGCTTGAGGTGGAGAATCGAGCTCTCCACCTATAATTATGAGATCTTGTATCGCCCTGGCAAGCTCAACAAGCCCCCAGACGCCCTCTCCCGAGGTACATGTGCCAGCGCACAAGTGAACCAGCACCATGCCCTGCACGATAACCTTTGCCATCCGGGGGTCACTCGGTTGTACCACCTAGTCAAAGCACGCAATCTGCCCCACTCCGTTGAGGAAGTACGGACAGTCACCAGAGACTGCCAGGCCAGACCGCGCGTGCCTGGTGAAAGCGTCCCGCCCCTTTGAACGCCTCAGCCGTGGATTTCAAAGGGCCCCTCCCCTCCACCGACTGCAACACGTATATCCTTAGTGTGGTCGATGGATTCTCCAGGTTCCCCTTCGCCATCCCATGCCCGGATATGACGTCTGCCACCGTCATCAAGGCCCTCGATTCCATATTCGCTCTGTTCGGATTCCCCGCCTACATCCACAGTGACAGGGGATCCTTGTTCATGAGCAATGAGCTGCGTCAGTTCCTTCTCAGCAGGGGTATTGCCTCCAGCAGGACGACCAGCTACAACCCCCGGGGAAACGGGCAGGTAGAGAGGGAGAACGGGACGGTATGGAGGGCCGTCCAGCTGGCCCTACGGTCCAGAAACCTCCCAGCCTCTCGCTGGCAGCAGGTCCTCCCTGATGCACTCTACTCCATTCGGTCACTGCTGTGCACCGTGACTAACAAAACACCCCATGAACGTGTTTTTAGCTTCTCTAGGATGTCTACATCCGGGGTGTCACTCCCGACTTGGCTCGCAGCTCCAGGGCTGGTCCTACTGCATAGGCATGTCCGACTCCACAAGGCGGACCCTCTGGTGGACAGGGTACGCCTGCTCCACGCGAACCCCCAGTATGCCTATGTGGAGTTCCCCGACGGCCGCCAGGATACAGTCTCGCTCAGGGACCTGGCTCCCTCGGGTGCCAATCCCACTCCTACACACCTCCCCACCCACGCGCCGCCCTCCCCTTCCCCGGCGCCCCCAGCATCAGCCCCACCAGGTCCATCCCTCGTTTCCCTGCCCACACTAGAGGACATGGACGATTTTGGCACGCTCCCGGAGTCGTCCAGCCACTGGACTGCCCCAACACTGCCAGCACCAACACTGCCAGCACCAACACTGATGCCGTCGACGCCGACACCGCCTGTACAGACGTCGCCACCACTGCTGCGTCGCTCTCAACGCACCGTCAGACCACCGGTCAGACTCAACCTATGACGGGCACCGGGTTGCAAGATGGACACTTGATTTTTTTCCCCCTCCCCTCTGTAAATAAATCACGGATTATGAATATAGTTTCACGTCACTCCCGCCGGACTCATTCTTAACAAGGGGTGAATGTGGTGATCCACCACTGTATATATATGTGTGTGCCTGTATTAGGGGATGTACAGCAGTACCTGTATTACAGGTTTGTCGGTAAGCCCCTGCTGGCTAGCTCCGCCCACAGGGAGCAATATAAATATTCATGAGTGCTCCTGAGCTGGCATTCTACCAGCTGCAGTCGAAGGATAACAGCTCACGGTAATAAAGCCTCTCTTGTACCGCTTCGAGTCTTGTGTACAATTGTTAGCGCATCACTCCCACACCACCAAACACCCTCACCTCCCACACCACTAAACACACTCACCTCCCACACCACCGAACACACCCACCTCCCACACCACCGAACACACCCACCTCCCACACCACCAAACCCCCTCACCTCCCACACCACTGAACACACTCACCTCCCACACCACTGAACACACCCACCTCCCACACCACCAAACACCCTCACCTCCCACACCACTGAACACACCCACCTCCCACACCACCAAACACCCTCACCTCCCACACCACCGAACACACCCACCTCCCACACCATCGAACACCCTCACCTCCCACACCACCGAACACACCCACCTCCCACACCACCAAACACCCTCACCTCCCACACCACTAAACACCCTCACCTCCCACACCACCGAACACACCCACCTCCCACACCACCGAACACACCCACCTCCCACACCACCGAACACACCCACCTCCCACACCACTGAACACACTCACCTCCCACACCACTGAACACACTCACCTCCCACACCACCGAACACACCCACCTCCCACACCACCGAACACACCCACCTCCCACACCACCGAACACACCCACCTCCCACACCACCGAACACACCCACCTCCCACACCACCGAGCACACCCACCTCCCACACCACCGAACACACCCACCTCCCACACCACCGAACACCCTCACCTCCCACACCACCGAACACACCCACCTCCCACACCACCGAACACACCCACCTCCCACACCACCGAACACACCCACCTCCCACACCACTGAACGCACTCACTTCCCACACCACCGAACACACCCACCTCCCACACCACCGAACACACCCACCTCCCACACCACCGAACACACCCACCTCCCACACCACTGAACACACTCACCTCCCACACCACCGAACACCCTCACCTCCCACACCACCGAACACCCTCACCTCCCACACCATCGAACACCCTCACCTCACCCACCACTGAACACACCCACCTCCCACACAATCGAACACCCTCACCTCCCACACCACTGAACACACCCACCTCCCACACCACTGAACACACCCACCTCCCACACCACTGAACACACTCACCTCCCACACAATCGAACACCCTCACCTCCCACACCACTGAACACACCCACCTCCCACACCACTGAACACACCCACCTCCCACACCACTGATCACACTCACCTCACCCACCATCGAACACCCTCACCTCCCACACCACTAAACACCCTCACCTCCCACACCACTAAACACCCTCACCTCCCACACCACTGAACACCCTCACCTCCCACACCACCGAACACCCTCTCCTCCCACACCACTGAACACCCTCACCTCCCACACCACCGAACACCCTCTCCTCCCTCACCACCGAACACCCTCACCTCCCACACCACCGAACACACCCACCTCCCACACCACCGAACACACCCACCTCCCACACCACTGAACACACTCACCTCCCACACCCACCTCCCACACCACCGAACACACCCACCTCCCACACCACAGAACACACCCACCTCCCACACCACCGAACACACCCACCTCCCACACCACCGAACACACCCACCTCCCACACCACCGAACACCCTCACCTCCCACACCACCGAACACACCCACCTCCCACACCACCGAACACACCCACCTCCCACACCACCGAACACACCCACCTCCCACACCATCGAACACCCTCACCTCCCACACCACCGAACACCCTCACCTCCCACACCATCGAACACCCTCACCTCCCACACCACTGAACACACTCACCTCCCACACCACCGAACACCCTCACCTCCCACACCACCGAACACCCTCACCTCCCACACCACCGAACACACCCACCTCCCACACCACCGAACACACTCACCTCCCACACCACCGAACACCCTCACCTCCCACACCACCGAACACCCTCTCCTCCCTCACCATCGAACACCCTCACCTCCCACACCATCGAACACCCTCACCTCCCACACCACTGAACACACTCACCTCCCACACCACCGAACACCCTCTCCTCCCTCACCACTGAACACCCTCACCTCCCTCACCACTGAACACCCTCACCTCCCACACCACTGAACACACTCACCTCCCACACCACCGAACACACCCACCTCCCACACCACTGAACACACTCACCTCCCACACCACCAAACACACCCACCTCCCACACCACTGAACACACTCACCTCCCACACCATCGAACACCCTCACCTCACCCACCACTGAACACACCCACCTCCCACACCACCGAACACACCCACCTCCCACACCACCAAATCCCCTCACCTCCCACACCACCGAACACCCTCACCTCCCACACCACTGAACACCCTCACCTCCCACACCACCGAACACACCCACCTCCCACACCACTAAACACACTCACCTCCCACACCATCGAACACCCTCACCTCACCCACCACTGAACACACTCACCTCCCACACAATCGAACACCCTCACCTCCCACACCACTGAACACACCCACCTCCCACACCACTGAACACACTCACCTCCCACACCATCAAACACCCTCACCTCCCCACCATTGAACACCCTCACCTCCCGCACAATCGAACACCCTCACCTCCCACACCATCGAACACCTTCACCTCCCACACTCACAACCCACAGCACCGAACACCTTCACCTCCCCCACCGCCAAAAGCTCTCACCTCCCACACCACCAAAAGCTCTCACCTCCCACACCACCAAAAGCTCTCACCTCCCACACTACCAAAAACCGTCACCTCCCACACCACCGAACACCCTCACCTCCCACACCACCAGGCACCCTCACCTGCCACACCACTAGGCACCCACACCTCCCACACCACCTGGCACACTCACCTCCCACACCACCGAACACCCTCACCCACACCACCAGGCACCCTCACCTGCCACACCACTAGGCACCCACACCTCCCACACCACTAGGCACCCTCACCTCCCACACCACCAGGCACCCTCACCTGCCACACCACTAGGCACCCACACCTCCCACACCACCTGGCACACTCACCTCCCACACCACCGAACACCCTCACCTCCCCCACCACCAAACTATCCTCATGCATACCCCCTCCGTTATATATACCTGCAGCCCTATGAGCTGGGGGCACTGGGTTGGCAGTGACAGCCAGTCTGGTCCACGGGATGGAGGATGATAGCAGCCTGCGCTGTGATGAGTTCCATACTCCACCTGGGTGATCACGACATGCGACCTTGCCAGTCCATCACACGGCCCTGTCAATTAGCTGGGGAGGGGGTGATGGGGATGGTCAGGGGAGGGGGGTCCTACAGGGTCCACCCACTGGGCCTCACTCGTCCACCACCCCTCACCCCCAGTGGCCATCACTGACCGACCCACTCCCACACCCACCAGACAGAGCACCAAGGCTGGTTTTAACAATGTGAACATGTGTTTATTCTGAACAATTATATACAGTCTGTGTCTTAGCCCCTATATCGAAGCTGTGCCCTGCATCTGTGTCAACTTAACTGGTGTCTAGCTTTCTTGACTTACGGGCCCTATCACTCTGCCTTTGTGATTCTCTAGATGGTACAGCAGGAATGGAGACGGACCACTGTGACTCCTGCCCTGCGATGAGGATCCCCGTTGGGGCACGTCTCCTGGGGCGGCCTGGCCTGGATGGGCCCGGCTGCTCCTCGGGCACTCCGGTGGTGTGGTGCTGCCCTGTTCTGCCCGCTGTCCATCAGGTTCAGCAGGGACAGTGGGGAATGCGAGGTGCTGCTGTTTTACATAGACATAGAATTTACAGTGCAGAAGGAGGCCATTCAGCCCATCGAGTCTGCACCGGCTCTTGGAAAGAGCACCCTACCCAAGCCCATACCACCACCCCACCCAATAACCCAGTAACCCCGCCCAACATTAAGGGCAATTTGGACCCTAAGGGCAATTTAGCACGGCCAATCCACCTAACCTGCACCTAACCTGCACGTCTTTGGGCTGTGGGAGGAAACCGGAGCACCCGGAGGAAACCACGCACACACGGGGAGAACGTGCAGACTCCACACAGACAGTGACCCAAGCCGGGATTCAAACCTGGGACCCTGGAGCTGTGAAGCATTTGTGCTATCCACAATGCTATCGTGTTTTACGGGACCTCCCCTGCAGGAGTCACGGGCCCCAGGACCTCCTCCTCCTCCCTCGGGGTGTCCGGTGGCTCCCGGGCTTCTCCTTGGGACGGGGTTGCGAGTGAAGCCACCCCCCTGTGCCCTCCCCCCCATCACTGGCGCTACCAGTACTGGAGGCTCTCTCTGGTGTTGACAAGGATCTGAACGTTAACGGCCATGGAGCACAGGGAGTGGCCCAGCTCCATCTGGGACTGCAGAACATTACTCTGCGAATGTACCACCGCCCTGAGGGTCTGTGCCACATCAGCCAGTGAGTGGGCCGCGTCCCTCATGGTGTAGGCCACGTCCCTCATGGTGTGGGCCATATCCCTCATGGTGTGGGCCATATCCCTCATGGTGTGGGCCATATCCCTCATGGTGTGGGCCATATCCCTCATGGTGTGGGCCGCGTCCCTCATGGTGTGGGCCACTTCCCTCATGGTGTGGGCCACTTCCCTCATGGTGTGGGCCGCCTCCCTCAGGGTGTGGGCCATATCCCTCAGGGTGTGGGCCACGTCCCTCAGGGTGTGGGCCACATCCCTCATGGTGTGGGCCATATCCCTCAGGGTGTGGGCCACATCCCTCATGGTGTGGGCCGCATCCCTCAGGGTGTGGGCCACATCCCTCAGGGTGTGGGCCGTATCCCTCAGGGTGTGGGCCACGTCCCTCATGGTGTGGGCCGCCTCCCTCAGGGTGTGGGCCACATCCCTCATGGTGTGGGCCGTGTTCCTCATGGTGTGGGCCACGTCCCTCATGGTGTGGGCCGCCTCCCTCAGGGTGTGGGCCACATCCCTCAGTGTGTGGGCCACGTCCCTCATGGTGTGGGCCACGTCCCTCATGGTGTGGGCCGTGTTCCTCATGGTGTGGGCCACATCCCTCATGGTGTGGGCCACATCCCTCATGGTGTGGGCCACATCCCTCAGGGTGTGGGCCACATCCCTCATGGTGTGGGCCACGTCCCTCATGGTGTGGGCCACATCCCTCATGGTGTGGGCCACGTCCCTCATGGTGTGGGCCACGTCCCTCATGGTGTGGGCCACATCCCTCATGGTGTGGGCCGCCTCCCTCAGGGTGTGGGCCACATCCCTCATGGTGTGGGCCGTGTTCCTCATGGTGTGGGCCACATCCCTCATGGTGTGGGCCACGTCCCTCATGGTATGGGCCACATCCCTCATGGTGTGGGCCACGTCCCTCATGGTGTGGGCCGCCTCCCTCAGGGTGTGGGCCACATCCCTCATGGTGTGGGCCGCCTCCCTCAGGGTGTGGGCCACATCCCTCATGGTGTGGGCCACATCCCTCATGGTGTGGGCCGCCTCCCTCAGGGTGTGGGCCGCCTCCCTCAGGGTGTGGGCCACGTCCCTCATGGTGTGGGCCGCCTCCCTCAGGGTGTGGGCCACATCCCTCATGGTGTGGGCCACATCCCTCATGGTGTGGGCCGCCTCCCTCAGGGTGTGGGCCACATCCCTCATGGTGTGGGCCGCCTCCCTCAGGGTGTGGGCCACATCCCTCATGGTGTGGGCCGTGTTCCTCATGGTGTGGGCCACATCCCTCATGGTGTGGGCCGTGTTCCTCATGGTGTGGGCCACGTCCCTCATGGTGTGGGCCACGTCCCTCATGGTGTGGGCCACGTCCCTCATGGTGTGGGCCACGTCCCTGGGAGCGTGGCCCACATCGGCCAGTGAGTGGGCCACCTCCCTCTGGTCCTCTTAAAGGGCACTCCCATCACACCTCCCCCCGAGAAAAATAAATAAACCATTAACTTCAAAGATGGTTTTATTTTTCACCTTTTCACTTTTCCAGTAAGAACAATTGGCAATAAATATACATTTTATAAACAAAAACAAAACAGGCAAACACTGATAAGAATACAGTCCATTTTACTTCTTCCACCATCGAACCTGCTTCTCTTCATCATATTAGCGACAAAGCATCGGCTATCACATTTTCGCATCCTGCCACATGTATAATTCTTAAATGAAATGGCTGTAACAATAAACTCCATCGAAACAGTCTGGCATTTTTATTCCTGAATCGCTCCAAAAACGTCAATGGATGATGATCAGTATATATAATTGTTTCAGACAAATTGCTGGTAACATAAATGTTAAAATGTTGCAAAGCTCAAAGTCTCCTTTTCAATTGTTGAATACTTCCTCTGGTGATTGTTCGATTTCTTGGAAAAATATCAAGTAGGCTGCTCTATTCCTTTGTTGTCTTCTTGCAAGAGCACAGCACCTACCCACACATCACTCACATCGACAGCCACTTTGAATGGCTTTGTGTAATTTGGGGTGGCCAACACAGGAGCAGTGGTTACAGAGCCTTCAGGCCGTCAAATGCCTGTTGACACTCCGTCATCCACTGAACTTTGCTACACTTCTTCAGTAAGTCCGTCAGTGGAGCAACCACGCTGCTAAAATTCAGCACAAATTTTTGTCCCTCTATCTCTCTGCTGTCCATCACTCTCTAGTGTTTCTCACTCTCTCAGCTGTCCCTTTCTCTGCCATGGCTCACTCCATCTGCTGTCCCTTTACCTCTCTGCCGCCCCTCGCTATCTGTGCCAGCCCTCACACTACCTGCCGGCCCTCCCTCATTCTTCGGCCCCTCGCTGCTTCTGCACTCCATCCCTCCCTCTGCTATCCATCATTCTCTCTGCCCTCCCTCACCATCTCTGCCCTCCCTCGGTCTCTCTGCCATCCCTCACTCCCTCGCTGTCTGTCATCCCTCGTTCTCCCTGCTGTCCCTCGCTCCATCTGCCCTCCCCACCGCTCCATCTGCACTCCCTCGCTCTCTGTTGCTCCTCACTCTCTCTTCTATCCCTTGCTCTCTCTGCCAACCCTTGCTCCCTCTGACCACCCTCCCTCTCTCTGCCATCCCTTGCTCCCTCTACCACTCCTTGTTCTCTCTGCCATCCCTCACTCCCTCTGCCACTCCTTGTTCTCTCTGCCATCCATCGCTCCCTCTGACCTTCCTCCCTCACTCTGCCATCCGTCACTCCCTCTGCCGCTCCCAGTTCTGTCTGCCGTCCCTCGCACTCTCTGATCTTCCTCCCTTGCTGAGCCTCCCTCGCTCTCTCTGCCATCCCTTGGTCGCTCTGCTGTCCTTCCCTCTCTCTGCCGTTCCTCTTGCTCTTTGCTGCCCCTCACTCCATGTCATTCCTCGCTCTCTCTGCTGTTCCTCGCTCCCTCTTCCATCCCTCAGTCTCTCTGCCTTCTCTCGCTGCCTCTGCCATCCCTTATTCCCTCTGGTGACCTGCATTCCGTCTGCCATCCCTTATTCCCTCTGGTGACCCGCATTCCGTCTGCCATCCCTTATTCCCTCTGGTGACCCGCATTCCGTCTGCCATCCCTTATTCCCTCTGGTGACCTGCATTCCGTCTGCCATCCCTTATTCCCTCTGCCAACCCTCGCTTCCTTTGCCATCCCTCGTCCCTCGGCCTTCCCTCGTCCCTCTGCCCTCCCTCATCACTCTGTCATCCCTCTTCCATCCCTCTCTCTGCATCCCTCCCTCTCTCTGCCATTCTGCCTTCTCTGTGCCATTCTGCCCTCACTCTGCCATCCCTCACTTTCTCTGTTGTCCCTTGCTATCTTTGCCAACCCGCCGTTCTTCACTTTCTGCCGACTCACACTCCCTACCGACCCACCCTCATTCTGCCGCACTCACTCCCTCTGCCAACTCACACTCCCTCTGCCGACTCACACTCCCTCACCAACCCTCCCTCATTCTGCCGCCCTCACTCCCTCTGCCGACTCTCACTCCCTCTGCCGACTCGCACTCCCTCACCGACCCTCCCTCACTCTGCCATCCCTCCATCTCTCTGCCATCCCTCTGATGCACAACCAATTGCACGAAAGACTCAGATTGGTACAACTGTGGCTTTATTACAGTCAGATGCATGGCCTCCTACTGCTGCTGGCGAAATGGCTGATCAGAAGGAGGACACGCATATTTATACAGCTCCTAGTGGGCGGAGCTAGACGGCAGGTGCTACCGGCGAACCTGTAGTGCAGGTCCTACCGTACATCCCCTACTGGTGCACAGAGGTTCATCACATTCACCCCCTGTTAAAAATGAGTCCGGCGGGGGTGGCGTGGAACTATATACAGATTTACAAATAATTTACAGTGGGGAGGTGAAAACAATATGTCCATTTTGGTAGTCCGGTGCCCGTTAGAGGTTCAGTCGGTCCGGTGGTTTGACGGTTCGCTGGAAGCGACGTAACGGTGGCGGCGATGTCGGTGCTGGCCAGTAGTCGGATGACTCCGGGAGCCTGCCGAAATCTTCCTCGTCCTCCAGCGTGGGCAGGGGAAGGAGGGATGGACCTGGTGGGGCTAATGTTGGGAAAGTGTGTGGGAGTGGGCGTGGCACCCGAGGGAGCCAGGTCCCTGAGTGAGACCGTATCCTGGCAGCCGTCGGGGAACTCCACATAGGCATACAGGGGGTTGGCGTGGAGCAAGTGTACCCTGTCCACCTAGGGGTCCGCCTTGTGGAGTCGGATGTGCCTACGTAGACGGACCGGTCCTGGAGCTGCGAGACATGTCGGGAGCAACACCCCGGATGTGGACTTCCTGGGGAAGGTAAAAACACGTTCATGGGGTGTGTTATTCGTGGCAGTGCACAGTAGAGACCGTATGGAGTGTAGTGCATCAGGGAGTACCTGCTGCCAGCGAGAGGCTGGGAGGTTTCTGGACCTTAGGGCCAGCTAGACGGCCCTCCAAACCGTCCCATTCTCCCTCTCTACCTGCCCGTTTCCCCGGGGATTGTAGCTGGTTGTCCTGTTGGAGGCAATACCCCTGCTGAGCAGGAACTGGCACAGCTCATCGCTCATGAATGAGGATCCCCTGTCGCTGTGGATGTAGTCGGGGAAACCGAACAGAGCGAATATGGTGTTGAGGGTTTTGGTGATGGTGGCAGACGTCATATCGGGGCATGGGATGGCGAAGGGGAACCTGGAGAATTCATCGACCACATTGAGGATATATGTGTTGCGGTCGGTAGAGGGGAGGTGCCCTTTGAAGTCCACGCTGAGGCGTTCAAAGGGGCGGGACGCTTTCACCAGGCGCGCGCGGTCCGGCTGGTAGAAGTGCGGCTTGCACTCCGCACAGACCTGGCAGTCTCTGGTAACTGTCAGTACGTCCTCGACGGAGTAGGGCAGATTGCGGGCTTTGATGAGGTGGTATAATCGAGTGACCCCCGGGTGACAAAGGCTGTCGTGCAGGGCCAGGAGTTGGTCTGCTTGTGCACTGGCACATGTACCTCGGGAGAGGGCGTCCGGGGGCTCGTTGCTGGGGCGATACAAAATCTTGTAATTGTAGGTGGAGAGCTCGATTCTCCAGCGCAAGATTTTATCATTTTTGATCTTGCCCTGCTGCATGTTGTTGAACATGAAGGCTACCGACCGCTGGTTAGTGAGGAGAGTGGATCTCCTGCCGGCCAGGTAATGCCTCCAATGCCGCAAAGCTTCAACGATAGCCTGGGCCTCTTTTTCAACAGATGAGTGCCGAATTTCAGAGGCATGAAGGGTGTGGGAAAAGAATGCCACGGGTCTGCCTGTCTGGTTTAGAGTGGCAGCGAGGGCGACATCTGAAGCGTCACTTTCTACACGAAAGGGGAGTGTCTCATCTACTGCGTGCATCCCGGCCTCGGCTATGTCTGCTCTAATACGGGCGAAGGCATGTTGTGCCTCGGCCGTGAGGGGAAATTGGGTGGACTGTATGAGTGGGCGGGCCTTGTCCACGTAGTTTGGGACCCACTGGGCGTAGTAGGAGAAGAACCCAAGGCAGCGTTTGAGGGCCTTGGGGCAGTGGGGGAGGGGAAGCTCCATGAGGGGACGCATGTGGTCGGGATCGGGCCCCAGGAGTCCATTTTGGACTACATAGCCGAGGATGGCTAGACGGGTCATGCGGAACACACACTTCTCCTTGTGTTGCCCTATTATGTATTCTCATGTATTTTCTTGAATTCTGTTTAATTCCCTTTTCTTCCCATGTACTGAATGATCTGTTGAGCTGCTTGCAGAAAAATACTTTTCACTGTACCTCAGTACACGTGACAATAAACAAATCCAATCCAATCCTTGTTGCATGTAAGATTGAGGAGAGTGGCGGTGCGGAGAAATTTAGAGAGGTTAGCGTTGTGGTCCTGCTGGTCATGGCCGCAGATGGTGACGTTGTCCAGGTACAGAAACGCAGACCGTACCGGTTAACCATTCGGTCCATCTCCCTTTGGAAGACTGAGACCCCGTTAGTGACGAAATTGATAGAGGCAACCGTCCGCCTCGAAGGCAGTGTATGGACCGTCCGATTTACGGATGGGGAGCTGGTGGTAGGCGGATTTCAGGTCGATTGTTGAGAAGACCCGGTACTGTGCAATCTGATTGACCATATCAGATATGCGAGGGAGGGGGTACGTGTCGAGCTGCGTGTACCGGTTGATGGTCTGGCTGTAGTCCACGACCATCCTGTGTTTCTCCCCAGTTTTAACCACCACCACTAGGGCTCTCCAGGGGCTATTGCTGGCCTCGATAATACCCTCCCGAAGCAACCGCTGGATTTCGGACCTGATGAAGGCCTTGTCCTGGGTGCTGTCTGCTCCTGGTGGCAACGGGCTTGCAATCCGCAGTTAGATTGGCAAAGTGGGAGGGTGGGGTCAACCTTGAGGGTCGTGAGGCTGCAAACGGTGAGTGGAGGTAGGGGCCCGCTGAATTTGAGGGTGAGGCTCTGGAGATTACACTGAAAATCCAGGCCTAGCAATAGTGCAGCGCAGAGGTTGGGGAGGACGTAGAGGTGGAAACCACTGAATTCTACGCCCTGGACAGTGAGAGTGACCGTGCAGAACCCTCGGATCGGGACAGAGTGGGATCCGGAGGCCAAGGATATCCGTTGGTTGGCGGGGTGGACCGCGAGGGAGCAGCGCCTTACCGTGTCTGGGTGTATGAAGCTTTCGGTGCTCCCGGAATCCAGCAGGCAAGAGGTCACGTGGCCGTTGATTTTCACCGTCGTCGAAGCGGTGGCCAGGTTGTGAGGACGAGACTGGTCCAGCGTCATCGAGGCGAGCTGCGGGTGGTCACCGAGGATTCAGATGGGGAGCGTCGGCGACCCGGATCCAGCGTTCCAGTCCCGTGGGGGGGACAAAATGGCGGCGTCCGGAGGACCTGTTGGGAACAAGATGGCGACGTCCATGGAGCGCACATTGTGGGGGCGGGGCAAGATGGCGGCGCCCATGGGCCGCACGTGGACCTGGGGGTAGAAGATGGCGGCACCCACTGGTCGCACGTGGCCCCGGGAGGAGAAGATGGCGGTGCCCATTGTGCGTTCGGCTGGGGGGAGGGGGCAATTGCGGACGCGATAGCAGCGACTGCGCGGGCCTGGCACACAGCTGCGAAGTGGCCCTTTTTAACCGCAGGATTTGCAAGTGGCAGTACGGGCTGGGCATCATTGGCGGGGGTGCTTCTGCTGGCCGCAGAAGTAGCAGCGGGGACCCCCAGGATGCGTGGCATGGCGGGCGGCGCAGGCGTATTGATTAGGAGGGGCCCCGCCCGGGGGGGACATTTGCGGGATCCAGGAGGGGCAGGAGGGGTGAGCCGCGTGGCGAGCAGGGGAGGGTTGGACGTTTCGAGATGCGACCATCATGGAGAGCGCTAAAGTTTTCGTCTCCGTTAGGTCGAGCATGGCCCCTTCCAGCAGTCGTTGCCGGATGGGGTCCGACGCAATCCCCGTTACGAATGCGTCACACATGAGGAGATTGGAATGTTCAGTGGCCGTGACAGCCTGACAGTCACAGTCCCGTACGAGTGGGATAAGAGCCCGCCAGAAGTCTTCGATCGACTCACCAGGTAGTTGTACGCGAGTGGCGAGTACATGCCTTGCGAAGAGTGTGTTTGTCTTCTGAGCATAGTTCTCTTTTAGAAGCGTCATTGCTTCACCTAACTTGGGGCATCCTGGATCAACGGGAACACGCTGGAGCTCAACCTGGAGTATAGAACTTGGATCTTCTGAGCTTCCGTCAGTATGGAGGTCGCAGCATTGATATAGGCCTCAAAACAAGCCAGCCAGTGATTAAAGTCCTTTGGCGTCTGGCGAGTGCGGATCCAGCTGCAGGCGATCTGGTTTGATCCTGACATCCATAATGTAGAAAAATCTGGCTGTAATAAATTGATGCACAATCAATTGCACGAAAGACTCAGATTGGTACAACTGTGGCTTTATTACAGTCAGATCCGTGGCCTCCTACTGCAGCTGGCGAAATGGCTGATCAGGAGGAGGTCACGCATATTTATACGGCTCATTGTGGGCGGAGCTAGCCGGCAGGGGCTACCGGTGAACCTGTAGTGCAGGTCCTACCGGACATCCCCTAATACAGGTGCACAATGGTTCACCACACCCTCCCTCTCTGCCATCCCTCCCTCTCTCTGCCATCCCTCTCTCTCTCTGCCATCTCTCCCTCTCTCTGTCATCCCTCTCCCACTCTCTGCCATCCCTCCCTCTCTCTGCCATCCCTCTTTCTCTGCCATCTCTCCCTATGTGTCATCCCTCCTTCTCTATGCCATCCCTCCCTCTCTCACTGCCATCCCTCTCTCTCTCTCTCTATGCCTTCCCTCCCTCTCTCTGCCATCCCTCTCTTTCTCTGCCATCTCTCTCTCTCAATGCCATCCCTCCCTCTCCTTGCCATCCCTCTCTCTCTCTCTGCCATCCCTCTCTGTGTCATCCCTCCTTCTCTATGCCATCCCTCCCTCTCTCTGCCATGCCTCTCTCTCTCTGCCATCCCTCCCTCTCTCTGCCATCTCTCTCTCTGTGTCATCCCTCCCTCTCTCTGCCATGCCTCTCTCTCTGCCATCCCTCCCTCTCTCTGCCATCTCTCTCTCTATGCCATCCCTCCCTCTCTCTGCCATGCCTCTCTCTCTCTGCCATCCCTCCCTCTCTCTGCCATCTCTCTCTCTGTGTCATCCCTCCCTCTCTCTGCCATGCCTCTCTCTCTGCCATCCCTCCCTCTCTCTGCCATCTCTCTCTCTGTGTCATCCCTCCCTCTCTCTGCCATGCCTCTCTCTCTGCCATCCCTCCCTCTCTCTGCCATCTCTCTCTCTCTCGGTCATCCGTCTCTCTCTCTATGCCTTCCCTCAGCGCCGGCCCTAGGGTTGCTGGCGCCCCAGGCAAGCTGAACTTCGGCGCCCTTGGGGGGGGGGGGGGGGGGGGGGGGGGGGGCCGAAAGAGGGGGGGAGGGGCCGAGAGAGGGGGGGGCCGAGAGGGGGGGGGGGGCGGACCCGAGGGGGGCGGGGGGACGGACCCGAGGGGGGCGGGGGGATGGACCCGAGGGGGGGGGCGGACCGAGGAGGGCCGCCCTGGGGGAAGGCGGCCACCGCGCATGCGCTGGTTGGCACCGGCCCATCCTCTGCCATCCCTCTCTCTCTGCCATCCCTCTCTCTCTCTGCCATCCCTCTCTCTCTCTGTCATCTCTCCCTCTCTCTGCCATCTCTCCCTCTCTGCGTCATACCTCTCTCTCTATGCCTTCCCTCCCTCTCTCTGCCATCCCTCTCTCTCTCTGCCATCTCTCCCTCTCTCTGCCATCCCTCTCTCTCTGCCATCTCTCCCTCTCTGTGTCATCCCTCTCTCTCCCTCTGCCATCCCTCCCTCTCTGTGTCATCCCTCCTTCTCTATGCCATCCCTCCCTCTCTCTGCCATCCCTCCGTCTCTCTGTCATTCCCTCCCTCTCTCTGCCATGCCTCTCTCTCTCTCTCTCTGCTGACTCTCTCACTCCCTCTGCTGTCCTTTGCTCTCTCAGATGTCTTCCTCTATGCAGTCATGTCTGTAAGCAGCAGGCTGCTGTGAGTGTCGTTGCTCATGACCTTGGGACTTATCTGAGGGCAAATCTATGGCAGAGTAAGCACCAACCATCCTCATGTGACAGCCCAAAGCTCAGAGATGTAGAAAGTAACCTCTAAATTGTTCAAAGTGACCTCTCAGCAAGAATCCAGTGAGCAAACCCTTTCCTCAGAAAGTAGCTGTGAATACTGAGTAGTTATTGGCATATTTCCCTGAGATTGCTTCAGGCACTGCAATTGCCATTCTGTTCTCAACACAAGTTTCATTGGAAAATTTCATGAAGCCTGAGAACCCTCTGGGCCCTAATCTGTAAAATTAACAACCTACAACTCCCGAAGAGGCTTGTACACATGCAACCTAATACACTCCATGATGTACTGTCAATTACCACGAGACGAGAATGGTGAAACAATCGAGGCTTTATTGCACAAGATGTAGTGCCTCCTGCAGCTGGAACCAGAATGGGAGCAGCGCAGGAGAGCACACACTTTTATACACCGCCTGCTGGGAGGAGCCAGCAGGTTAGGATTTACCATGGTACCTGTAGTAAGTGGGCAGTACCGAAATACATGTAATGTGTTACTAGTGGTGTTTACCACATTCCACAAATGGGCAAGTCAGGGGGTCAGAGATAGCTTCCTGACGTACTGTCAAAAGTCGCCAGTTTTAACCCCCAAAACCACATACTGTCACGGTAAAATTCAGTGCAATTATTCAAACAATGGTGAGAAAAATCCAACTGAATTGGGGGTGGTTTAGCACAGTGGGCTAAACAGCTGGCTTGTAATGCAGAACAATGCCAGCAGCGAGGGTTCAAATCCCGTATCGGCCTCCCCGAACAGGCGCCGGAATGTGGCGACTAGGGGCTTTTCACAGTAACTTCGTTGAAGCCTACTTGTGACAATAAGCAATTATTATTATTAATGAGGATTAACAAAAGTTAAAAGAAGGAACCAAAAATATTAGCTGTAGTGGGTGTGGTGTAAAGGGCGAAAAAAGGGATATTGGAATGGCAGCGGGGTACGGTGGTTAGCACTGCTGCCTCACAGGGCCAGGGACCAGGGTTCATAACCGGCCTTGTGTGGAGTTTGCACTTTCTCCCCATGTCCAAAGATATACAGGTTAGGTGGATTGCCATGCTAAATTGTCCCTTAGTGTCCAGGGATAGACAGGTCAGGTGGGGTTACGAGGATGGGGCAGGGGGGGAGTGAGTCTTGCTAGGGCGGTCATTCAGAGTTTTGGTGCAGTCTAGATGGGCCGAATGGCCTCCTTCTGCACTGTAGATATTCTGCGAATCTATGTTGATGATACACTGACACTTCTTGAAAAAGAGAGAGGTTGGAATCATGCCTTGGAACTATGTGCCTACTCTGTAACCTGTTTCAATGTAATACTACTAAAAAAGTGTTCAGCATGTCAAAGTTGATGATCTGCTTTCCTCAGAAGCTTCTTCCCAGAGATCTTTCGGGGAGCAACTACTTCCTCACAGTCTCCTGAGTTCTCTTCTAGTCCCAAAGGGTCCAAAGGGTGATTACCTTCGGTCTTTGCTTTTGGAGCAGTTAAACAGTCTTTATTGGCCTTGCAGTTCAGTCAGCCTGCATCTGACACTGTTCAGTCAGCCTGCATCTGACACTGTTCAGTCAGCCTGCATCTGACACTGTTCAGTCAGCCTGCATCTGACACTGTTCAGTCAGCCTGTATCCTACACTGTTCAGTCAGCCTGTATCCTACACTGTTCAGTCAGCCTGTATCCTACACTGTTCAGTCAGCCTGCATCCTACACTGTTCAGTCAGCTTGCATCCTACACTGTTCAGTCAGCCTGTATCCTACACTGTTCAGTCAGCATCCTACACTGTTCAGTCAGTCAGCATCCTACACTGTTCAGTCAGCCTGTATCCTACACTGTTCAGTCAGCCTGCATCCTACACTGTTCAGTCAGCCTGCATCCTACACTGTTCAGTCAGCCTGTATCCTACACTGTTCAGTCAGTCAGCATCCTACACTGTTCAGTCAGCCTGTATCCTACACTGTTCAGTCAGCCTGCATCCTACACTGTTCAGTCAGCCTGCACCCTACACTGTTCAGTCAGCCTGTATCCTACACTGTTCAGTCAGTCAGCATCCTACACTGTTCAGTCAGCCTGTATCCTACACTGTTCAGTCAGCCTGCATCCTACACTGTTCAGTCAGCCTGCATCCTACACTGTTCAGTCAGCCTGCACCCTACACTGTTCAGTCAGCCTGCACCCTACACTGTTCAGTCAGCCTGTATCCTACACTGTTCAGTCAGCCTGCATCTGACACTGTTCAGTCAGCCTGTATCCTACACTATTCAGTCAGCATCCTGCACTGTTCAGTCAGCCTGTATCCTACACTGTTCAGTCAGCCTGTATCCTACACTGTTCAGTCAGCCTGTACCCTACACTGTTCAGTCAGCCTGCATCCTACACTGTTCAGTCAGCCTGCATCCTACACTGTTCAGTCAGCCTGTATCCTGCACTGTACAGTCAGCCTGTATCCCACACTGTTCAGTCAGCCTGTATCCTGCACTGTACAGTCAGCCTGTATCCTACACTGTTCAGTCAGCCTGCATCCTACACTGTTCAGTCAGCCTGCATCCTACACTGTTCAGTCAGCCTGCATCCTACACTGTTCAGTCAGCCTGTATCCTGCACTGTACAGTCAGCCTGTATCCTACACTGTTCAGTCAGCCTGCACCCTACACTGTTCAGTCAGCCTGTATCCTACACTGTTCAGTCAGCCTGCATCCTACACTGTTCAGTCAGCATCCTACACTGTTCAGTCAGTCAGCATCCTACACTGTTCAGTCAGCCTGTATCCTACACTGTTCAGTCAGCCTGTATCCTACACTGTTCAGTCAGCCTGTATCCTACACTGTTCAGTCAGCCTGTATCCTACACTGTTCAGTCAGCCTGTATCCTACACTGTTCAGTCAGCCTGCATCCTACACGGTTCAGTCAGCCTGTATCCTACACTGTTCAGTCAGCCTGCATCCTACACTGTTCAGTCAGCATCCTACACTGTTCAGTCAGCCTGTATCCTACACTGTTCAGTCAGCCTGCATCCTACACTGTTCAGTCAGCCTGTATCCTACACTGTTCAGTCAGCCTGCATCCTACACTGTTCAGTCAGCCTGCATCCTACACTGTTCAGTCAGCCTGTATCCTACACTGTTCAGTCAGCCTGCATCCTACACTGTTCAGTCAGCCTGCATCCTACACTGTTCAGTCAGCCTGCATCCTACACTGTTCAGTCAGCCTGTATCCTACACTGTTCAGTCAGCCTACCTGTTCAGTCCGCCTGTACTACACTGTTCAGTCAGCCTGTATCCTACACTGTTCAGTCAGCCTGCATCCTACACTGTTCAGTCAGCATCCTACACTGTTCAGTCAGTCAGCATCCTACACTGTTCAGTCAGCCTGTATCCTACACTGTTCAGTCAGCCTGTATCCTACACTGTTCAGTCAGCCTGCGTCCTACACTGTTCAGTCAGCCTGCATCCTACACTGTTCAGTCAGCCTGCATCCTACACTGTTCAGTCAGCCTGCATCCTACACTGTTCAGTCAGCCTGTATCCTGCACTGTACAGTCAGCCTGTATCCTACACTGTTCAGTCAGCCTGTATCCTGCACTGTACAGTTCAGCCTGTATCCTACACTGTTCAGTCAGCCTGATCCTACACTGTTCAGTCAGCCTGCATCCTACACTGTTCAGTCAGTCAGCATCCTACACTGTTCAGTCAGCCTGCATCCTACACTGTCAGTCAGCCTGTATCCTACACTGTTCAGTCAGCCTGCATCCCTACACTGTTCAGTCAGCCTGTATCCTACACTGTTCAGTCAGCCTGCATCCTACACTGTTCAGTCAGCTGTATCCTACACTGTTCAGTCAGTCCTGCATCCTACACTGTTCAGTCAGCCTGTATCCTACACTGTTCAGTCAGCCTGTATCCTACACTGTTCAGTCAGCCTGCTATCCTACACTGTTCAGTCAGCCTGTATCCTACACTGTTCAGTCAGCCTGCATATCCTACACTGTTCAGTCAGCCTGCATCCTACACTGTTCAGTCAGCCTGTATCCTACACTGTTCAGTCAGCCTGTATCCTACACTGTTCAGTCAGCCTGATCTACACTGTTCAGTCAGCCTGCATCCACACTTTCAGTCAGCCTGATCCTACACTGTTCAGTCGCCTGCATCCTACACTGTTCAGTCAGCCTGTTCCTACACTGTTCAGTCAGCCTGTATCCTACACTGTTCAGTCAGCCTGCATCCTACACTGTTCAGTCAGCCTGTATCCTACACTGTTCAGTCAGCCTGCATCCTACACTGTTCAGTCAGCCTGTATCCTACACTGTTCAGTCAGCCTGCATCCTACACTGTTCAGTCAGCCTGCATCTACACTGTTCAGTCAGCCTGTATCCTACACGTTCAGTCAGCCTGTATCCTACACTGTTCAGTCAGCCTGCATCCTACACTGTTCAGTCAGCCTGTATCCTACACTGTTCAGTCAGCCTGCATCCTACACTGTTCAGTCAGCCTGTATCCTACACTGTTCAGTCGCCTGTATCCTACACTGTTCAGTCAGCCTGCATCCTACACTGTTCAGTCAGCCTGCATCCTACACTGTTCAGTCAGCCTGCATCCTACACTGTTCAGTCAGCCTGCATCCTACACTGTTCAGTCAGCCTGCATCCTACACTGTTCAGTCAGCCTGTATCCTACACTGTTTCAATCAGCCTGCATCCTACACTGTTCAGTCAGCCTGTATCCTACACTGTTCAGTCAGCCTGTATCCTACAACTGTTCAGTCAGCCTGTATCCTACACTGTTCAGTCAGCCTGTATCCTACACTGTTCAGTCAGCCTGTATCCTACACTGTTCAGTCAGCCTGCAATCCCTACACTGTTCAGTCAGCCTGTATCCTACACTTTCAGTCAGCCTGCATCCTACACTGTTCAGTCAGGCCTTATCCTACACTGTTCAGTCAGCCTGCATTCCTACACTGTTCAGTCAGCCTGTATCCTACACTGTTCAGTCAGCCTGCATCCTACACTGTTCAGGTCAGCCTGCATCCTACACTGTTCAGTCAGCCTGCGCCTACACTGTTCAGTCAGCCTGCATCCTACACTGTTCAGTCAGCCTGTATCCTACACTGTTCAGTCAGCCTGCATCCTACACTGTTCAGTCAGCCTGTATCCTACACTGTTCAGTCAGCCTGCACCCTACACTGTTCAGTCAGCCTGTATCCTACACTGTTCAGTCAGCCTGCATCCTACACTGTTCAGTCAGCCTGCATCCTACACTGTTCAGTCAGCCTGCATCCTACACTGTTCAGTCAGCCTGCATCCTACACTGTTCAGTCAGCCTGTATCCTACACTGTTCAGTCAGCCTGTATCCTACACTGTTCAGTCAGCCTGCATCCTACACTGTTCAGTCAGCCTGTATCCTACACTGTTCAGTCAGCCTGCATCCTACACTGTTCAGTCAGCCCTGGAGACCACAGAGTTTCCCGAGGAGAGGTCAGTGACCAACAGCGAGGTTGGCATGTGTCAGAGACACATTGCCCCTTCATCCAGATGACCTGTCTCAGGTGAGATACTAAAGTGCCCATCCTTCTCACTGTCCATTTTCCCACAAAATCAGCATTCGTTGAGGCCGGGCCATCCCCATCCAGAGTCAATACACCGCAGATCAGGTTCCCCGCGCCACTGCTCCCCCCCCCCCCCCCCCCCCGCCCACCACCCCCACCCCGCTGTCATCCAAGAGAACACCAGCGATGCATCTGAGCTGTCACCCGCACCTTCCACCAGCGCAGACACACTACTCAGTGGGCAACATCAGTGGACAGGCTTCAAGGGCACAATCTGGTGAAAGTAACACAGTTGCTGATTTACATCAGATGGAGGCAGTAATGTCCAAGGGAGACAGCAGTCAGAGATCTGCTAGATCCTTGGACTCAGCTGGTCCCATTCAGATGCCGAGCCTCTAGACAAGGTTATCCCAGAGCTGGTGCAATTGACCTTCAACAACCACTGTCATCTGCAGGGTATGACTCCAAACAATGGAATGTTTTCCCTTAATTCCCATTGACATCCATTTTGCTAAGGCTACTTGATGCCACACTCGGTCAAATGCTACCTTTATGTTGAGGGGAGTTACTCTCACCACACCTCTTCAGTTCAATTTTTTTTTGTTCATGTTTGGATCAAGGCTGTAATCAGGTCAGGAGCTGAGTGACCCGAACTGAACATCAGGAGGTAGGCTATTGCTGAGTAAGTGTTACTTGGCACGTCCGTCGACGACATCTCCCATCACTTTGCTGATGATCGAGAGTCGAGTGATGGGCAGTAATTGAGCTGGTTGGATTTGTCCCATTCTTGTGTACAGGACACACCTACCGGATACATCTGGACACTTTTCCACATTACTGGGCAGATGCCCGTTTTGTAGCTGTACTGGAATTGCTTGGCTATTTCAGGACCACAGGTCTTCAGCACTATTCGGAATGTTGTCAGGTCCTGTAGCCTTTGCAGTGCCCAGTGCCGTCAGGAATTTCTTGATATCACGTGGATGAATTAATTGGCCGAAGACTGACATCTGTGATGCTGGGGACCTCAGGAGGAGGCCAAGTATGGATCATCCACTTGGCACCTCTGGCTGAAGATGGTCACAAATGCTTTAACCCTATCTTTTACACTGATGATCTGGGCTCCCCATCATTGAGGGTGGGGATATTTGTAGACCTCGTTGTTAGCGAGTGTCATTTTGAATAACGTGTTCTTATAAACCTTTTTCCAAAGTAATTGTTTTACTGGCATCTGTTGAGGGTTCTCGAGTAGGTATGGGCATTGGCAGGCTTTCCAACCTACAAGAGGGTGGCCTGCAAGCAAGACCTGTTTTTACTAGTGTTCCTGTTTTCATAGTTATTACTGTTACTTTTATTGTCAAACTTTATTATTTATTTATACAAAGAAGTTCCTTCTTTTAAACAATGTATTTGACTATATTCTTTGTAGTCTCAAGTTACCACATCTTGGTGACAAGGAGAAAAGGACAAGAAAATAAAAAAAGTTTCGCAATGTTCAGTGTGGCAACAGAAAGTTGCATTGAGTAAGCAGCTAGTTTTCATTTGAGTTTATTCAATGGAATTTCAAGCCAGTAGCACCATGGCTATGTTTGGGGTGGTCGGGAGTTCGATGAGAGAAGCGAGGACTGGGAAAAATACATTGAAAGATTGCAGGATTTCTCTTTTGCAAGTGGAATAGAAGATGAAGCAAAACAGCGCCCAATTCTCATGAATCAGGGAAGCACATATCATGAGGCATGTTACAACTGTTATGACATCTGAGAAGCTACGTCAGGGTTTTGCAACTCATGGTCTACCAGTTTCACTTGTTTTGGATAATGGCACTACTTTTACAAGTGAATTATTTCAAGAATTCATGCAAAAGAATGGTATGTACCTGCATACTGTACCATATCAAATAGTTTGGCTTCAAATAGTTTGGTGGAGGTTTTTTTTCATTTACAGAATGTGGGCGTCGCTGGTTAGGCCAGCATTTATTGCCCATCCCTAGGTGCCCTTCAGAAGATGGTGGTGAGTTGCCTTCTTGAACTGCTGCAGCCCTTGAGGTGTAGGGCCACCCACTTGCTGTTATGGAGGGAGTTCCAGGATGTTACTCCAGCAACAGAGAAGGTACGGCGATATATTTCCAAGTCAGGGTGATGAGTGACTTGGAGGGGAACCTCCAGGTGGTGAGGTTCCCAGTTATCTGCTGCTCTTGTCCTTCTAGATGGTAATGTCGTGGGTTTGGAAGGTGCTGTCTGAGGAACCTTGGTCAGTTACTGCAGTGCATCTTGTAGATGATACACGTGGCTGCCACTGTTCGTTGGTGTTGGAGGATTTGAATCAAGTGGGTTGCTTTGCATGTAGGTCATGTAGGTATTTCCTTCTTGTTGATTCCCTCATCACCTACCGCAGACCCAGTCAAGCAGCTATGTCCTTTAGAACTTGGCCAGCTCGGTTGTGATGCTACCGAGACACTCTTGATGATGAGCATTGAAGTTACCTATCCAGGGTACATTCTGTGCTCTTGCCACTCTCTGTGTTCCTTCTAACTAGTGTTCAATGTGGAGGAATATTGATTTACAGCTATGGTGAGTATAGAGAGGTGGGAGGTCTTAATTGGCAGGATGTTTCCTAGCTCATGTTTGACCTGATGCTATGAGGCTTAATGGGGTCCAAAGCCGATGTTGAGGACTCCAAGGGCAACTCCTGCCCTTCCGAGATATGATTCGGAGAGTATGACTATGTCAAGCTGTTTTTTTTTTGTTTTTTTTTTAATTTTAGATTACCCAATTATTTTTTCCAATTAAGGGGCAATTTAGCGTGGCCAATCCACCTACTCTGCACATTTTTGGGTTGTGGGGGCAAAACCCACGCAGACACGGGGAGAATGTGCAAACTCCACACGGACAGTGACCCAGAGCCGGGATAGAACCTGGGACCTCAGCGCCGTAAGGCGGTTGTGCTAACCACTAGGCCACCGTGCTGCCCTATGTCAAGCTGTTTGACTAGAATGTGAGACAGCTCTCTCAATTTTGGCGCAATAAAAATCAGTCGAAGCAGTATTCTTATTTCCCTGTTTTCACTGTTATTTCCTTCTCGGAAGCCACAGATGTTAGTGAGGAGGACATTGCAGGGTCAACAGAGTTGGTTTGCCTTTGTTGTTTCTAGTGCCTGGGACAATGCTGGGTGGTCCATCCAGTTTCATTCCATTTAGACTTCGTAGTTTTTTGAGTAGTTTGCTCGTCCATTTCAGAGGGTATTCAAGAGTAAACCACATTTCTGTGGGTCTGGAGTCACATGTAGACCAGACCAGGTCAGGACAGTGGATTTCCTTCCCTCAGGGACATTCATGAACCAGATGGGTTTTTACAACAAGTGACAATAGTTTTATTGTCCCATGCAAACACGAGGAGAACATGCAAACTCTACATAGACAAGGCCAGACTCAAACCCGAGTCCCTGGCGCAATGGGGTAGCAGTGCTAACCACTGTGCCACCATGACATAATGTTGAGAGTAATGAAATATCTCCTCAAATGCCTGCTACGACATCTCTCCCACCTTAATTTTTAATCAATTTTCCCCTTCTTCTTTAGCCAATTTTGGCTTCAGCCTTTGTAATTTTGTTTATTTCAGTTTAAGACTCTTGTTTCACACCCACATTTATCATCCTCAAACTGAATGTGAAATTCTATGGTTTTAAGATCACTCTTACTTACAGAATCCTTTACTATAAGGACATTAATTAATCCTGTCTCATTACACATTACCATGGCTTATATAGGGCTGGTTTAGCTCAGTGGGCTAGATAGCTGGTTTGTGATGCAGAACAAGCAGTGTGGCTTCAATTCCAGTACAAGCTTACCCGAATAGGTGCCGGAATGTGGCAACTAAGGGCTTTTCACAATAACTCCATACTTGTGACAATAAAAGGTTATTATTATTAAATATCCTGTTCCCTGGTTGATTCCAGAACATATTGTTCTAAGAGCCTGTCCTGAATACACTCTATGAACTCATTATCCAGGTTACCTTTGCCAACTTGATGCATCTAATCTATATGAACATAAAAATCACCCACAATTTGCAGTACCGTTAATACTAGCCCCATGATTTGAGTATTACTGAAAAAGATTTTCATCTTGCATTCATCAGGATGGATGCAAGGATGCCACATTTCAAAGGGAGCAAAAGCATGATAAAAGAATCATAGAATCACGACAGTACAGAAGGAGGTCATTCGGCCCATCGGGTCTACACCCACCCACTAAAAGAGCACCTTCCCTAGGCCCATCCCCCACCCTATCCCCGTAACCCAGTAAGCCCATCTGGCATTTCGGACACTAAGGGGCAATTTAGCATGGCCAATCCACCTAACCCGCACATCTTAGGACGATGGGAGGAAACCGGAGTACCCAGAGGGAACCCACGCAGACACGGGGAGAACATACAAACTTCCTCATAGACACTGACCCAAGGCTGGAATTGAACCCGGGTCCTTGGTACTGTGAGACAGCAGTGCTAACCGGTGTGCCAGAGTGCTGTTTGGTTGGCAAGTCAACCCTGATTGGTCGAGGTGTTGCCATGGAGAATGCACCAGGGAACTATTGCCCACCACACTTTTGTTTAATACAAAAATGGCACAATGGCTGGACATGTTCCTTTTGCCTGCAGAGGGCAGGTCCCTGAGTATGAATATATGTCACTTCCAGCAAGTGTAAGTGAGCCACATTTAAGCCCGACTAATAATTGTTAGTGTAATCCCTAGCACACTAGCAAGTGTAATTCCTGGCAAGTGCTGTTCAATCGCAGAATCACATCTAACGTTAGACATTACATTCTGAGTATTGCAGGCATAGGCTGGTAGTGTATGATCCTGCTCATTGCAAACAGCTGAACAGATATGCTGTTTGATACGATCTGACAGTCAATGGCCCACATACCTGGCATCAAACCAGCACATAAATTCCTATACCACATTACTCATTTGTGCAGTAGGCAGAATCTCCTTTTTGCTTGACAGCAGCATCCTGTTAGCATAGAATACCATTTGTGTTGCTATGGCGTAGTAGGTGCAGCTAACGGCTAGCTTTGCCTGTCGCTCAAAACTTTCAGATACCTTCCCTAGTAATTTGACGCAGACTGGCCACTTTTGAGGCCCATGCATGAGTATGTGTGATACACAGCAAGCAATGATCTGTTAGAGTGGTCATTATCCCACAGGATAGTTTTAACGCACCCTATTTTGGCAAATGGCTTTGGCCTGCCCCTATTATTTTTTCAGTTATACTCTGTACTACAAAATATCTACTGTCAGGAAGCCTATCACCTATTCACAACAGTGGATTCTTTTCCTTTGATATTTCATATCCACCAAAATTGATTCTATCTAGATGTCCTTAACCAAGATAATTTCTCACTGTGTAGTGATCTCCACTATGGACTACAGAGGTTCAAGAAGGCAGCTCGCCACCACGCTCGCAAGGGAAATTAGGGATGAGGAACAAATGCTGGCCTAGCCAGCAATGCCCAATCTGTGAAAGAAAACATTTAAAGTCAGTTATTGTTGACTCAATGGTGACCTGGCCTGACAAGTCTTCCAAGACATCGTAAGCCTAATTTCAGTTCTTCAAATGGCTGAAATAATTTTCTTAAAATTAAGAAACTGCGACAGTTTACCTCGGAAGTGGGCAGGTTCCTATGGTGATGGTCACTAACCATCTGTACATTATTTGCTAGAGAAAACAATTTTACCCTTGAAGTCCTTGCGCTTCACAAAATCCACGTATTAACTGTTGGGGGGGGTGGGGGGGGGGGAGGCAATTGACAACATTGGTGCCACTGGATTGGAGAAGCCTGTGATACGGAAAACCCTTTCACCCTGATGCCAGTTTTGCAGGGGTAAAATAATAAGATTGTTTGCTCTGGCAAGTAATGTCTCAATGTGGTTCAGACCGATTAATGTTGTTGCTGTCTCCTGTGGAATGAAGCATCAAAGCTCAGAGCTGTTCTTTCATCCGTACGATGGAGGTTGTCTGCAGTCAGACTCCAGCAGATGGTGCAACCCTGTCACTTGGTAAAGGAGAGCCTGAGAAGACAGTTCCAGAAGGCTGGTGAGAAATATTAGAAATTAATTTGTTTTTTTAGGTGCTGAAATTGCTGTTCAATGTTCTCATTATGAGTCATAAACTATTGAAGCTGGATCATTATAGGAAATCTTGAAAATGTTGCCAACATTGAAAGGAGCGTGTGGGATAAATGCACACTTACGTATGTTTGCAGAGCAGCTTTTTCGTCTCTGCTCTGTGAATAACATTTCATTTACGTCATGGTCGGTAGATAGCAATCAGACAAGATAGGTTCAGTTCAACAAAGACAGTCACATATTTATGACATAAACCGTCTCTTAAATTTTTGAAGAACATCCGTAAAGAATAATTGTACTAGTTTGCTTTGAATCAAGCAACATTTGAAAGATTTGCATTTATATTGTGCCTTTCGCAACCTCTGGACATTGCAAAATCTTTCACAGCCAATTAAGCATTTTTTAAATGTAACTGGGGAAATGTGGCAATCAATTTGTGCACAACAATCTCCCACAAACAGCAAGGTGATAATGATCAGGTAATCTGTTTTATTGATGTTGTTTTAATAATGGCTACGGCTCCAGGTAGAACTCCCCTGCCCTCAGATCTTTGACATCTACTTGAGGGAGCAGACAGGTTAACATCTCACTCCAACCGTGCAGCATTCCTACAGTACTGCAATAGAGCGTTGGCTGGCAATGAAAAACATGAAAGCTGACATAGTCTTCCTCCAAGAGACGCACCTGAGGGAGAAGGGCCGACTGCAGGTAAGGAAGAGCTGGGTAGGACAGACCTACCACTCTTGCTACAAGACAAGGACCAGGGGGTAGCCATTTTGCTAAATAAGAGGACGAGGTTCACGGCAACAAAGATGGTTACGGACCTAGGGGTATGGTACGTCATGGTCAGCGGTGTCCTAGACGGGGCACCAGTAGTCGTGGTGAACGTGTATTTTCCCAACTTGGATGGCACGGAGTTTATAAAGAAGACCATGGCGGAAATCCCCGACATAGATATGTACTGACTGATCATGGGGGCAACTTTAACTGTGTACAGGACCCACAGACAGACAGGTCTCATCCCAAAATAAGAAAGACCTTCAACATGGCGAAGTACACAAGGTATATTTACGGATCGACTTCTTTGTAGTGGGGAAATCAGTGCTTCCAGGGCTAGTAAGGGCGGAATACTCTGCGATCGTAATCTCCGACCACGCTGCACATCATATGGATGTGAAGTTGTAGACTGGCCGTTCCCAACACCCCCCCCCCCCCCCCCCCCCCCCCAAGGAGGTCAGACATGGCCCTCCTGGCCGACAAGGCTTTTTGCGAGAAAATATCACAAGCCACAGACGAGCATATTACTAATAACCAAAACGGGGAGGTCTCACCCTCCACATTCTGGGAGGCGCTGAAGGCTGTGATCAGGGGAGAAATTATCATTTATCAAGCACAAAGGGATAGGGAAGAGAGTGCAGCTAGGCAACAGCTAATCGTCTCTGTACTGGAGGTAGACCGGCAATACTCAGAGGCCTCGACCTTAACGCTCCTGGCAGAGAGGAAAAAGCCACAGATGGACTTTGATCTACTGTCCATGAGTAAAGCTGTGCACCAACTCCGCCAGACACGGGGCACTCTGTACGAACACAGAGACAAGGCTAGCCGTCTGCTGGCTCACCAGCAGAGAAAGCAGGCAGCCACAAGGGAAATAACACATATCAGGGACAGCAGAGGCAAATTAGTAGTATAGCCGGACAAGGTCAACAAAGTGTTTGAGACCTTATACCAGGGGCTGTACACCTCGGAGCCCCTAGCAGAGGACTCAGGGATGAAGCAGTTCCTTGATGGACTGGACATATCAGTTGTGAGGGAAGACAAGAAACGGAGCCTGGAAGCACCGCTAAAACTGGGAGAAGTTGTGGAGTATATTAGCTCCATGCAGACGGGGGAGCCGCCGTGACCAGACTGTTTCCCAGCAGGCTTCTACAAAAGATTTCCGACAGCACTCGCCTCACACCTGCGGGAGATGTTCATAGATTCACTGGCGAGGGGCACACTGCCGCCTATGCTAGCACCAGCCTCAATCTCACTTCTACCTAAAAAAGACAAAGACCCAACAGAATACGGTTCCTATAGACCCATCTCACTGCTAAACGTAGACGTCAAAATACAGGCCAAGATCCGAGCCAAAAGACTGGAGGAATCCGTACCTGAGGAAGTTGCAGAAGACCAGGTGGGCTTTGTCAAGGGTAGATAGCTAACTTCGAACATCAGGCACCTACTGAACGTGATTCTGACCGCATCCGGGGACAGATTCGAATGGAAGTACCTCAAAGAGGTACTGGAGCATTTCAGGCTTGGAACAGAGTTCACCGCCTGGGTGAAAGACCTGTACAACGCTCCCACTGTGAGCTATGGACAAATGCCACCAGCTCTAAGTACTTCTAGCTGCACAGGATCTCGAGGCAGGGATGCCTGTTATCCCTGCTGCTGTTTGCCCTAGCGATCAAACCATTAGTGATCACACTCAGGGCTGCAAAGAATTGGAAAGGGGTCCCGAGAGGAGACAGAGAGTACACAGTCTCGCTCGACGTAAATGATCTGCTCCTCTACATCTTGGACCTGCGAAGCAGCATAAGAACATAAGAACTAGGAGCAGGAGTAGGCCATCTGGCTCCTCGAGCCTGCTCCACCATTCAATGAGATAATGGCAGCACAGTGGCGCAGTGGGTAACACTGCTGTCTCACAGCGCCGAGGTCGCAGGTTCGATTCCGGCCCTGGGTCACGGTCCGTGTGGAGTTTGCACATTCTCCCCGTGTTTGCGTGGGTTTCGCCCCCACAACCCAAAGATGTGCAGGCTAGGTGGATTGGCCACACTAAATTTCCCCTTAATTGGAAAAAATGAATTGGGTACTCTAAATTTTGGGGGCAGCAGGGTAGCATGGTGGTTAGCATAAATGCTTCACAGCTCCAGGGTCCCAGGTTCGATTCCCGGCTGGGTCACTGTCTGTGTGGAGTCTGCACGTCCTCCCCCTGTGTGCGTGGGTTTCCTCCGGGTGCTCCGGTTTCCTCCCACAGTCCAAAGATGTGCGGGTTAGGTGGATTGGCCATGCTAAATTGTCCGTAGTGTCCTAATAAAAGTAAGGTTAAGGTTACGGGTGGGCCCGAGTTGTTGGGTTACGGGTATAGGGTGGATACGTGGGTTTGAGTGGGGTGATCATGGCTCGGCACAACATTGAGGGCCGAGGGGCCTGTTCTGTGTTGTACTGTTCTATGTCTATGGCTGATCTTTTGTGGACTCAGCTCCACTTTCCGGCCCGAACACCATAACCCTTTATTCCTTTATTCTTCAAAAACTATCTATCTTTATCTTGAAAACATTTAATGAAGGAGCCTCAACTGCTTCACTGGGCAAGGAATTCCATAGATTCACAACCTTTTGGTGAAGAAGTTCCTCCTGAACTCAATCCTAAATCTACTTCCCTTTATTTTGAGGCTATGCCCCCTGGTTCTGCTTTCACCCGCCAGTGGAAACAACCTGCCCGCATCTATCCTATCTATTCCCTTCATAATTTTATATGTTTCTAAAAGTTCCCCCCCCCCAACCGCATCCCTCTAAATTCCAACGAGTATAGTCCCAGTCTACTCAACCTCTCCTCATAATCCAACCCCTTCAGCTCTGGGATTAACCTAGTGAATCTCCTCTGCACAACCTCCAGCGCCAGTGCGTCCTTTCTCAGGTAAGGAGCCCAAAACTGAACACATATACTCCAGACGTGCCCATTATCCCCGCTCTTGGAATGGAAGGAATCAAGGAATCTTGAAAGAGTTTGCATCTTCTCGGGCTACAAACGTAACTTGAGCAAAAGCAAGATCTCCCTGATAAACCCGCAAGGAGGAGGGGCAGAGTTGGAGGGGCTGCTGTTTAAACAAGCCCGACACAAATTCCGCTACCTGGGGATCCAAATCGCTCACGACTGGATATGTATCCACAAGTGAAACCTCACCAGCCTGACGGGGGAAGTTAAAAAGGACCTGCAGATATGGAACAAACTCCCACTCACCCTGGCGGGGAGAGTGCAGACGACCAAAATGAACGTATTGCCCAGGTTCCTCTTCCTGTTTAGATCCATCCTGATCTACAACCCAAAGGCCTTTTTCAACTGACTGGACAAACTGATTGTCATAATATGCACCCATTCACATCATGAGGTAAAAGCAGGCAGTAAAAACACACGGCATCAGCACTCGGCCTCTTTCCACTGGTGACAACTGTAGTGACAGTCAGGGCGTACAAATCATTCAACACCTTCTACACGTGGATCAGAGCTAGCCTGGTCTAGATAGTTAATGTTAGTTTCTTAGAGTAGTGGAGAGTCAGCCCACAGGCAGCTGTGTGCTTCGTTACTAAAGTTCAATGAATCTTATTGAAACAACACCTACGTTTGGTGTATGCTTGATCATTTATCTGCATCGTGTTGCAGTCCATAGAACATAGAACAGTACAGCACAGAACAGGCCCTTCGGCCCTCGATGTTGTGCCAAGCAATGATCACCCTACTCAAACCCACGTATCCACCCTATACCCGTCACTCAACAACCCCTCCCCCTTAACCTTACTTTTTAGGACACTACGGACAATTTAGCATGACCAAACCACGTAACCCGCATATCTTTGGACTGTGGGAGGAAACCGGAGCACCCGGAGGAAACCCACGCACACACGGGGAGGACGTGCAGACTCCACACAGACAGGGACTTGAACCTGGGACCCTGGAGCTGTGAAGCATTTATGCTAACCACCATGCTACCGTGCTGCCTCAAGGTGAGTAACACAACACTGATTATGGTGTTTGTGTGGTGGGGAGGGGTGGAAGAATGCAAGGATCCCAAAGACAGTACTACAGAGAACGAGATCCATGGGGAGCCTAGCCCCCCCAAACCTGCAATATTACCACTGGGCAGCGACCTCAGAGAGAGTAAAGGGGTGGATAAAGGAGCCAGAAGTCGAGTGGGTGCTGATGCACAATCAATGGACACGAAACGAAGGAATAGTCCGAAGTGAAGGCTTTAATCAGCAAGAAGTGTGCCCAGCAGCAGGAGTACAGAAATGACCTGGCTGCTGGGAAACACGGGTTCTTATACCCCGCTTCGTAGGCGGAGCTATCTTCCTCTCGACCAATGAGAATACAGAGAACACGATACTTGGGCCAATGGGCAGCGAGCCCTCTGCACCAATGGCAGCTCACACTCCCAGGTACCGTAATACCCCTAGTCATACTACCACATTCACCCCTTGTTGAGAAAGGAACCGGGGGGGGGAGGGGGGGGGGGGGGCGTGTGTACAGGGAATGAGGACGTGGAGGGGGGGGTCCCGTGCGACTGGGTAAGAGACTGGTAGTATGACTAGTGATGTTGGATCAAACCTCTCCAATGGTGGCTGCCTACTGGCCCAAAACTATGTACAGGGACGTGTTAGAACACGGTAACTATATACAGATTTGAGGGGGAAAAAAACGAGAGAACAAGCAGCAAAGTCTATTAACAGTTCACATAGACTCAATCAGCCGATCGGGTGCCTTGGACGTCCTCTGCGACCTGCAGAGCTTTGCTAGAGATGTTGGAGTTGCGGGCGTCCGTGACTCCGGGAGCGATGATCCGGTCCTTGTGGCTGCGTCTGTACCCCTAGGTGGAGCTGGCGAGGGCTGGGCCGGAGAAGGGGCGTCCGGTCCTCTAGGCGGCGCGGGTAAGGGTGTTGGCGGGCCAGGGAGGGGAGCGCCTGCCGGGAGCAGTTGCGGTTGGGTGTGGTTGGGGGGGGGCTGGCGCCGGGGGCGATGGCTGGGATCCGACGGGTGCCAGGTCCCGTAGAGAGACCATGTCCTGTCGGCCGTCGGGATACTCCACATACGCGTACTGCCGGTTCACGTGGAGCAGCTGGACCCTCTCGACCAACGGGTCCAACTTGTGCACCCGCACGTGTTTCCGAAGCAGGATGGGCCCGGGGTAGGCAACCAGGTCGGGGGCGGGGTCCCTGAGGAAGACTTCCTGGGGAAAACAAGAAGGCGTTCGTGAGGCGTTTGGTTAGTGGATGTGCAAAGTAGTGACCGGATTGAGTGGAGGGCGTCTGGGAGAACCTCTTGCCAGCGGGAGACTGGGAGATTTCTGGACCATAGGGCCAGCAGGACGGTCTTCCAGGCCGTACCGTTCTCCCTCTTGACCTGTCCGTTACCCCTGGGGTTGTAACTGGTCGTCCTGCTGGAGGCGATGCCCCTGCTGAGCAGGAATTGACGCAGTTCATCACTCATAAAGGAGGACCCCCAATCGCTATGAATGTAAGCGGGGAGTCCGAACAGGGAGAATATGGTGTGTGGGGCTTTAATGATGGTGGGTGTGGTCATGTCGGGGCAGGGGATGGCGAACGGGAAGCGGGAGTACTCGTCAATCACGTTGCGGTTGGTAGAGGGGAGGGGACCTTTGAAGTCCATGCTGGGGCGTTCAAAGGGACGGGAAGCCTTTATCAGATGCGCTTGTTCGGGGCGGTAGAAGTGCGGTTTGCACTCCGCGCAGATGTGGCATTCCCTGGTCACTGTCCTGACCTCCTCGATGGAGTAGGACAGGTTGCGGGTCTTTATAAAGTGGGAGAAGCGGGTGACCCCCGGGTGGCAGAGGTCCGCGTGGAGGGTTCGAAGGCGGTCCACTTGTGCGTTGGCACAGGTGCTGCGGGACAGGGCATCGGGAGGCTCGTTCAGCTTCCCAGGACGATACAAGATGTTGTAATTGTAGGTGGACAATTCGATCCTCCACCGCAAGATTTTGTCGTTCTTTATCTTGCCCCTCTGTGCGTTATCGAACATGAAAGCCACTGACCGTTGGTCTGTGAGGTGGGTAAACCTCCTGCCGGCCAGGTAATGCCTCCAATATCACACAGCTTCTACTATGGCCTGTGCTTCCTTCTCGACCGAGGAGTGGCGGATTTCGGAAGCATGGAGGGTATGGGAGAAGAAGGCCACGGGTCTGCCCGCTTGGTTGAGGGTTGGTGCCAGAGCGACATCGGATGCGTCGCTCTTGACTTGGAAGGGGAGGCACTCGTCGATAGCTTGCATCGTGGCCTTTACGATATCCGCTTTGATGCGGCCGAAGGCCTGGCGGGCTTCCATCGACAGGGGGAACATGGCTGATTGGATGAGGGGGCGGGCTTTGTCAGCGTAATTGGGGACCCACTGGGCATAATATGTGAAAAAACCAAGGCAGCGCTTGACGGCTTTGAGGGAGTGGGGGAGGGGAAGCTCCATCAGGGGGCACATGCATTCCGGGTTGGGGCCTGTCACTCCATTACGCACTACGTAGCCAAGGATGGCTAGACGGTTGGTGCTAAACACGCATTTGTCCTTGTTGTAGGTCAGGTTCAGGAGCTTCGCAGTTTGGGGGAATTTGCGGAGATTGGTGTCGTGATCCTGTTGATCGTGGCCGCAGATGATGACATTATCGAGATACAGGAAGGTTGCCCGTAAACCGTATTGGTCGGCCATTCGGTCCATCTCCCTTTGGAAGACCGAGACCCCGTTTGTGACACCGAAGGGAACCCTTAAAAAGTGGTAGAGCCGCCCGTCCGCTTCGAACGCAGTGTACTTGCGATCGCTTGCGCGGATGGGGAGCTGGTGGTAGGCGGACTCGAGGTCCACCGTGGAGAAGACCTTGTACTGCGCGATCCTGTTAACCAGGTCGGATATACGGGGGAGAGGGTACGCGTCCAGCTGCGTAAACCTGTTGATGGTCTGACTGTAGTCTATGACCATCCTATTCTTCTCTCCGGTCTTTACCACCAGAACTTGTGCTCACCAGGGGCTGTTGCTAGCCTCGATGACCCCTTCCTTCAGTAGCCGTTGGGCTTAGGACCTGATGAAGGTCTGGTCCTGGGCACTGTACCGTCTGCTCCGGGTGGTGACAAGTTTGCAATCCGGGGTGAGGTTTGCAAACAAGGACGGGGGATCGTCCTTGAGGGACGCGAGGCTGCAGACAGTGAGGGGGGGGCATAGGGCCGGCGAATTTAAATGTTAGGCTCTGGAGGTTACACTGGACGTCTAACCCCAGGAGTGCTGCCGCGCAGAGGTGAGGGAGGACGTATAACCTATAATTTTAAAACTCCCTCCCCTGGACCATGAAGTCCGCTATGCAGTACCCCGTGATCTGTACTGAATGAGAGCCGGAGGCCAGGGCGATTTTTTGCTTAACCGGGTAGACAGGGAGAGTGCAGCGACTTACCGTGGTGGAGTGGACGAAACTCTCCGTGCTCCCGGAGTCCAGCAGGCAGTTTGTTTCATGGCCGTCGAGTAAAATCTTTGTTGTTGCCGTAGAGAGGTCCGCGGGCCGCACGGGACCCCTGAAGAGAGAGAAGGGGGAGTCCCGCGGTCGCTGCCCGGGACCGCAGTGACCGCCTTTGCCTGGCAGATGGCCACAAAGTGGCCTTTCTTCCCGCAGCCCTTGCAGGTTGCGGGACGGGCTGGGCAACGTTGTCGGGGGTGTTTCGCCTGGCCGCAAAAATAGCAGTGGGGCCCCGTGGGTTTTTCAGGGCGCCCTGCGGCACAGGCCTGGGGGGAGTCCGAGACCGTGGGGGAGGGAGACGCTGAGTTCCATGCTGCCCAGGGGGCCACCGCGCGGTCGGGGGCGTACGAGTGTGCATTTCGGTTTGCGACATCTAGGGAGGTAGCGAGAGCCCGTGCCTCCATGAGGCTTAAGGTTTCTCTTTCTAACAGTCTCTGGTGGATCTGCGAGGACTGCATGCCCGCAACGAAGGCGTCTCAGATTAGGAGTTCGGTATGCTCAGCAGCAGACACCTGTGGGCAGCCGTAGTTCCTCCCCAGCACAAGGAGGGCACGGTAAAAATCGTCCAGTGACTCATCAAGGATTTGCTGCCTTGTGGCTAGTAAGTGCCGAGCGTAGACTTGATTTACCGGCCGTATGAAATGTCCTTTGAGTAGGTCCATAGTCGCGTCGTAGTCTGTCGTGTCCTCGATGAGCGTGTATGTGGCGCTGCCGACGCACGAGTGGAGGATGTGTAGCTTCTGCTCCCTCGTCGGTACGTTTTCCGCCGTGCTAAGGTAGCTGTTGAAGCAAGCCAGCCAGTGTTTAAATGCGGCTGCTGCATTAGCTGCATGGGGGCTGAGTCGAAGACACTCCGGCTTGATGCGGAGATCCATCCTTTAAATCTTGCTGATTAAATTGATGCACAATCAATGGACACGAAACAAAGGAATAGTCCGAAGCGAAGGCTTTAATCAGCAAGAAGTGTGCCCAGCAGCAGGAATACAGAAATGACCTGGCTGCTGGGGCACACGGGTTCTTATACCCCGCCTCGTAGGTGGAGCTACTTTCCTCTCGACCAATGAGAATACAGAGGACACGATACTTGGGCCAATGGGCAGCGAGCCCTCTGCACCAATGGAAGCTCACACTCCCAGGTACCGTAATACCCCTAGTCATACTACCACAGGTGCTTATGAATGGAGGTTCCTACAGAGGGACCTCCCTCCGGTCCTAACCACTCCCAACCCCACCTAATAAATATTCAACAAGCCCAGTGGTGGCAGCAATGCTCCAGTCGTGGAACCAACTGCGACAGCATTTTGGGCTAACTGAGATGTCTGATAAAGCCCCCATCTGCAACAACCACAGGTTCATGCTGGCGACAATGGACACCACCTTCAAAATGTGGAGACAGACTTTTACACGAACAATGGGTTAAAAAAAAATTTTAAAACATTTTATTAAGGCATTTATAATTTTATAATAATAACAGTAAATAGTACAAACACAAATATAAACAGAGTGCAGAGACCACCTCCCTCCCTCAGAAGCCCCACCTCCTCTACACAATAATCTAACCCCCCCCCCCCACACACACACACACACACACACACACACCCACACACTCCCCCCCCCCTCTCTGCTGACAGTTAGTTTTCTCCAAAGAAGTCGACAAACGGCTGCCAACCTCCGGACGAACCCTCACATTGACACACTTAGGGCGAACTTTATTTTCTCCAGTTTGAGAAACCAAGCCATGTCACTCAGCCAGATCTCTGAATTCGGGGGCTTCGAGTCCCTCCACGCTAACAATATCCATCTCCGGGCTACCAAGGAGGCAAAGGCCAAGACGTCAGCCTCTCTCACCCCCTGGACTCCTGGATCTTCCGACACTCTGAAAATCACCTCCTCCAAACTCGGCACCACCCTTGTTTTTAACACCGTGGACATGACATCTGTAAAACCCTGCCAAAATCCCCTAAACTTCGGAGATGCCCAAAACATATGGACATGGTTTGCTGGCCGTCCCGCACATCTCGCACACCTGTCCTCTATCCCAAAAAACTTGCTCATCTGGACCATCGTCATGTATGCCCGGTGAATGACCTTAAATTGAATCAGGCTGAACCTGGCACATGATGACGACACGTTGACTCTGCTTAAAGCATCCGCCCAAGACCTGCCTCTATCTCCCCCTCCCACCACCACCCCCCGCCCCCCCCCCCGCCAGCTCATTTTCCCATTTGCGCTTTAGCTCCTCTGTCTGCGTTTCCTCCGACTCCATGAGTTCTTTATAAATATCCAAAATCTTCCCCTCTCCCATCCCCGTGCTGGAAACTACCCTGTCCTGTATCCCCCATGGCGGTAGGAGTGGAAAGGTCGAAAACTGCCTTCGCAGAAAATCCCGTATCCCTGCAGATATCTAAACCCATTCCCTCCCGGCAAATTCAAATTTCTCCTCTAAATCCTCCAATCTATAAATAGATCCCCCAAAAAGCTCTCGAAGAGTTGACAGAAAGATTCCAGCTGATGGGAGGAAACAAACTTAGGTACCTAGAACTTAAAAACGTCCTGCGAAGGGAAACAAGGACGTACCCACGACCACCACTACAGTCATTTCTAGAGGACCTGCTGGACGCAGATGTCCGAGGGAAAGGGAACTGTGGGGACATATACGGGTGACTGTTGAGCGGGGGCCAACACCCAACTGGACGAGACAAGGGAGAAATGGGAGGAGGATTTGGGGTTTGAAATAGGGTGGGGACTCTGGAGCGAAACACTGCACAGGGTCAACTTCACCTCCACATGCACAAGGCTAAGCCTAAAGCAGCTAAAGGTGGCAAACAGCCCACTTAACCAGAACCGAGTGAGCAGGTTCTTCCCAGAGGTGGAGGATAGATGTGAACGGTGCCAAGGAGGCCCGGCCAGCCACGCCCACATGTTCTGGTCTTGCCCCAGACTTGTGGAGTACTGGACAGCCTTCTTCGCGGCAATGTCCAGGGTGGTTGGGATGAGGGCGGAGCCATGCCCGAGAGTGGCAGACTTCGGGGTTTCAGACCAGCCAGATCTCTTCATGGGAAGAGGGTCGTCGCCCTTGCCTTTGCATCCCTCATTGCCTTCCGGAGAATCCTGCTCGGCTTGTGGTTAGCAGCACCAGCCAAAGCTGCAAGACAGGCTGTCCGACATATCGGAATTTCTCTAGATTGAGAAAATTAGATTTGCCATCCGAGGGTCGGAGGAAGACTTCCACAAAACGTGGGGACGATTCATTCAGTTTCCAAGACCTGTTTGTGGCCAACAACAAGGAAGCCATAGATTAGGAATGGGTAACCATTACACAGTAAAGAAGAGGGGGTTGGCAGGTGCAACAACAACCTGAACCAAAGGGAAGAAAAGCAAAGGGAAAACCTGTGGGAAGCGAAACGCAGGGGACCACAATCACCATGGAAAACTCTGTAAGGAAGGAATAAAAAAAAGGAAGGGCAACTGTGACGTATCTATGTAAATAGTCAAAACCAATCTATGTGTAAATAGTTCTCGTTTTTACTTCCATCCTGAGATCACTTCCATCGAGCACCCCTCCAAACGTTTTGTCAGAACTTTGGATAGTATTTTCACGTTTGTGTTTAATAGTGAAATAGGCCTATAAGACCCATACTCAAGGGGGTCTTTGACTTTTTTGGGGATTAGAGAAATCGAGGCCTGCGTTAATGTGGCAGGCAGCACCCATCACAACAGAGAGTCGCTGAACATTCCCAGTAAGCGCGGCGCCAACAAGAACGCAAACTGTTTGTAAAATTCGGCTGGAAAACCTTCGGCCCTGGTGCTTTCCCCAATTGCATGCAACCAATACAGTCTATAACTTCCTTCAACCCCAATGGTGCCTCCAGCCCCTACCTCTTCACCCTTTCTACCACTGGGAAGTCCAATCTGCCCAAAAATCGTTCCCTCTCCACGTCATCCTCTGGTGGTTCAGACTTGTATAGCCCTTGATAAATAAACCTCAAAAGCTGCATTAATCTTATCCGGGGCAGTAACCAGCTCTCCGCCCCCTCATCTTTAACCTGAGCTAGTTCCCTTGTGGCTGCCTGCCATCTCAATTGGTGAGCCAATAATCAACTGGACTGGCTTTATCCCAGTACTTATATAATGTCCCTCGCAAACGGCGAAGCTGGCTCACCACATTCTCCATTGATTCAAGCTCAAACATCATTTGTAACCTCTTTCTTGTCATGTTCTGTGGACTGGCCAAAGTGAATGATGAACTACAGAACATCTAGTTTAAATAATTTACTTTGGAACAACTGTGTGATAAGATAACTAGGATAAATAAAATCATAAACTACTAACACTAATTAACTATTGTAGAACTACTGCAAAATACGTCTATTCTCCAGCTCGACCTACTCCCAACTCCCAAACTACAGGGTCACCTGGTGGTTTTACACTGCCACCGAGTGGTCGGAGGTCATGCATAACATAATGTACAAACTTGCTTTATGCATATCATCGCATCCCCTTTCCTTTTGAAAATGAAATTATTTACTACATTAAATTCGTTTTTTACATTTCACCATGATATGCACAACTATTTACATGTTCAGAATTTTGACAGTCTGTCACAAGTTCAGTCTTTCTGGCTCGCGTCTTATCCTCGGAGGCCTTCCCAGTTTCTGCTTGCAAACTACAGAATATCTAGTTTAAATAATTTATTGTAAAACAACTGCGTGATAAGATAACTAGAATAAATAAAATAATAAACTACTAACACTAATTAACTATTGTAGAGCTACTGCAAAATATGTCTATCCGCCAACACGACCTACTCCCAACTCCCAGACTACAGGATCGCCTGGTGGGTTTATACTGCCACCCAGTGGTTGGAGGTCATGCATAACATTATGTACAAACTTGCTTTATGCATATCATCACATTTCTCTCTGCCGACAACTCTGCCTTCGGGGCCGTGGAGTACTGCTGATCCACCTCCAAGACTGAGTCTACCAACCACTGCCTTTCAGCCCTGTCAGCCTTAGCCTGGTGGGCCCTGTACGATATTATTTCTCCTCTGATCACCACCTTCAACGCTTCCCAGAACTTGGAAGGCAAGACCTCCCCATTCTGGTTGGAATCTACATAATTCCTTATGCCCGAAGCCACCCTTTCACAAAACCCCTTATCTGCCAGGAGAGATGTGTTCAACCTCCACGGTGGGCGCTGGGCTCAGCCCGTCACTAATCACATATCCACAAAAGGCAGAGCACTGTCCGATATTATTATTATCATCGAGAACCCAGCTCCTACCTTCCCGGGAATACGCCTTCCCCACTTTGAAAAAATCTACTCTGGAGTAGATGTGAGAGAAGAAGGAAAACTCCCTCTCCCTTGGGTGACTAAATCTCCATGGATCCACCCGCCCCCACCCCCATCTGTTCCATGAACACAGCCGATTCCCTTGCCATCCCAGAAGTAACCGGAGACCTGGGCTTTGACCTGTCCATTCCTGGGTCGATTGCACGATTGAAATCTCCCCAAAAATCAATTGGTGTGAATCCAGATTAGGTATGGCTTCCAACACCCTATTGATAAAATCTGTGTCGTCCCAATTTGGTGCATAAATGTTCACTTATACTACTGGTGCACCTGCCAACACTTCACTCACCATAACATATTGCCTCCCCCCACCCAAACTCTTTCAAATTTCACGTCGCCCTATATGCCATCCTCTTATTGATCGAGATCACAACTCCTCTCAACCTCGAATCAAAATTTGAGTGGAACACCTGCCCCACCCTCCCTTTCCTCAGTCTCATCTGATCCCTAATTTGCAGATGTGTCTCCTGCAATAAGACGACCTCTGCGTTCAAAGTCCTCAAATGAGTAAACAGCCCAAAACCTTTCAACCAGACCAGTAAATCGCCTAACGTTCCATGTCACCAAGCTAGTGGGGGGGCTCTGGACCCTCCCTCTAGCAGATGCAACCATACCGTCTCTGGGAGGACCTCCAACTGTCCCCAACCTACCTCGAAACCAGGCCCACTCAAGATGGACACCGTATCCACCCTCACGTCGGCCCACACATAAGGAGACCCTCGTCGCCAGCATTTTACCCACTTCCAACCTCCCCCTTCGGCTGTCCACCCAACAATCCCCCCGCCCCCTCTTCTCTCACCCGTCCAAATATCTGGTAACCATCCCTCCCTCCCAGCTCACATACGCACCGATTCCATCCCCCTCCCAACCCCAACACAGAAAACCAACCTAAACCCATTACCTCACCCAACAAACAAAACAGAAACCACTCCCACCCCAAGCATCTAGCCACAGCCCCCACCCCCACTTTGTTTAACTAGCAAAACCACTAGATAGGTGGCCCCATCCAGCTAGTCAGAAAGAGAAAAAAAACAAAGGGAAATCCCAACCAGAAAGGACCAGACACACATTTACCCCAGACCCTCACCCAAACCAAAAGTACACATTAGGCAAAACAATAAATAAATAAAGAGTCCACACCCTTAATTGACTAATGAAACTACTCCATACTATCATGTGCAAGAAGGAAACGGAACCCCAAATAGCTAAACCACAAACAGTGACAGGAACTATATACATGAACATGCAAAATTCGAAAAACTTCAAAAAACATCCCATAACCACAATCAAATCTCTCCAAATCAGCTCCTCACCACAAAGTCATTCACCTCCTCGGGCGTATTAACGTAATGGTCCTTTTTTAAAACATGACCCACAGTTGAGCTGGGTACACCATTCCGAATCGCACCTCTTTTTATGAAGCGCCTCCTTGGCCTTGTTGAACCCAGCTCATTGCTTTGCCAGTTCCGCCCCAATGTCCTGGTAAATTCTAACACGGTGCCCTTCCCAATAGCTTTCCTTCGTGGCATTTGCCCATTTCAAGATCCGCTATTTATCGAGAAATCTATGAAGGTGAACTGTGACTGCCCGTGGTGGGTCGCCAAATTTCGTTTTTTGTCACAGTGACCGGTGGGCCCGGTCCAGCTCGGGGAGGGTTAGCAAAGACCCCCTCTGCCACCAATTTCCTAAGCATCTTCACCACAAATTCTGTGGCATTAGTGCCTTTGATGCCCTCCGGTAGCCCACCAACCCACAGATTCTGGCACCTGGACCTGTTCTCCTGGTCTTCAACCGTGGCTCTGAAAACCTTTTGGGTCTCCGCCATCAACTTAACCTCAGTCTCCAAAGAGGCAATCCGTCCGCTATGATCCAAAACCTCCTCTTCCATCTCACGGATCTTCGTGCTTCCTCTGCTGCTCCACCCTCTCCAAAGTTAACCGAAGGGGAGCCACCGCTTCCTCGATTGCTCTAGAAACATCTTCCGCCATTAACTGCCTTTGTTTATGGAACACCCCTAGAAGGAACTCCATCAATTTCTCCGTTGGCTCCAGAGTAGACGCCGGCGATCTGGAGGGCTCAGCCATGTTTTTCTTCCCTTCACCATGAGGTGCTGTCTTTTCAATTGAGGAGCTTTTAAGTGTCTTCTGCCTGGTTTTACCCCCTGTAGGCATTCCACATCGGAGGAGAGACCCGTAGAGTAAGTGCAAATTTGCTTCCCTTTCTTTTAAAAAATGACACCCGTTAATCAGATGACAAGGGCCAAAAGCGCATCGCTGAACGGGAGCCGCCTTGTATGTGACCATTCACTGCATCACCGCAACTGGATGTAATTTATCTCTTTCGGAAAGATACTCAATGATTTGGCCTCCACAGCCTTCTGCAGCAAAGAGTTCCATAAATTTACCACCTCTGGCTGAAGAAACTCCTCCTCATCTCGGTTTTAAAGGATCGTCCCTTCAGACTGTTCTAGTTTTTCCTACTTGTGGAAACATCCTCTCCATGTCCACTCTATCCAGGCCTCGCAATATCCTGTGAGTTTCAATAAGACCCCCCATCATCCTTCTAAACTCCAATGAGTACAGACAAAGAGTCCTTAACCACACCTCATATGACAAGCTCTTCATTCCAGGGATTATTCTTGTGAACCTCCTCTAGACCCTTTCCAAGGCCAACACACCCTTCCTTCGATATGGGACCCAAACCTGCTCACAATACTCCAAGTGGGTCTGACCAGAGCTTTATTCAGCCTCAGAGGTACATCCCTGCTCTTGTGTTATATCCCATAATAGCAATTAATTAATAAAGGGAAATCTGGAATTAAAAGCTTGTCTCAGTATGTCTCAGGTGGCTATAGAGCTATCATGAAGTTGGTTCACTGATCTGCCGTGCTTACCTGGCCTGGCCTTTCGGTGACTCCAGATTCCACAGCAATCTGGTTGACTCTTAACTGGCCTCTGAAAACGCCTAGTACGCCACTGAGTTCAAGGACAATTAAGATGGACAACAAATTCTAGCATTGCCAGTGACACCTGCACACAAAAAGAGAATTCAAAAACTGGATTTCCAAATTAAGAGGTATGATAGAATTTAATAAACTAACAAGACGGTCTGCTCCAACTATAATATGAACATGTAGGTTAACAGGTTTACTAAATAATCTTACATTATTCTAAATGTCGACTAAAGAATGTTAGCAGACAAAATGCATTGATAATTAGTAGGTCATAGTCCAGTGTGCAAAGTGGCAGTATGCAAGAATCAATAAATGCTGATCATGCTGTATTTTAACTGTGGTTGTGAACCAGCAGTTGCTATACTACAGTGTGGGAGACTTAATAGAGAGCATATCCTCTGATAACACGTTTAACTCCTTCTCCATTGGAAATGCAGAAATATTTTTCTGTGTTATAATCAGGAATGCACTGGGTAATGGAAACAAATTCAATCGTGGTTTTCAAAAGAGAATTAGATAGGCATCTGAAGAGAATCAACATGAAAGGCTGTGGAGAAAGCATGGGGGTGTAGGACTAGCTAAATTACTCTTGTTGAGAAGCCTCCACTCAATGGAACAAATGGATTCCTTTTGTGATTTTAATGTCTAAGGAAGCCAGCGGTAGGAGGGGAAAGATTTATTTTCTTTTAACAGTAAGCTGCCCATGGCAGTAACTACAATCACAGCCCCCGTTGGGGCAACCAACATGCTGGTCCCTGCTCAAACTGGCCTTTATGCTCGGTTTAATGAGCCCCAGCTGGGTAGGCCTCTGCCCCCTACCTGGGAAGCTCGTACTTCAAAGGCCCCACAGGGAGATTGATAAAGGTTTCTCCCTGGGCCTCTTGGAGGTTTTGACACCTTCACCCCATCCCTCCCCAAATTCAAAGGTTCCTCCTCTGCCATCAACTGCAGGAGACTTTCTGCTCCACTTTGCCTGAGGCTGAGCTTCTGTCTGTGGTGGATCTGGGTCGATGTATACCGGTTGGTCGACCGCCTTTTTCTGGCTGATCTCCGGAGGGCTATTGCCGGAGCCTCGGCCCCGGACATAACATTGTCCGTCTGCACTGATGCCTCTGTGCCCATATCCAAGCTGGAGTAATCTTCTTCCTGCAATGGGCCATAGTCGGATGGGTTCCCTGCCTGAGGGGTGGTTCTTGGCAAGGCGGCGGCATTGCCATCTCTAGTTAAGCAACGTGTAGAGAGGGCTCCCACTCCTTCAGGTGGTCCACATGTTTTCTTTGGATTTTCCCTTGGACCTTGACTTTATAGGAGACTGGCCCAGTTCTCTCAATTACAGCTCCAGAGAGTCAGAGTGCCCCGTCTCCAAAGCTGTGAGTGTAGACCATGTCCCCTGATTGGAACTTCTGCCCGACCTGGTGCTCGATGATCATGGTACTGTTTCTGCATTTCTAGTTGCATTTCCACTTTTCTATCCAGCTTTGAGAAAGTCAGGCTTAACCGGTTCCTGAGCTTGCAGCCCGTCAGCAGTTCTGCTGGTGCCACCTAGTGTCACATGCATCGTCATCCTGCAATTAAAAAGGAACCATGTCAGTTGGGTGCCTGTGGAGCCTGTGGTCTGCTTCTTCATGCCTCTTCTGAATGTCTGAACCAGGCCGTTCAGTGAGGGACAGGGTGGTTCTGATGTGACAGATTCCATTCAACTTTGTGAATGTGACCAAAGTCACAAGTCAGGACTAGCAGTGGAGCTGGGTCATAATGAATGAAGAGTTGTGAGGTTAAAGACGCTTCTTCACCCTGGCAAATGCTTCTTCCTATGAGGCACTCCAAACCCACTTCTGGTTCTTCTTTAGTAGTATGTGATGGGGTGCCAACAGAGTAGTCAAGTTTGAGATGAATTTCCCACAATAATTTACCAGGCCCAAGAATGACCGAAGTTTGGTGGCATTCCTCAGGGTTGGGGCCCCTTTCATGGCCTGAATATTCTCCACAGGGTGCAGGACATCTCTGTCCACCTGTACCCCAAGTATTTTACCACCTTTGCTCTGAACAGGCACTTGCCCCTCTTTAGCCGAACACCAACTTGGGAGAACCAACTGAGCACTTCCTCCAGGTTTTTCATGTGCTCCTTGTAGGTGCACCCATGATGAGCACAGCATCTAAGTATATAGTTACTTTTGGCAGCCTTTGAAGAGTACTTCCCATTACTCTTTGGAAGATTGCTGGAGCAGACAAGACCCCGAACGGGAAGCTAGAGTTCTGAAATAACCCTCTTTGGGAGTTTATACTGGAGCATTTCCTAGATGCAGAGTCCAGATCCACCTGCAATAGGCATGGTTCATATCCAACCAGTTTTGCGTATAAGTCTTCAACCCTGGGCATCAGGTAATGGTCCAGATGCGAAGTCCTGTTCACCGTGAGTTTTTAATCTCCGCAGAGTTGGACAGACGTGTCTGGCTTCATAACCGGCACTACAGGTGCAGCCCACTCTTCAAAACATACTGGCATATGATTCCCAAATTCATTTGATGGTCTTCCCCCAAGATACCATTGGACTGAAAGAAGTAGCTCATAATTCTGCATATTGGCCTCAATCTTCCAGGCCAAAGGTCTCTAACAGCAGCATTTTTAAACATTATAACCTCACGTTGCTGTACGGTAGTCGTCCGGGGTGGCTGGGTGTCTTGAAAAGCGAGTCCAGAGTTTTTTCTCATCGCCAGTTTAATGACCAGGGAAACCAGCGGTAGGAAGGTAAAAATTTATTTTACTTTTACCAATAAGATGCCCACGGCAGTAGCCATCTCCAATGCCAGTCCCCATTAGGACAACCAACATGACGGTCCCTGACTGGGTCAGCTTTTACGCTTGGTTTAACAAGCCCCAGCTAGGTGGACCTTCGCCTCATACCTGGGAAGATCGTACTCGACGAGCCCCACAGAAAGATCGATAATGGTTTCCCTGTGGACCTCGTGGGGGTTATGACAGTGATGGAAGCATTCTGTGATTCTAACTTTATCTCAACTGAAAAATGTGTCCACTTAACAACTTTTGCCACCCGTCGATAAATAATTGAAATTGTAAAGTGTTTGGAGGTTTTTCAACATGGTAAAGAGCTATATCATTCTTTAAACATTGTCTCACCATTCTACTGCCCTCTCCATCTCCACACACTGGTCAGAATACCCACAGGAAAATAATAGCAAATCCTACCTCAGCCTGCTTATTGTAGTTAAATAATACAGGTGAGTATGTGTGCCTGCAACAGCTCTGCTGACTCAGCACCTAGTTGTTCTGAAAGTAAGTGTTGTCAGAGACAATATCATAGAATTTATAGTGCAGAAGGAGGCCATTCGACCCATCGAGTCTGCACCAGCCCTTGGAAAGAGCACCTTATTTAAGCCCACACCTCCACTCCATCTCTGAAACCCAGTAACCTCACCTAACATTTTATCATGGCCAATCCATCGTTGGAGTGTGGGAGGAAACCGGAGGACAGGGGGAGAACATGGCAACATGGTAGCATAGTGATTAGCACAATTGCTTCACAGCTCCAGGGTCCAAGGTTCGATTCCCGGCTTGGGTCACCGTCTGTGCGGAGTCTGAACGTTCTCCACGTGCGTGCGTGGGTTTCCTCCGGGTGCTCCGGTTTCCTCCCACAGTCCAAAGATGTGCAGGTTAGGTGGATTGGCCATGCTAAATTGCCCTTAGTGTCCAAAATTGCCCTTAGTGTTGGGTGGGGTTACTGGGTTGTGGGGATAGGGTGGAGGTGTGCGGTTGGGAGGGGTGCTCTTTCCAAGAGCCGGTGCAGACTCGATGGGACGAATGGGCTCCTTCTGCACTGTAAATTCTATGTGGACTCCATACAGACAGTGACCCAAGCCGGGTCACTGGAATCGAACCTGGGACCCTGGAGCTGTGAAGCAACTGTGCTACCCACTGTGCTACCATGCTGCCGACTTGTGCTGTGTCCTGTGGTGCCACCGTTCACAAGGATACACACAGAAAATATATGTGTTCAACTAACATGGGATTTATTGTTGAATACGTGGAAGGATAACTAACAGAAATATATACAGACAAAGTTATTTGAATTGCTTGGGAGCTACTCTAAGTGCAACTGTCCTGTTGTACGTCCTATCACAAACTGGTGAGTGTTCCACGTCACGTGACCAAGGTCTGGCGCCACCAGCTGGTCAGAGGTCGCATTGCTAACTATGCACAAAACTATTCATGGACACATCACCACTTCCCCCTTCCTTAGGAGAAATCAACATTTATATACAGAAACCTTATTTGTATTAATATTTACAAACGCATGACGGTTTTAAACACAGGTTGTTATAAGTTCAGTCTGTCCGGCTTGTGCCACAATCTGGTCGACGTTCTGAGTCTTGGCTGAATCGGTGAACGTGCCCACCTTCATCTGGTGCTGGTGTTCCTGCTCTTTCCACATTTGCTGCTGCAGATTCATCGTTGATCACTGGCTCTGTTGTGTGGCTTGTGTCTTCCTCAGATTTGGTATTGCACCCCATCTCTTCCACTGGATTCAGCACGAAGGGCCATTGCACTTTTAGTAATGTCCTTCAGTTCCTTCGCAGGACTGAACCATCCTCAGTGATTTCCATGAACGACTGTGAAACTACCTGTTGCACAACCTTGGCCAGTTTTCGCCATCCATTTCCGTTGGCATCCTCGATTCTGACAGTGCCCCTTGCTGCAATGGCTGGAGCTTCCTAGCAGCCCTGTCATACACCTCTTTCTGCCTCCTTTTTTGAAAAAGCAATTTGCACTGTATTCATCAATTTATGGGGGGGAGCCACCATGGAAGGTGGGGTCATGCATAGCTAACCTGTTCATGAGCAGCTGTGCAGGCAACAGCCCATTGACGAGTGGCGCTGAGCGATAGCTAAGAGGTGCCAAGTATATATCTTCCGCAATCAATGGTCTTTTTTAACAGCTGTTTCACGATATGTACAGTCTTTTCCGTTTACCTATTTGACTGGGGATATAGGGGGCTAGACGTGATGTGCCTGAAGGCATAGTGACGGGCAAGTTCAGTCCATTCATGATTTTTGAAACAAGGCCCAATGTCTGACATTACAATGGATGGTGTACCACGCCGGGCAAAGATCTCTTTGGAATGTTGTATGAAACACCGAGCAGTCGGGTTCACCAACTGTGCAACTTCTGGATAGTTTGAGAAATAATCAATGACTACCAGGTAGTCTTGACTATTGAAATGGAACAGATCCATGCCCACTTTCTGCCACAGACTTGCAATGATGTCCCCCACCTGCATCAGTCCTTTACCTGCTTGCTGCGGAATTTCTGGCACGTGTCACAGGAGTCGACAATACCTGTAATATCCTGAGTGATGCCTGGCCAATAGATTGTCTCCCTGGCCGTGTGCTTGCATTTCTCAATGCCCAGGTGCCCTTCATGAAGTTTCTGGAGCATGAGCAGCCTCAATGATTCTGTGCTGCCTCAGGAGAACACCATTCACCTCACTGAGTTCTGACCATACATTGTAGTACCCAGAGCAGGAACCTTTGGGCCAACCCTCTCCGAGACATTTGAGCAGGACTACGTCCTTGGCTGTTTCTGCCTTTATCAGGCGTGACTTCTCTGAGGCCGAATGTGACACAGCAGTGAGCTTGACATGAAGCTGAATATCATCATCCAACAGGCACACCTCATAGATGCCTGTGGTTTGAGAGAGCGTATATAATATGAGCTCAAAGTCGTAGCGCTGGACTTTCATCATAAGGTGTATTCTTGGAGTCATTTGACACTAATTTGTTTGCACTATGGAAACGAGTGGCCTAGGGTCAGTCTCCATCCAGAAACATAGGCAGCCCATACACGTAATTATGAAAATTTTCTAGACCCGCGACCAGCCCAAGGCATTCCTTTTCAATCTGCGCATACCTGCGCTCTCTATACGGTCATCGCTCTCGACGCATATGCCACGGGCAGCCATCTGTCATCTGCACGCTGCTGCAGAAGCACTGCTTCAAGGCCAGACTGAGATGCATCAATCAAGATATTCATCCTTTTAGCCGAGTCAAAGAAGGCATGGACTGGCGCTATCGTTAGTGAGATACGCGGCACCTGACACTCCTGCTCGTGTTTTGGAGACTACTTAAAGACTATGTCCATCTTTATTGAGTCTTGCAACTGTGACGTTTTGGAGGCCAGGTTAGGAATAAATTTGCCCACAAAATTTATCATCCCAAGTTCACGCAAGACGCCCTTTTTGTCTGTGGGCTGTCGCATCATTAGAATGGCCTTAATCTGTTTATCATCCATAGTCCCAGTGGCACCTGGTCTGATTAAGCTTGAGGCCATTTTCTCTTACCCTTTGTAGAACTTGCAGCAGCGTATCATCAACATAGTCACGGACACCTAGTAATCCTTCTACTATGTGCTCCATGGCACGATGGAAAATTTCAGACGCTGAGGTTATGCCGAACGGCATTCACAGAAAGCTGTTCTGCAAGATGGAGAATAGATCCACTACTGTTGCCACATGTTCAGTAGCAATCTGCTGTGTAGGCAACTAAGGGAAGGTCGAGGATTCATATGACTCGTTGTTTTCCACAGTGTCATTGATCAGCACTTGTAACCAGGCAGATTTGTGAACTTTGTATCCTCTTCGAAATGTGAAGGAGCCTTATGAAATTTTCCATATTGGCTCAAACATAACACAGAATAATTCCCTATTGTTGTTGACTTTCTTCACCAGTGCTTATTAACTCACATATCATAGTTCTGGTACTTCGTGTTCTCATCCCAATAATCACTGCACTTCAAAATGAATTCACCTGATTGCAGATTTTACATCGTATTGTGTGACATTTTAGGCAAAACGAATTTAGGCCTTAGGATCCACGGCAACTCAGTATCAGGTGACCTCTGACTCATCCACCCGCCATCATCTCAGCACGTTATTGATCAGGGCGCTGTATTTAAAGACCGCCTGCCCCAGCGCTTTCTGCCACTTCTCCTTGGCCGATGGCAACTGATATCTGCAAGTTCTCCGACGCCTTCCTCAACAGACTGCTGAATGCACTGGAGGTGAGGTGTGACATCCTCTACCCACGCAGAGGGAGACCATTGTGCCTTGACACCAAGCCAACATAGGCGGCAGTGGCAGCGGTGGCCAGTGCCAACGCCTTACAGAAGAGGACAGGCATCCAGTGCCAGAAAAGGGTGAACGATCTCCTCCATTCTGCCAGGATAAGTCACTCTTTTCATCATTCTCAGCTCACACACTCATATCACACATCCACACGGATCACACTCACTGCCAACTGTAAAGTAATGGGTTAAGAGACATTCCAATTAGTTGTCTCATGTATGTTAAGTATCCAATAATTGACACTGATATGTAAAGGGGCTTCAGGTGGCCTTTGTGTCAGGTGATGATAGAATTTTGTTGCAGAGTCTGTTAAAGTGAAATAAAGGTGTTGGTGAAAAGGTGCAGAATCTTTGACTCTTTATAGAAGAGCAGCTAAATGTCTAACACTAGCTCAAGGGACATCACCACTCGCTCTCCCACACACATCTTCATCTACCCTGCAGGGTGTGGCCTCATCACCTTACTGCTCCTGCTCACCATCCACACATGTCAGGCACCCTTAGCAGCTACCAGTGACACGCGTCCATAGGACCATAAGAAATAGCAACAGGAGTAGGCCATTCGGCCCCTCGAACCTGTTTAATGGGATCATGGCTGATCTGCCATTCCTCATGTCTACTTTCCTGTCCTTTCATCGTAACCCTTACTGGTCAAGAACCTATCTCAGCCTTAAATATACAGAAGGACTCTGCCCCCCACCCCCACCCACCCATAAGTAGTTCCATAAAACTCACAACCCTCTGAAAGAAGAAATTCCTCCTCATCGCAGTCTTAAATTGACATCCCTTTATTCTGAGACTATCTGGTCCCAGACTCTCCCATGAGGGTAAGCATCTTCTCAGCATTTATACTGTAAAGCCCCATAAGATTCCTGTAAGTTATGCTTAGACTCTCTCCATCTGTTTTTATGCAGGACACATTGGCTCACAATAAGAGGGAGTGATCCTACTTGGGTGGAAGGATGCCAGAGACGGAACCATCATTTTGCACCATCATTTAAAAATGTTTCCTCCTCATGATATATGTTCGTTTTCCTTATCGTTTCCATATTAAATAGGCCAGAAATGGACCTACTGTCCGGGGAGGAAGTCACCCACTCCTATGCTGATGGTGAAGTGGGCAGCAATAAACCAAGGGAGCATCCAGCACAACATCATTCATCACAAAAAACTGATGTGAGTTATGTCTTCTGTATCTGAGGCACTGCCACACAGCAGCATCCTGAAAGCAGGCCAGGGCCCTCCAGGTCTCGGCCCTCCAGATGATATCCGCCAAGGTCATTGTAAACAACAGTGGCCTGGCAGGCAACAGGCTGCCTCCACCTTACCTGTGGATGCTGGGAATGCATCAAGATGTAACAGCAGAGTTAGAAAGGTCACAAACGTCTGTAAATAAACTCTTACTACTGCCCTCGCTCTATGGCTCTTGTTCTGATAAGATGTCTTCCTGTAGCACCGGCCATCCAACTGGACTCCTGAACCATAGAAAGGCTGAGCACTCAGTCCAGGGCTCCTTCCATGCACTTTCAGCAAGATTGCCAGCACATTCCTGATGGCAGGTATCTGAAAGCAGCTCAGGATGTATGAGTCATACTCACCCCCTAGGAACCGAGGATGCACTTTGTGTGGTCACAGACCAGAAGAACATTTAGGGAGTGGAAGCCCTTACCGTTGATGAACTACGCTGCTTGATGCCACAGGCATGTGGCATGGGGGCCACATGAATGCACTGGATGGCACCCTGCATCTGTGGAAAGCCAGCCATCTGGGCAAATCCCATGGCTGTTGCATCCTGGCTGCAGCCTAATCCCGGCTGAAATGGGCAAAGCTGTGTACGCTGGCGGATTGCGTCCGTCATCTCCCGGATGCACTTATGGGCAGAGGCTATTCATGAAGGAGCCATTCCTGTAAAGGTTGAGGGCGGCTGTGACTTTTCATGCTACAGGCAATGGACGCTGAAGGGAATCTACTATTTCTGACAGGTAAAAGGCTATTTTACTGTAAATATTAAAGCCCAGTCTTTAATACCCATTATAAAATAAGGATTTCAGTATTCATAACCTCAGGTCATGTTATAACACATAACTTAATCAGAGGTTCAAAGCCTGACACATTCACAAACTAATTGGAGATAAAATCAACATTTTTACTGACAATATGAACAAACTATTGTTCTAATTAAAAGATTTTAAAGTTAGTTTCATATTAAGAAATGAGCTGTACCAGTAATCAAGATCTAGGTTGAAATAAGCACCAAAGCAATATGAAGGCACCTTTGTCCAGAATGTGGATAAAGCAAAGTCAGCAGAAAACCAGTAAAAACCAGTCTTGATAATAGCACAAAATCGCATTCCATAGCATACACAAATATTCAAACATGAAACATTCAGAACTTATGTTGCACATCGAGGATTGACAGTTAACCATCGAATCAAATGTATTTGATTCTCACCCAAACCAATTAGGAGCAGTAAATGGACAAGTAGTGAGCAGATTGTGCAATCTCAGAGTACATGACATCCAGTACTTGTACCAGTTTTATGTAGATCTATAGGATGAATCTCTTCAGCCTCACATCCTCTTTTTTGCTTTTTGTTCCTAAATGTATTTATTGACTAGCTGACAAAGTATGTTGGGAAAGAGCAAATTGGCATTTACTGCTTAGAAACTGTGTTTCTCTTTGACCAATCTATTCCGATGTGGAACCACAGGCTGCTGGAAGGTTACATGTGTCATTCTGAGTCACTCTGCTTCCAAGTTTCATTGGGCTGTTGATCCCACCAGCATTTGTCATACATCGCAATGAAATGGACTCCCGCAGTCAATGGAAATATACAGTCATTCTTCCCACTGGCCTCTTCTAACACTGGGCGATCCATCACACCTTTTTATTTCTTTTTTGATCAATGGTGACGACTTCATGAGAAAGTGCTGAAATGGCAGAAGGACGTGTGCCTGCACATTTCTTTCTCCAATAATGACCAAAAAACCCCAGCGGTTGTAGCCTATCCTGCAGCTACAGCCTCTGTTTCTGCTTTGGCCCGTTTCCTACAGCATGACCCTTCCAGGGGTAAGAGCCTTCACTGGGAATATGACCAGACCTTGCCAATAATCTGGTCCAGAGAACCACGCTTCAGGATGAGTTACCCTGCCCTGTAAAACTGTGACAATGACTTTAGCAGCTTGTGGCACCGGGATCACAAATCTGAACCATAAAAACTTTGAACTTTCTTTGTGACCTTTCAAAGGCGACACAGTGAATTACTCAAATCCGTTGAGGAAGGGGCGGAGAGAATGGCTGAAGGATTTGTTACTGTCGGGTTGAGGCACCCCACCATGTGACTTGTATCTGTCAAGATCACTGTGCATGAACTGAAATGTCACATATCCCATTGGATTGGATAATAGTTTTGACTGAGTTCAATTATCTTCCTGGACGTTGTCGTATGGAGAAACTTTCCACACTTTATTCCCAAAATAATTTGGTTTGCAGTAAATTTCTCTTCCCAGAATGGCTACTTTGCAAATTCGGTCACAATACTGTTGGGAATGAGAGCGAGAGGAAACAACTTCTTTGCAGCCTTTCTGTGCAGTGTTCTGATCTCTGTGGCTTGGTAAACGGTTCTTAGGCAATGTTCACCTTTTAACTGTGATTGCAACACACTGGGAATTGCTTTTTTGTACATTAGTCTTAGCAATTTGCTCTTAAGTCATGTGTATACCAAAAGCTCGATAGTGAGAGCAAGCTGAATATTTGGTCTGTGACTAAATCCAAATTTGAAAAAAAAAGAAAATTTGACAGAAGTGAAGCTGCAGCACCAAATTAAGTGATAACAAGGCAAAGAGGGAGCACAATAGAATGCTTGCAATTATCGGGGATTTGATAACAAGACAGATTGAGGGTATTCCTTCAGTAAAAAGTCAACAGTCCAGAAGGGTACACTGGCAGGGTAAGGAATATCTCAAAGTAGCCAGGGATGGGTGATACGTTCTGGTAATGTTACTGGATTAATAATCCAAGTTCAGGCTAATGGCCTCGGGACACAGGTTCAAATCTCATCACCTCATCTGGTCGAAATTAAATTTAATCAACGATCTGGATTTTTTTTTGTTTTTTTGTTTCAATGCGAGAACTATAACAGGCGCGGCAAATGAACTTAGAGCTTGGATTAGTACTTGGAACTGTGACGTTGTTGCTGTTACAGAGACTTGGTTGAGGAAGGGCAGGATTGGCAGCTAAACGAAATGAAATGAAAAATGAAAATTGCTTATTGTCACGAGTAGGCTTCAATGAAGTTACAGTGAAAAGCCCCTAGTCGCCACATTCCGGCACCTGTCCGGGGAGGCTGGTACAGGAATCGAACCGTGCTGCTGGCCTGCTTGGTCTGCTTTAAAAGCCAGCGATTTAGTTGAGTGAGCTAAACCAGCCCCGTTCCAGGACGTTCCAAACGTTCCAGGATTTAGATGTTTCGGGAAGATTTGCAAGGGGTTGATATATTTGAGCCAGATAAATAGTTCAAACAGCAAATACTAAGGAATTTTTTTTTAAATTAAAAATCAAATAAGTTATGAACTAGGTAACTATTTCATGGAAGGTGATGTAAATTATGGAGGAATGCCATTGCAGAAGACTATATGAATTTATTCAAGAGACAACAGGCCTTTTTTGTGGAGAAAAAGTGGGTTTAGGAATCTGATGGAAAGGTCAAGATTAACCAAAAAGGAAGGGCTTGTTTTCCTGTATCCTAACATTTCCGCCTAGGGGCGCATGGTGGCACAGTGGTTAGCACTGCTGCCTCACCGCGCAAGGGACCCGGTTCAATTCCGGCCTTGGGTCATTGTCAGTGTGGAGTTTGTACATTCTCCCTATGTCTGCGTAGGTTTCCTCCGGGTACTACGCTTTCCTCCACAGTCCAAAGATGTGCCAGTTAGGTGGATTGGCAAACTAAATTGCCGCTTAGTGTCCAAAACATTAGGTGGGATTATTGGGTTACACGTATTGGGTGAGGGTATGGGCCTAGGTAGGGTGCTCTTTCTGAGGGTCGTGCAGACCTCGATGGGCCAAATGACCTCCTTCTGCACTATAGGGATTCTATGATTCCATTTGGGGGGCTTGGTTAGCTCAGTTGGCTGGTTCAAAATGCGGAGCGATGCCATCAGCATGGGTTCAATTCCCATACGAGCTGAAGTTATTCATGAAGGGCCTGCCTTCTCAGCCTTGCCCCTCGCCTGAGATGTGGTGACCCTCAGGTTAAATCACCACCAGTCAGCTCTCAAAGGGGACAGCCGGCCTATGGTCCTCTGGGATTGTGGCAATATTTACATTTTACATCCATTTAAATCAGTTTCTAATGGAATTATGTCAAAAAACACAAAATAATACAGATATGGCAAAGATATGACTGCTCTACGCTTCTTTGCAAACATTAACAATGGTATGAATTATCAATCGCGCAAGTAAGAGAAATAAAACAATACGCTGTGTAATTGAAAATACAGAAAAATGTGTCATTTGAAACATGGAAGTCTGGCAATATCTGGTCTGAGAGGATACAGGGAAAGATCCCACAAAAGGTTAATAGCAGCTGCAAAGAGCAGGATTGTAAAATGCAGATTCTTTCTCACAAGCAGGCTTGTCAAACACACAGGTTTCATGTAATAAGCTAAAACAATGGCTCACACCTTCATTGAATGTAACTATCTCAGGAAGCATCTGGAAAAGCATGGATGAGAGTTTCAATTGAATTAAGTGACGAATGTTTAAAGCAGGCAGGTCTTTCAAGTCATAACCAAGTTAAATTTTAGCATACAGCTAAAAGCAAAGTTTCACACCTTAATTGAAATGAACTCTCTTAGTAAACAGCTGGAAAGGATGGAAGATGCTCAGTCGAATCTGGTGTTAATTCTAAGTGTAAAATTCTGCTAACATCAAGTCAATTAAAAGCAAATTGGAGACGACCTGTCTACAAGAAACATAATTTAAAGTCAAAATCAAAGGCAAAGTTATGAGCTGGGGACAATTGGAAAATTAAACAATTTGAAATCACAGAAATAAAAGTAACACCTATTGAAACCAAAGAATTTTGTAATCAGATCTGAGAGGTGACTTTATACCCAAATTGAATAATTAGTTGTATTAGAATGTTTACATCAAAGATACTTTTTAACAATCAAAGGGAAATAAGTTAATTTACAATAAGGCTCTAAAAACTTAATAATTGCTGGAAAGAGAATATAAACCCAGGGAGCAGAAGCAGAAGAGCAACAGAAACAGCAACAGGAGAGAAGGGGAGGAGAATTCAGAGAGAGAGAGAAAGAGAGAGAGCTCGGTCATGGGAAAGACAAGGCAAGCAGCCGAGTTTAAACAGCTATACATCTAAGGAAGACTAGAATTTAAACAGGAGTCAGAGTCAGCTTAGAGATAGCTAGCAGAGTTAGCTCGTATAGCTCAGTACATGGATCGACAAGACACAGCAACAGAGCTAACCAGCGAATACATCCCAAGAAGACCAGAATTTAAAGAAGATTGAGTGTCAAGGTGGGCCTGAAGGTCCCATCAACCAACCAGCAGGATCCCGAAGCAAGATCTTCTTACCTTTCTATAAAGAAAGTGTTTGCAGCTTTTAAAAGAAAAAATATAATAATAAAATAACTTACTTAACCTGAAAAAGTGTTTTTTTCCTAAAGTCTACGTTACTTACTTAGCAATGCGGGACCCAAGACATCGATGCTACTAAGTGGTAAGTAGATAAAATCTTCGATGAAGGTATGGGTTATACTGGAGGATAACTTGAAAATATAGTTTGACCTGAATGGCATCCACCGAAGCCTGCATCGGAGTCAGGGAGTGAGAATCCCTGTTCACCATTTAGAATGTCGTCCCTTTTTGGTATAGGGGGAATGCTAAGAAGAGTGGTGAGTTTTCAAAAACAGCTGGCACTGCAGTAACAGCTTTCATGTGTGCTAACCTTATGAGTCCGAGCATACAATCAACTTGTGAAATTAGCGCGCCTTGATCAACATGTTTGCAATTTTTGCCACAGAACTAGCATAATGCCACAAAGACTTCAGGTGCAATCTGGCGGCCGTGTCACGCTGGACCGGGAGCGAAGTATGGCTGGTAGATGCCAGGATCCCATCCGGAATGGGTATGACCAAGCCGCGCTCACTTAAATTGGTTTTAAACCTATTTAAGTGGGCTCACCCGGGATCCACCGGCCTCCAGAGATCTACCGGCTCCACAGGCAGGTTCCCAGGCAAGCGCCGTTCAGTACTGCTGCACACAAATGTGGTCTCCCAGGCTGTTGGAGACCCCTGGGTGGTCAGGGATAGGGAAGGGTGGCTCCCTTGCCCTCTTCCTGGAACGTGTTGTTGAAGTGTGTTGAATAAGCCTGTGATAGTACATACGTATAGAAGGTGATAGATATCTCTGTTACAGACAATTATCTTACAATCTATTCATGTCAAGCTAAAATACATGGGTGTGACTTTGATCTCCTTAACACTGCTGCAAGTGGCAATATAAAGGTCTAGCGTCTTTCTGCTGGGCACTCAGTGCGAACAGCCACTTTGACGCAGACCACACGTGGTGTTTATGTGAGTGTTCCCAAACAAGAGGATTCTGAATCAGCACTATCCTGATGTCATGTGATGCCCATTCTCCTAATTTGAACCACACAGGTCCAGGCAGCTAAATGAGACATGGCTTATTAAAGATCAAGCATTCTGCTGAAAAATAGGCTGAACCAGGACGTTTTAAAGGGCCACGAGCTTCAGGTGAATTGTTCTAATTCAGGCCAGCAGAATGGCCCCGAGCACTCAGTCATCAGTCATTTCAATTCTCCATTCCATTCCCACTCTGATTTGTCTGTCCTCATTTTCCTACACTTCTAATTAAGCTCAACGTAAACTCAAGGAACAGCACCTCGGGCTGGATTCTCCATTGTCGGGATTTTTAAACGCATTTCATTCAAACTTGTATCAAAGTAAGTTACAGCAAATAAACACCCCGGGAAACATTCTTCCCAACAATCAACTATACAGTTTGTTCAGATTTTTCTCCTTTTTCACCTCCCCCGCCCCAACACCCACCCCCTCCCCCAGTGACGAATGGTCACAAACATCCCCCAACTTTTCTCAAACACCGCTGCTGAGCCCCTTAACTCATACTTTATCTTTTCTAACCGCAGGAAGTCGTACAGGTCACCCAACCATGCTGCTACCCCCACCCCCCCCCCCCCCCCCCCACCCCCACCCCCCACCGGTGGCGATGCCGACCGCCACTCCACCAAAATTCGCCGCTGTGCAATCAGAGAGGCGAAGGCCAAGACATCGGCCTTCCTCCTATCCATGAGCTCCGGCTTCTCTGAAACCCCAAATATCGCCACCAAAGGGTCCGGGTCCACTCCATCCTCCACTATCCTGGCTAAGACTGCAAACACTCCCGCCCAGAATCTTCCCAATTTATCGCAACCCCAAAACATATGCGCGTGATTCGCTGGCCCCCGCCCACACCTTTCACACTCATCTGCTACGCCGTGAAAGAACCCACTCATTTTCGCCCAAGTCATATGCACCCTGTGCACCACCTTAAACTGTATCAGGCTCATCCTTGCACAAGAGGAGGCCCCATTTACCCTTTGCAGTGCCTCACTCCATACTCCCCAATTGATCTCCATTCCCAACTCCACTTTTCATTTCTCCGTGATCTTCATCACCTGCTCGCCTCCCTGCTCGCCCAGCCTCTTAGATATATCCCCAATTCTTACCTCCCCTTCCACATCCAGAAGCAGCAGTCGCTCCAGCAGGGTGTATCCAGGCAATCTAGGGAACCCCTTCCAGACCTTTCGTGCAAAGTCCCTAACCTGTAGATACCTGAGCTCACTACCCCTCGGCAGCTCTACCCTCTCCCTTAGCTCCTCCAGACTGGCAAACCCTTCCTCCAAATACAAATCCCTCACCTTGACCAGCCCCACTTCCCTCGAGCTCCTGTATACAGTATCCATCCCACCCCCCGGCTCAAACCCATGATTCTCGCACAGCGGCGTAAGAACCGACATCCCTTCCACCCTAAAATGCCTCCTCAGCTGATTCCATATCTTCACTGTGGACTGCACTACTGGACTCCCTGAATACCTACTTGGAGCCATTGGCAACGCTGCCGTCACCATAGTCCTCAAACTAGACCCCTTACAAGATTCCTCCTCCATCCTAATCCACTTTCCCCCTTCTCCTTCCCACCACCACCGTACCTTGTCTACATTCGCCACCCAATAATAATGAAGCAAGTTGGGCAATGCCAACCCCCTCCTGCTGCCTCTGCCTCTGTAGCAGGGTCCTCCCCTCCCTCGACACCTTCCCTGCCCATACAAAGTCAGAGATGATTGTGTCCACTTTCCGAAAAAAGGCCTTTGGTATAAAGATTGGGAGAGCCTGAAAGATAAACAAGAACCTCGGCAGAATATACATTTTCACCACTTGGACCCTCCCCGCCAACATTAAGTGCAGTGTATCCCACCTCTTAAGATCCTCCCTGACCTCCTCCACCAGCTTTGTTAAGTTCCACTTATGGAGCCCCATCCATTCCCTCGCTACCTGAATCCCCAAGTACCTAAACCTATCCCTCGCTACCGTAAATGGCATCCTCCCTAAATTAGCCCACTGTGCCAGCTCATTGACCGGGAATACCTCGCTTTTCCCCACATTCAGCTTGTATCCCGAGAACCCTCCAAACCTCCCCAACAGGCCCATAATCCTTCCCATACTCTCCAACGGATCTGAAACTTTCAGCAGGAGGTCATCGGTATAGAGCGACACCCGATGTCCCCTCATTATCCCCTGCCACTCTGTCGGCCCCGTGAGAGCCATCGCCAATGGCTCTATGGCCAGCGCAAACAGCAGCGGCGACAGCGGGCACCCCTGCCTCATACCCCTGTGTAAGTCAAAGCTTCGTGAGCTCATATCATTCGTCCTCACCTTCGCTCTTGGCGCCACATACAGCAACCGCACCCAAGCCACAAATCTCCACCCAAACCCAAACCTTCCCAAAACTTTGAACAAGTACCGCCACTCCACCCGATCAAATGCTTTCTTCGCATCCATAGACACCACCACCTCCGGTACCAGAGCTGTCGATGGATTCATCACCACATTCAACAGCCGTCTTATATTACTCGCAAGCTGCCTGCCCTTCACGAAGCCTGTTTGCTCTTCTGCAACCACCCCCAGGACACAATCCTCTATTGACCCCACCAACAAATTAGCCAATACTTTCACATCCGTGTTCAATAGTGATATGGGTCTATATGACCCACATTCCACCGGATCCTTCCCTTTTTTTGGGATTAGTGTGATTACTGCCTGCTTCATCGTCTCCGGCAACTCCACCTTCTCCAGCGCTTCATTAAACGCCCCCACCAGGTCTGCCGCAAATTCCTTATAAAATTCTGCCGGGTACCCATCCGGCCCAGGGGCCTTCCCCAACTTCATATCCCTGATACTATTCAGCACCTCCCTCAGCCCCAGGGGCTCCTCCAATGCCTGCCTCTTTGCTTCCTCCACCTGGGGAAATTCCAGCTCATCCAGAAACCACCCCATGTCCCCCTCCTCTCCTCCTGGGTCTGCCTCATAAAGTCCCTGGTAATACTCTCTAAATGCCTCATTTATCTTCCCTGGCTCTGACACCACACCCCCAGCCCCAGTCCGGATCTTCAATATTTCCCTGGACGCAGCCTGCCTCCGCAGCTGGTGCGCCAATGTGGTAAACCACTGTTACACCTGTGTTAGGTGATGTAAGGTCGGACCTGTACTATAGGTTCGCCGGTAGTCCCTGCCTGCTGGCTCCGCCCAGTAGGAGGAGCGTGTCCTCTATTCAGCAGCCATTTCGCCAGCTGCTGTGGGAGGCCACACATCTTACTGCAATAAAGCCACAGTTGTATCCAACCTTAATCTTTGTACAATTGATCGTGCATCAATTTATTGCAGTAAGATTTTCTAAAAGATGGACCTCCAAATCAAACCACATCACCTGCAGCTGGATCCGCAATCAAGCGACGCCAAAAAGGACTTTAATCACTGGCTAGCTTGCTTGGAGGCCTATAGCAACTCAGCGACCACTCCTCCAACGGAGGCTCAGAAGATACAGATCCTGTACTCAAGGTTGAGCTCCAGTGTGTTTCCGCTGATCCACGATGCCCCGAATTACGCAGACGCCATGACGCTCCTCAAAGAAAACTACGCTCAGAAAACGAACAGACTCTTCGCCAGGCATGTACTCGCCACTCGCTCTCAACTCGCTGCTGAGTCCATAGAAGACTTCTGGCGGGCCCTAATCCCACTCGTCCGGGACTGTGACTGTCAGGCCGTTACGGCCACCGAACATTCCAACCTTCCTATGCGCGATGCGTTTGTAACGGGGATTGGGTCAGACCTCATACGCCAAAGACTGTTAGAAGGGGCCACGCTCGACCTATCTGAGACAAAGAAGCTTGCACTCTCCATGACGGTCGCCTCACATAATGCTCAAGCCTATCCCGCCAGCCGCGCGGCCCACCCCTCCTATCCCTAGTGGACCCCACAGATGGCCGCCCCAGCCGGGGCTTCACCCAGCCAGTACGCCTGCGCCACACGCCATCCCGCACACCCCGGGGGTCCCCCGAAGTTACTTCTGCGGCCAGCAGAAGCACCCTCGCCAACGCTGCCCGGCCCGCACTGCCATTTGCAAGGCTTGCGGCAAAAAGGGTCACTAACGGGGTCTCGGTCTTCCAAAGGGAGATGGACCGAATGGTCGACCGGTACGGTTTACGGGCCACCTTCCCGTACCGAGACATCACCATCTGCAGCCATGACAAGCAGGACCACGACGCCAACCTTGCCAAATTCCTCCAAACCGCCACTCTCCTCAACCTCACCTACAACAAGGAGAAGTGCTTAGCCAACCCGCTTAGCCATCCTCGGCTATGTGGTCCAGAACGGAGTTCTGGGGCCCGATCCCGACCGCATGCGCCCCCTCATGGAGCTTCCCCTCCCCCACTGCCCCAAGGCCCTCAAATACTGCCTGGGGTTCTTCTCCTACTACGCCCAGCGGGTCCCAAACTATGCGTACAAGGACCGCCCACTTATTCAGTCAATCCACCTTCCCCTTCCGGCCGAGGCACAACAGGCCTTCGCCCGTATTAGAGCTGATATAGCCAAGGCCGGGTGCACGCAGTAGACGAGACACTGCCCTTCCAAGTAGAAAGCGACGCATCAGACGTCGCACTTGCCGCCACCCTCAATCAGGCAGGCAGACCCGTGGCATTCTTTTCCCGCACCCTTCATGCCTCAGAAATTCGACACTCGTCCATCGAAAAAGAGGCCCAGGCTATTGTTGAAGCTGTGCGGCATTCGAGGCATTACCTGGCCGGCAGGAGATTGACTCTCCTCACTGACCAGCGGTCGGTAGCCTTCATGTTTAACAACATGCAGCAGGGCAAGATCAAAAACGATAAAATCTTGCGGTGGAGAATCGAGCTCTCACCCTATAATTACGAGATTTTGTATCGCCCCGGCAAACTCATCGAGCCCCCAGACGCCCTATCCCGAGGTACATGTGCCAGCGCCCAAGTAGACTGACTCCGGGCCCTACACGACAGCCTTTGTCACCCGGGGGTCACACGATTGTACCATCTTGTCAAAGCTCGCAATCTGCCCTACTCCATCGAGGAAGTACGGGGAGTCACCAGAAACTGCCAGGTCTGTGCGGAATGCAAGCCGCACTCCTACCGGCCAGACCGCACGGGCCTGGTGAAGGCCTCCCACCCCTTTGAACGCCTCAGCGTGGATTTCAAAGGGCCCCTCCCCTCCACCGACCAAAACACGTATATTCTCAGTGTGGTCGATGAGTACTCCAGATTCTCCTTTGCCGTCCCATGCCCCGATATGACGTCTGCCACCGTCATCAAAGCCCCAAACACAATCTTCGTTCTGTTCGGTTTCCCTGCCTACATCCACAGTGACAGGGGATCCTCATTCATTTTTTTTAAAATTTAGATTATCCAATTATTTTTTCCAATTAAGGGGGCAATTTAGCTTGGCCAATCCACCTACTCTGCACATTTTTGGGCTGTGGGGGCAAAACCCACGCAGACACGGGGAGAATGTGCAAACTCCACACGGACACTGACCCAGAGCCGGGATCGAACCTGGGACCTCAGCGCCGTGAGGCGGTTGTGCTAACCACTAGGCTACCGTGCTGCCCGGGGATCCTCATTCATGAGCGATGAGCTGAGTCAGTTCCTGCTCAGCAGGGGTATCACCTCCAGCAGGACGACCAGCTATAATCCCCGGGGAAACGGGCAGGTAGAGAGGGAGAACGGGACGGTATGGAGGGCCGTCCAGCTGGCCCTACAGTCCAGGAACCTTCCAGCCTCTCACTGGCAGGAGGTCCTCCCTGATGCACTACACTCCATCCGGTCACTACTGTGCACCACTACGAATAACACACCCCATGAACGTCTTTATACCTTCCCTAGGAAATCCACATCCGGGGTGTCGCTCCCCACTTGGTTCGCAGGTCCAGGACCGGTCTTGCTCCATAGGCACGTCCGACTCCACAAGGCGGACCCGTTGGTGGATCGGGTGCACTTGCTCCATGCCAACCCCCAGTATGCCTATGTGGCGTACCCCGACGGCTGCCAAGATACTGTCCCTCTCAGGGACCTGGCACCAGCAGGTTCCACCCATACACACTTCTCCAGCCCAGCGCCACCCTCCCCTCCCCTGGCGCTCCCAACATTAACCCCAGCAGGACCATGCCTCCTTCCCCTGCCCATGCCAGAGGATGAAGAGGATTTCAACACACTCCCAGAGTCATCCAACATCAGGCCAGCATCGACATCGCCAGCATCAACATCGCCGCCACTGCTACGTCGCTCCCAGCGGAACGTCAAGGCACCAAGACCGGTTGAATCTCTAACTGGCACCGGACTTTCAAAGGACATATTTTTTTTCTTTTCCCTGATAAAACACTGTACATAAATTCACTACTGTATATAGTTCTCCACCACCCCCGCTGGACTCATTTTTAACAGGGGGTGAATGTGGTAAACCACTGTTACACCTGTATTAGGTGATGTAAAGTAGGACCTGCACTACAGGTTCACCGGTAGCCCCTGCCTGCTGGCTCCGCCCAGTAGGAGGAGCGTGTCCTCTATTCAGCAGCCATTTCGCCAGCTGCTGAGGGAGGCCACACATCTGACTGCAATAAAGCCACAGTTGTATCCAACCTTAGCCTTTGTACAATTGATCGTGCATCAGCCAGCATGTGGCTCGCCTTGTCCCCATACTCGTATTGCACCCTTCTTGCCCTACGCAGTTGCCCTACCGCCCTCCCCATTGTCAGCCTGTCAAATTGCCACTGCAACTTTTTCCTCCTCACCAACCCCTCCACGGTGGGCACCCTCGAATACTCCCTGTCCACCTCCACTATCTCGCTCACTAGACGGTCATGTTCTGCCCTCCTTTCCTTATTCGCACGAACCGTAAATTAGATAATTTCTCCCCAGACCACTGCCTTCAGTGCTTCCCACAAAATGCCCGCCGACAACTCCCCATTCTGATTGAACTCCACATAATCCCTAATTGCCAACCGCACCTTATCACAAAAACCTCCATCCGCCAACAACCCCGAGTCAAACCTCCACCCCGGCCTCTGCTCTCGTCCCATACTGAACCGAATATCCAGCCAGTGGGGTGCATGGTCCGAGATAACTATCCCCACATACTCTGCCCCCTCCACTTCAACCAAAAACTCCCGACTCACTACAAAGTAATCAATCCTCGAATACACCTTATAGACGTGTGAAAAGAAGGAATACTCCCTTCCCCCTGGGTTCTGAAAGCGCCATGGATCCACCATACCCATCCTCTCCATAAACCCCCTCAGCTTCCTTGCCATCGTACCCTACCCATCGGCCTGGGGCTCGATCTATCCACCCTCGGCTCCAGGACACAGTTAAAATCTCCTCCCCTGATCAACTGGTATGTGGCCAAATCCAGGATTGCTGCCAGCAACCTCCTCATAAAACCCACATCATCCCAATTTGGGGCATACACATTTACCAACACTACCAGTGCCCCTTCCAATACCCCACTCACAATCACATATCTCCCACCTGGATCCCTCACCTCCTTCGCACTCACAAAACCCATTTTTCTGCTCATTAAAATCACCACACCCCTCAATTTCAAATCAAATCCCAAGTGAAAAACCTGCCCAACCCACTCCTTCCTTAACCTAACCTGGTCCTTCACACGGAGGTGTGTCTCCTGCAAAAAGACAACCCCCGCTTTCAAGCTCCTGAGGTGCGCGAACACCCGCGACCTTTTAACCGGCCCATTCAGTCCCCGGCCGTTCCACATTACCAACATTACCGGAGGCTAGTGCCTCCAATCCCTTCTACCGTCCGTCATCTTCCCCACTTAACTCCTGCCCCTTTAATTCCACTCTGTACCTAGCCCATCCCAGATGGCCTCTTTCTTCGCCCTTGACCATGTCATCTCTCACCCCCTGCCGCGTTGCAGAAACTGCCCCCCCCCCCCCGCTTTTCTCCTTCCCCTTCTTCCCCCTCACTTCCCCTTTCCCCCTCCCACCGGCCACTCCTCTTGGCCTTCTCCCCCACCACCTCACTTCCGTTCACCAGCATAACCTGCTAGCGTGGCTGCCGCTGCCCAAAGGCACATCCTAATGACCCCCCCCCCCCACCCCCACTCCTCAGCTCAAGGAAGGAGGCCTCCTGTTGGCCTTACCCTCCCCCACCCAAACAAGGACTTCTGAACTCCAGGTAGCCTTCTCCAAAAGCAAACAAACAGATGTTAAACACAAACAATCCCATAAAACAGGAGGGGGGACGGGAACATCCCTCCCCTTATAAACTTCTCACCCCTACGACTCCTTACAATCTCAACATTGAACAGACCCCCCCCCCCCCTCCCCACAAAAAAATGTGAAAATCCCCCAATCCCTACACCCACTTCAAACATGCTCCTGACCATTACTTAGTGCCAGCACCCCGGTTCTCAAGCATTGTCCACTCAGTTCTCCCCCAGTTTATGCTCCTTAATGAAGTCCTCAGCCACTTCAGGGGTCTCAAAATAATACTCCCGGCCTCCGAACGTCAACTATAATTTCACTGGGTAGAGCACCCCAAACCTGATCTGCAGCCGGTACAGCACCGCCTTGGCTTTGTTGAAACCTCCCCGCCGTTTTGCCAACTCGGCTCCGATGTCCTGATAGCTCCGGACGTTATTTCCCTCCCAGTTACAGCTACGCTTCTCCGTGGCCCACCGTAGAATTTTCTCTTTCTCCACAAATTTATGGAGTCGCACGATCACCGCCCGCAGCAGCTCCCCAGCTCTAGGCTTTTGCCTCAGGGACCTCCGCACTCGGTCCACTTCAGGTGCCTTATCTAGCACCCCTTCTGCCACCAGTCCTGCCAGCATCCTCGAGACGTACCTCATGGCACTCACACCTTCCACTCCTTCAGGCAGGCCCACTATTCGCAGGTTCTGCCTTCTCGAGGTATTCTCCTGCTCCTCCACCTTTGCCCTGATCGTTTTACAAAGGTCTCCTAGGAGCCCCACCTCCGCCTCCAGAGCCACCACACGATCGCTGTGGTCCGAGATCACTCCTTCAATCTCCCAAATCTGTGACCCCTGCACCTCCAAACACCTCTCCATCCGTTCCAGAGTACTCTTCAGGGTTGTCACAGCTTCTGCAATGGCCTTTGCATGATCCTCATGCATTTCTTTCCTCTGTTTATGGAATTCCTCCTTGATAAAAGTCATCAGTTCCTGTATCTTGGGCCTTACAGCTTGCCCCTCCCCCGCCTGCATGCTGGAAGAAACTGTCTGTGAAGCACAAGGTTGTTTCAACTTTCCAGCCAAATCTCTCACTGTTTTCTGCCGGGTCCGGTGATCGGAAGACATACTATTTCAGGGGTAAACTACACCTCTAACATTCACCTACGCCTTTTCATCAAAATTCCACCCGGATCTGGGTAAAAAGAGCCATTTTCCGTGACTTTGAACAGAGTCAGCCCTTTGTGTGACCAATCACTCCATGGTCACAAGCGGAAGTCCCACTGTTGGGATTCTCCGTTGTTCCGGCAGTGCGCCCATGCCCGGGGATTTCCCGATGGCATGGGACTGCCCACAATAGGAAGCCCAATTGGCCGGCTGGCGGGATGAGAATCCCACCTTGGCGAGGGTGCTCCGCACCAGAAAGCTGCTGACACCTACGTCCCCAGTGCACCATGAAAAGACACTTTGCCAATGCCCGACAACATCTCAGGCACTGTAATACAATAAGGCAGAGACAACATGGCTTTGTGAAATGGAAGTCGTGTTTGAGAGAATTGAGTTCTTTGAGGATTTAACAAGCATGCAATTGCAGCATAATTGGATTTTCAAAAGACATTCAATTAGGTGTCATATAAAAGATTACTGCACGAGGTAAGGGCTTGTGGTGTTGGAGATAATGGGCGCGATTCTCCCATAACGCGCCGGACCGTAGAATCGATGTTTACGCCATTTTCCCACGCGACGCCGGTCCAACGCTGTCCCACCATTCTCCCAACTGGCGGGAACGGCTTCATCGGGATCTGCACCGCGTACGCTGGAGAATCCGCCGAGAGGGCAATCGAGGCGCTTCACACAGGCCCCCGCTATTCTCCGGCCTGGATGGGCTGAAGGCGTTCACCCCTGCAAAATAAAATCGTCAGCCAGTCGTGCTGGCTGAAGAAGCGAAGAGGGAGGTAAGTGGGCGGGTCCATCCCGGCAACCAGGAAGTAGCGTCCGCAGCCGGTGATGGGGGGGGAGTGGAGTGGGGAAGGGAGGGAGGGGGAATGGGGGGGGGGGAGTGGGGAAGGGAGGGAGGGGGGAGTGGGGAAGGGAGGGAGGGGGGAGGGGGGAGTGGGGAAGGGAGGGAGGGGGAATGGGGGGGAGTGGGGAAAGGAGGGAGGGGGAAGTGGGGAAGGGAGGGATGGGGGGAGTAGGGAAGGGAAGCGGGGGAAGTGGGGAAGAGAGGGAGGGGGGAGTGGGGAAGGGAGGGATGGGGGAGTGGGGAAGGGAGGGAGGGGGGAATCGTGGAAGGGAGGGAGGGAGTGAGGGACGGAGGGGGGTGGGGAAGGGAGGGATGGGGGCAGTGGGGAAGGGAGGGATGGGGGCAGTGGGGAAGGGAGGGATGGGGGAGTGGGGAAGAGAGGGGAAGGGGGAAGGGAGGGAGGGGGGAGTGGGGAAGGGAGGTAGGGGGGAGTGGGGAAGGGAGGGGAGTGGGGAAGGGAGGGAGGGGGGAATGGGGAAGAGAGGGGGAGGGAGGGGGAAGGGAGGGATGGGGGAATGGGGAAGGGAGAGATGGGGGAGTGGGGAAGGGAGGGAGGGGGGAGTGGGGAAGGGAGGGATGCGGAGTGTGGAAGGGAGGGACGGAATGGGGAAGGGAGGGATGGGCAGTGGGGAAGGGAGGGAGGGAGTGGGGAAGGGAGGGATGGGAAGTGGGGAAGGGAGGGAGGGGGAGTGGGGAAGGGAGGGAGGGGGAGTGGGGAATGGAGGGGAGGGGAGAGTGGGGAAGGGAGGGAGGGGGGGGAGTGGGAAAGGGAGGGTAGGGGGAGTGGGGAAGGGAGGGAGGGGGAGTGGGGAAGGGAGGGAGGAAGGGAGGGAGTGGGGGAGGGAGGGGGAGTGGGGAAGGGAGGGATGGGCGAGTGGGGAAGGGAGGGGGGAGTGGAGAAGGGTGTGAGGGAGGCAGAAGGGATAGAGGGGGAAGGGAGGGAGGGGGGAGTGGGGAAGGGAGGGAGGAGGGAGTGGGGAAGGGTGTGAGGGAGGCGGAAGGGATGGAGTGGGGAAGGGAGTGGAGAAGGGAGGGAGGGGGGAGTGGAGAAGGGTGTGAGGGAGGCAGAAGGGATAGAGGGGGAAGGGAGGGAGGGGGGAGTGGGGAAGGGAGGGAGGGAGGGAGTGGGGAAGGGTGTGAGGGAGGCGGAAGGGATGGAGTGGGGAAGGGAGTGGGGAAGGGAGGGAGGGGGGTTGTGTGGGGGGGAGGGCGGTCTGGGACGGGCGACGACAAGGCCAACGAGGATGGGTTGTGTGAGGGAGTACACGGAAGGGGGAAATGGGGTTGGGGACGGTGGCGGTGTTGTGGTCCTGGGAAGGGGGGTGGAGGACGGAGCGAAGCAAATGATACCACCATCCTGCCTGGTTGGGGGGGGGGCCCAACCAACGGTTAGCCTTGGGACGGAGAACCCCTGACGGAGTGCGGTGGCAGGAGGGTGGCGAAGACATCGGACCAAACCGGTGCCATGGTGAAGGGGTCTGTCCGCTGGCCGAGCGATGCGGAGGGACGGGTTGAGCAGTGCGGGAAATGGATACTGTGGCGGGTGGGACGGTGCGTGTCTGATTGAACAGTGTCCAGGCTGCCTGGGCACCCATTCATCCAAAGGACCCTGGCTGCCGCGTGTCAAAGCACCCGACTAACAACCATCCTTGCCTCTCCCTCCCATACCAACCCCCCCCTTCAAGTGAATGATGTTTTCGCAGCAGCCATCGATGTTCGCCGCCGTGGCGGCAGCGGCAGCCATACAGATGGCGAACCGTCGCGTGCAAGCAGGGAGGCAGAGGGAGTGGCAGCGGAGGGCCCCGTGCCAGGCGCTGCTGCTGGTGCCGGTGCTCCAGTACCTCCTTTGCTGTGGCTACAGAGACAGGCACCGGGACCTCCTCCTCCCTCGGGGAGACAATTGGCCCCCGGGCCTCTCTAAGGGACGGTGGTCCGCGGGGAGGCACGCCCCGTTGCACCACCTGGCGCTGCCAGTCCTGGAGGCCCGCTGTGCAATCAACCAGGGTCTGAACATTGCTGGCTATGGAGCTGAGGGAGTGCGACATCCCTGTCAGGAACATCACTACCTCCCGCTGGATTTGGGCGACGCCGTCCATCACATGGACAAGGCCGCCGATGCTCTCAGCGATGGCCTGCTGAGACTGGGCCAGAGCCCGGAGCTCGGCGGTAATGTCCATGTGGCTCTGGAGCATGGCTGCCTGTGAGAGGGCAGTCCTGTTATGGGCCACGGATGACGCGTGCACACTAAGCCCCACACCCTGAAGAACCTGACCCATGGCCGAAGCCGTTGCCCTCATTGCGTCCATCGCGGACGCCACCCGTGCGGTGTCGGCCTGGGTTGCAGCCATGACCGGCAACACTCCCTGCTCATGGACGCGGATGGACTCCTCCAGCTGTGTCTGCAGTTGCCGGAAGACAGCCGTCATCCCATCGTCTGGTCCCTGGGGTCAATTGCATCGGGTCTGTGGGTGGGCCTGCACGCTCCTGGAAATTGTGCTGGGGAGTGGGGGGGAAGGAGATGGAGCACAGGGTTAGTTGCACATTGGCAGGGAGCACGTATGAACGCGACTTTATCACACGGAGGGGACACTCCGAGCCAAGCCATGGCACCTGCCCACAGGGGTGGGGGGGGGATCCACATGTGTCCCGGGTGCAATGTCAGGCCCCCACCACTCCTCTCCCCCCAGCCTGGGGCTCCCGTCCTACCAACACTGCGGGTGGATTACAGGTGGACAGCAGCAGATCAAGGAGGTGGTTCATAACCACGTACCTGAAGGGCAATTTGGAATGGGCAACAATGGGCTCACATCCCATGGCGATGATTTCTCCCAGTCACTGATTATTTTTCCAAGTTTCCAATCATCAGACCATTAAAGGATACTTCAAACATGTCTGTGGTTGAAACAATGGGATTTTCTGCTCCTGGCCACAGAGGGCGGGTTTGGCAGCAAGAGCAGAAATGCAGTTAGCGATCGGCCCATTCCCCGTCAGTGGTGGGCCGCATTTCCCACCATTCAACATCAGGAACCTCATTGTAATGCATTAGTATGTTATTATTGGGCCCATATGCCAGAATCATACTGTGGTAGTCGGTATTAGGGGTATTACAGTACCCAGGTTGAGGCTGTAAGACCATTGGTGTGGGAGGTACCTGAAACAGCAAGATCATTGATGAAGCCTGCCTGCTGGTTCCGCCCAATAAGGCGGAGTATAAGAGTCTGTGTCTCCCGAGCTGCTGCATTCTGTACCTGCGCTGCTGGGGGAAACATCTAGTCCAATAAAGCCTTCAACTGTCATCCAATCTCGCTTCTGGAGTCATTGATCGAGCATCACATACCCACATCGAGAAAAGGTGGCCTTGCGCCATGACATCAGAACGGCATGAAGCATGACTGGTCTCAGAAGGCACGCACCTGGCAACCAATGCTCCGAGGAAAGCTCAGAGGTGAGTGCAGCGCTCAGGAGAGAGGAGCATGGCAGGGTGATGCCAGGGGGTACCAGGGTGACGCAGGGTAATCCCGGGGAGGGGGGTTCACCTGGGTGAAGAATGTTTCCTGGTGTGCTGGGGTGTCCTTTAAATATGGTGCCAAGGTCAGCAAAGTACTGAGCTGATGGTGGATGGGCGAATTAGAGGCCAACCATCAGCGATACATCGTGAAACTCCTGCCTGCCTTCTTTTTGTACTAAGTGCCACATTATATGGTGCAAAATGTGTTTTGTCATTGATGGTGTTTCACTGTGGTTCACTGATAATTATGATGTACTTTTACATCTGTATTATGCTCATAACATTCAGTCATGTTAACCTGGAGAATAGTTACATTTTCACAACAACCACATATTAGGGAATTTCTGAAGTGGAAGCAACTACATCTTTTTTTTGTTGTGTCATGAAAACTGATTTTTGAAATTGGTCTTTTGACACAGAATTAGCTGCTTTCATATTTTTTTTTCAGATCTTGTGGTTCAAAGATCATTGTGATCACAGAGTTTGCTGACACACTAACAGAACCTATAATTTCTTTATTTCTGATAGTTCAAGCTTGGTTTCCTTGGAATGTTCTGTCTGTGCTCTTGTTCGGCCACAAAGATGTGTGAAAACAAATCTGTTGCTTTAAAGAAAACCTGGAAAAGCTCCAATATGAGGAATTGTTTTCCCTCAAATAACTTGGAAACAGTTAGAGATCGGAAAATTGAAGTCAAAGGCCAAATTTCCATGTGCGCTTATAATGGCGTGGCATTTTCACCACATATCACATGTTTGCCTGCTAAAGAGCTGATGAAAGAGGCCTTGAACAAACCTTGAACCATCAATGGAGATAGATCAACCTTCGAAAAGGGACAAATCAGTCTTTACCAACATCACTGCAGTCTGTTGGAGGTTTTACAATACTTCCTTTAACAGTTTCAAACTTGAAGCACATCATGTCTCTCTAAACTGGGACATAGAAATTCCACCGGACAGGAATCGTACTTTGGGCTCTAAAAGACCTCTTTTTTTAAATATAAATTTAGATTAGCCAATTATTTTTTCCAATTAAGGGGCAATTTAGCGTGGCCAATCCACCTACTCTGCACATTTTTGGGTTGTGGGGGCGAAACCCACGCAGACACGGGGAGAACGTGCAAACTCCACACGGACAGTGACCCAGAGCCGGGATCGAACCTGGGACCTCAGCGCCGTGAGGCGGTTGTGCTAACCACTAGGCCACCGTGCTGCCCCTAAAAGACCTCTTAACAGCTTTTTGATGGGTATGAAGAGCAGACATAATCCCAGTCATATTGGAAATGGTAGAGGTGCTGGCAGGAGAAGCAGTTTGGGAATATTTTAATAGAATATGTAAAGTAAGCTCCTACCTGTCTTGCAGGATCCATTTCCTATTTTGGAAATCAGCACATGCCATGTGCTGAACTTGTCTTTGGGTTATGAGGAGAAGACTAGCATTCCCAGAGAGGCTCACCAGTCCTGGGACACCATGTTACTGGGCAGTTTATCCAACCTCTGGGCTGGAATAAGGTAGGTAGATTTGAAAGCATTCTTCAGGGGTAGGGTGGGAAGGGAAGCTTCTTGGCCCCACAAAACTAAATTAAAATGTACTTACTGTGTTCTGAACTACCAGCTGATACTGCTACAGAATGTGCATGTCACACACTCTGGTCCATACATGGTTGTTGGAGTCAGAAGGTCCTAATATATATTTACAAAGGTTTTGTGACCGTGTTCATCATCTGCACTATTTGGTATAGTTCCGGTGGGTAAGTAGGTGATTACTAAGGCCAGTCTGCACCTAGAGGTTCTGCAGGATACTGCAGATGACTGAGTTTTGGGTCAGTCGTTGGCTTGGGATTTCATTATTTTGTGTTTTTTCTCTGCCTGTGATATGTGCTTGCTTTTGAAGGAAGCCCCACCCTGTTTTATTTGGTTGTGCTAGGTGCAAGGATCCTGGGCGAGTTTCTCCCAGGACTGGAAGTCAATGTCAAACCTTAAGGGAAGCTGTCAGAGAGTGTCCTTGTGGCACTCCTTTAATAACCATGAGAGCGCACTCTGGACTCAAGCACTCCATAGACGATTCACTTTGGTAAGTGAGTGGCAGGCATTCTGGTTATACGACCAGTGCAACTCATTTGTGACTGTATCAATATGATGTGGATGCTTGGCATGCCAGCTCTGGTGAGCACCTCAGCATCTGGTATTTTGTCCTGCTATCTGCTCTTCAGAAGCTTCTGAAGGTAGCACAAGTGAAAGTGGTTGAGCTACTTGGCACGATACTGGTACAAGTATCACCAGTACTTGTCCAAGCCTCGTATGCATAGAACAGAGAGAACAGGACTATTGCTTGTCAGGCTTGCAGTCTGATCGACAAACTTGCTCCTCTTTATTCCCAGACTGATAGTTGAAGTCTGCTGAAGGCTATATTTGCTTTGGTAATTGGCAATTCATACATGTGTCTCGTTGTCAACATAAACAGCACGAGAGAGAGTGTGCTGCCAAGATAAGTGAACTTATCCACTGCTGACAGGTTCTAATCTTGGACTGAAACCTTGGGCTCACGGTAGAGCATTCTTGGAGCAGGTTGGTGTATTACGTCCGTTTTCTTCATGCTGCTTGTAAGGCTGAGGTTGTCACGTGCATTAGAGAATAAGGCCTTGCTACAATGCATGTGCAATTCCGAACCAGTGGCTACGGTACAGTAATCAGCAAACAGGAAATTTCAGAGTGTGTCCTTGGAGATGTTGGTCTTTCCCTGGATTCATCTCAGATTGAGCAGCTTCCCATCCATGTGATGTCTGATTTGGATGCCAGGATTGCTATCATGGAAATCATCAGACAGCATGCTGAAAAGGCACCACACACAGCATTATTTATTCTGTGACTGGTGGCATGAATGTGCAGTACAGCTTCCCCAACTATTTGTGGGCATATTGAGCTGTGTGTTTTTTTTAAGGAATAAGTGAAGATAGTTGCCAAAGGATGGCTGATATTGCAAAGTGACCACATTCTGGAAAATTCCTATGTTGTTTACACTGACAGGTCTTTCTGCGAGGGCATAGAATTTCACGCCTGAACAGGTGTCATGGCCCACTTCAAACGGAGACACTTGAAAGAAAGGTATGGGAAATGCAAAAGGTTGGACTAATCTGCTGGATTTGTGAGGACAATGGAGGCATGTATCTCATTAGACAACCAGAAATACCCATCTTCAGTTGATTTATCTCTCAGAAGGTGTAAAATGTTCAGAGATGATTAAATTGAGGGGTAATAGATATAGGACAGACGTCCGAGGTAGGTTTTTTACGCAAAGAGTGGTGAGGCCGTGGAATGCCCTACCTGCAACAGTAGTGAACTCGCCAACATTGAGGGCATTTAAAAGTTTATTGGATAAGCATATGGATGATAATGGCATAGTGTAGGTTAGATGGCCTTTAGTTTTTGACTTCCCATGTCGGTGCAACATCGTGGGCCGAAGGGCCTGTACTGCGCTGTATCGTTCTATGTTCTATGTTCTATGAATGAAAGACATGTCTATTTCCCCATCCGGGAATACACAAGGAAAATAGGTTAAAAACTGGTTGGCAACCAGCCAGTAACAGAAGAACAATGAAACAAGAAGGACCTCTCTCTCTCTCTCCCTTGCTGGAGGCAAGTTGTAAAGCAGGCTCAAACAGAAATAAACTCTTCTGTTAACCTTACAGAGAGAACCAGGTCATCTCTCCCTCTGGGGATAAGCCAACAAGTGTCACCAAAAGACTGCAACACCAACTAGGAGAGCTGGAAAGTCTGCCGGAATCATCTAACTTAACAGCTGCAGCATACCACCATCTATGCCTCACGGACAAGCCAAAGACTGATTTGTATATTATTTTTAAACTTTTATTTGCATTCCTAAATTATAATTTCTTTATTTTTTAACATTTGTATTCAACATTATTACACCCATCAGTGCCCGACGCCCTCTCCCCCCAACTCCCCCCCCCCCCTCCTTCGTCAGCAACTAAATGAACAACTCCCATCTCTGGTGGAACCCCTCAACCGCCCCACTCAGAGCAAGTTACATCTTTTCCAAGGTCCCCCAGCCATGCCGAGGCATTGGGAGGAGAAGCTGACCTCCACCCCAACAAGACCCGCCTGTGAGCAATCAACGAGGAGAAGGCTAAACCATCTGCCCCACTCTCGTCTGCAATTCCGGCAGGTCTGACACCCCAAATATGGCCTCTAGGGGACCCATCTCCAATTCCACATACAGAACATAGAACATACAGTGCAGAAGGAGCCCATTCGGCCCATCGAGTCTGCACTGACCCACATTAAGCCCTCATTTCCAACTTATCCCCGTAACCCAATAACCCCTCTTAACCTTTTTCTTTTGGACACTAAGGGCAATTTAGCATGACCAATCCACCTAACCTGCACGTCTTTGGACTGTGGGAGGAACCCAGAGCACCTGGAGGAAACCCACGCAGACACGGGGAGAATGTGCAGATAGTGACCCAGAGGGGAATCGAACCTAGGACTTTGGCGCTGTGAAGCCAGTGCTATTCACTTGTGCTATAGTACTGCCCGTCAGAACCTCAGACATGGTGCTGAAAAACAGCCCCCAATATTTCCCCAACTTCGGGCAGGACCAGAACATATCAATATGATTTACTGGGCCCCTCCCAAACCGCTCACAACTATTCTCCACCCCTTCAAACATCCGGCTCATCCTTGCCTTCGTTAAGTGCGCTCAATACGCCATTTTTAACTGAATCAATCCGAGCCTCGCACACAAGGTCGTGGCATTGACCCTTCGCAGCACTTCACACCATAATCATTCTTCCAGTCCTATCCCCAACCTCTCTTCCCACTTGACTGTAATCCCTGCCATACACTCCTTGTCCTCCTCCATAAAGGTTAGGTGGATTGGCCATGATAAATTGCCCTTAGTGTCCAAAATTGCCCTTAGTGTTGGGTGGGGTTACTGGGTTATTGGGATAGGGTGGAGGTGTTGAACTTGGGTAGGGTGCTCTTTCTAAGAGCCGGTGCAGACTCGATGGGCCGAATGGCCTCCTTCTGCACTGTAAATTCTATGATCTATGATCTATAATCCTACCATAGATCGCCATAGACAACCCCACTCTCCAACCTCCACCCCACTGACAGCACCTACTCCAACACCGAGGAAGACAGTGCCACCGGAAAGCTTGGGAAAATCTTTCTTGCAAAATTCTGCACTGGTTTGTGTGTGAAGCCCTCCTCATGCTGCAGACCATACTTCACCCCCAGCTCCTCCAACCTTGCCACTCTCCAGAATCAGATCCTTCATCTCTTTTATCCCGTTTTCCTCCCATCCCCAGAACCTCGTATCCATCCTCCCTGGCTCAAACCCATGATTCCCTCTTATCGGTATTAGCCTCGACTCTGCCCTCAACTTGAAGTACTGTCGAAATTGCCCCATAATCTTCAGCGTGGCTATCATTACCGGATTTTTGCATTACTTCCCCGGGGCAAGTGGCAGCAGTGCCGTGGCTAGCGCCCTCAGCCCCAACCCCTTACAGGACCCCGCCTCTATCCAGACCCACAAAGCCTTTGTCTTCTTATTGCATTCGCCACCCAGTAGTAGTGCACAAATTAGTAAGAGCCAAACTCCCTGACTGCCACCCCCTTTGGAGCACCACCATCCTTATCCTCACAACCTTTCCTGCCCAAACAAACGACGAGACCAGACTATCCACGCCTTGAAAAAATGCCTTTGGCAAAAAGACCGGAAGACACTGGAACATTTTGGGGATGATGGGGGATTATAGATTGCGAAAGCTTTGATAGATATGTGAAGAGAAAAAGACTGGTGAAGACAAATGTAGGTCCCTTACAAATAGAATCAGGTGAATTCATAATGGGCTACAAAGAGATGCCAGATTAGTTGAACAATTGCTTTGGATCTGTCTTCACTTAGGACGACACAATAATCTTCCGGAAATACTAGGGGACAGAGGCTCTACTACGAAAGAGGAACTGAAGAAATTCTTATTAATCAGGAAATTGTATTGGGAAATTGAAGGGATTAAAACTGATAGGTCCACAGGGCCTGATGCTCTGCATCCCAGAGTACTTAAGGCAGTGCCCGAGACTTCCGATTGCGGCTATGCAGAGCTAAGCCGCACGTTCGGCAGCTCCCGCTAAAAATGGACTTTGGGGCTCTTTTCAGGGCACCCAACGGAGCTTTTTCGATGATTTCCAACGTGGGAAGGGGTCTGCAGTAGATCCCCAGGGTTCTATGGTCCGGACCAGGAGTGGGGTGAGCAGAAAAGCGGTGGCAACGCCCCTGGAAAAGCAGGGGAAGGGAAACAAAATGGCGGCTGGCGGAGCCCTCGAGGAGCTGAGGCAGTGGGCGCAGGAGCAGCAGGCTACTCTTCTGCGCTGCTTCCAGGAGCTTAAGGTGCTGGAGTCGCTGAAGGCTATAACCAGAGAGCTGATGGAGACTCAGACAGCCCAGGGGGCTGCGATCCGGGAGCTGCAGCAGCAGGCCTCCGAAAGGGAGGATGAGGCCGCAGCCATCGCGGGGAAGGTGGAGATGCACGAGGTGCTCCATAAAAAGTGGCAGGAACGGTTCGAGGAGCTGGACAACCGGTCGAGGCGGAAGAATTTACGGATCCTGGGCCTCACGGAGGGGCTGGAGGGGTCAGACCTGGCGGCCTATGTGGTCGTTATGCTGAACTCGTTGATGGGAGCTGGGTCCTTCCAGGGGCCCCTGGAGTTGGAGTGGGCCCACAGAATACTGGCTAGGAGGCCCAGGCCGAATGAGCCGCCGCGGCCGGTGTTGGTGCGGTTTCACCGGTTCGTTGACCGGGAGTGCGTGCTCTGGTGGGACAAGAGGGAGCGGAGCAGCAAGTGGGAGAACACGGAGGTGCGGATCTTCCAGGACTGGAGTGCGGAGGTGGCTAAGCGGAGGGCTGGGTTCAACCAGACGAAGGCGGTGCTCCACAGACGGAGTGCGAAGTTTGGCATGTTGCAGCCGGCGCGTATGTGGGTCACCTACAAGGACCGGTACCATTATTTTGAGTCCCCGGAGGAGGCATGGGCCTTTGTGCAGGCCGAGAAACTGGACTCAAACTGAGGGTCAAGGATGGGGGTTTTGTATGAAAATGTAACTGTGTTTAATTTTTGCTCTGAAGGGGGGGGGGGTTCTCTGTTTAATGCAGGATGTGTGTTGGCTTTAGGGTGGGTGGGGCGATGTCTCTATGTCTTTTTGTATGGGTCTGGTGGACGAGTTCGGGCAGGGAGGTAAACTGGGAGTGCGGGGAGCTGGGGGTGGAGACTGGCAATGGGAGTTGCCCTAGAGGAGGCGGGGTTGGGCAGGGCAAAAGCGCGGGCTTTTCTCTGGTTTCCCGCGCTGCGGGATGATGGGGGGCGGGGTCGGGGCTGAGAAGTGCGGGCCTTTGCTGGCTGTTATTTTCCCGCGCAAGAGCGGGGGGGGGGAGGAGGGTCAGTTGATGGGCACGAAGGAGGAGGAGTAGTCCCACGTGGGGAGGGGTCGGAGGTGTGGCGGGAGTCGCCGGGGTCAGCAGAAGTTAGCTGGCTCATGGGAGTGCTGCGGAGGGGATGGCGCGGCTAGGAGGGGTCCTGGCCTTGGGGGGGCGGGGGGGGGGGGGTACCGGGTAGCTGCTGCAATGGTCAGCAAGGAGCTGGAGTATGCAGGGGGTGCTGGGGGGGGCGGAGTTGCCGCCGTGGGGAACAGGCCGAGCGGGGGACGCTGGCCAGTGGCGGGCAGGGGATGGGTTATGGCTAGTCGGCAGGGGAGGGGGGCAGGGAGCCCTCTGATCCGGCTGATAACCTGGAATGTGAGGGGGCTGAACAGGCCGGTCAAACGGGCCCGGGAGTTTGCGCATTTGAAGGGGCTGAAGGCGGATGTGGCCATGCTCCAAGAGACGCACCTGAAAGTGGCGGACCAGGTTCGACTGAGGAAGGGGTGGGTGGGCCAAGTATTTCATTCAGGGCTGGATGAGAAGAATCAGGGGGTGGTGATCCTGGTGGGAAAGAGGGTGTCGTTTGAGGCGTTGAAGGTGGTGGCCGACAGTGGCGGGAGGTATGTGATGGTGAGTGGTAAGCTGCAGGGGGAGCGGGTGGTGTTGGTGAATGTTTACGCCCCAAACTGGGACGATGCGGGGTTTATGCGGCGCATGTTGGGCCGCGTTCCGGACCTGGAGGTGGGGTGCCTGATCATGGGGGTAGGACTTCAACACGGTGCTAGATCCCCCATTGGATCGATCCAAGTCCCAGACGGGTAGGAGGCCAGCGGTGGCTAAGGTGTTGAGGAGGTTTATGGATCAGATGGGAGGGGTGGATCCCTGGAGGTTTGCGAGGCCAAGGGCCAGGGAGTACTCGTTTTTCTCCCACGTGCATAAGGCCTATTCTAGGGTTGATTTTTTTTGTCCTAAGCAGGGGGCTGGTTTCGAGGGTGAAGGATGTTGAATACTCTGCCATTGCCATTTCGGATCATGCCCCGCACTGGGTGGATCTCGGGCTGGGGGAGGAGAGGGACCAGCGTCCGCTCTGGCGCTTGGAGGTGGGGCTACTGGCAGATGAGGAGGTGGCCGGGAAGGTTCAGGGGTGTATTAAGAGGTACCTTGAGGCCAACGATAACGGGGAGGTCCGAGTGGGGACTGTCTGGGAGGCATTGAAGGCGGTGATTAGAGGGGAGTTGATTTCCATCCGAACCCATAGGGAGAGGGGGGGAGCAGAGGGAGAGGGAGAGATTGCTCGGGGAGATGGTGAGGGTGGATAGGAGATATGCGGAGGCCCCAGAGGAGGGATTGCTGGGGGAGAGGCGTAGCCTTCAGGCCAGGTTCGATCTACTGACCACCAGAAAGGCGGAAGCTCAGTGGAGGAAAGCACAGGGGGCGGTGTATGAATATGGAGAGAAGGCGAGCCGGATGCTGGCACACCAGCTCCGAAAGCGAGACACGGCCAGGGAGATTGGGGGAGTGACGGATAGAGTTGGGAAGGTGGTGCGGAGGGGGTGTAGACGTTAATGGGGTCTTTAGGGACTTTTATGGGGAACTGTACCGGTCTGAACCCCCGGTGGGGGGGGGGGGGGGGGGAATGGGGCGCTTCTTGGACAAGCTGCGATTTCCAAGGGTAGAGGAGGGGCAGGTGGAGAGACTGGGGGCGCCGATTGAGCTGGAGGAGCTGGTTAAAGGGATAGGGAGCATGCAGTCGGGGAAGGCACCGGGGCCGGATGGGTTTCTGGCCGAATTTTATAAAATGTATGTGGACCTGTTGGGCCCCCTGTTGGTCCGGACCTTTAACGAGGCAAGGGAGGGGGGGGCTTTGCCCCCAACTATGTCACGGGCGCTGATTTCCTTGATCCTTAAGCGGGACAAGGACCCTCTGCAGTGTGGATCATATAGGCCGATTTCGCTGCTAAATGTGGACGCCAAGCTGCTGGCAAAGATCTTAGCCACAAGAATAGAGGATTGTGTGCCGGGGGTCATTCACGAGGACCAGACGGGGTTTGTGAAGGGAAGGCAGTTGAATACCAACATACAAAGGCTCCTCAACGTCATTATGATGCCGGCTGTGGAAGGGGAGGCGGAGATAGTGGTGGCATTAGATGCGGAGAAGGCCTTTGATAGGGTTGAGTGGAGGTATCTGTGGGAGGTGTTGGAAAGGTTTGGGTTTGGGGCGGGGTTTGTCCGTTGGGTGAGGTTGCTTTATGAGGCCCCGATGGCGAGTGTAGCCACGAATAGGAGGTGATCGGAGTACTTTCGGCTGTACCGGGGGACAAGACACGGGTGTCCCCTGTCCCCCTTGCTCTTTGCGTTGGCAATTGAACCCCTGGCCATTGCGTTGAGGGAGTCAGGGAACTGGAGGGGCCTGGTGCGGGGTGGGGAGGATCATCGAGTGTCGCTTTATGCGGACGACCTGTTGCTGTATGTGGCGGACCCGGTGGGGGGGATGCCAGAGGTGATGAGGATTCTCAGCGAATTTGGGGGCTTCTCTGGGTATAAGCTCAACTTGGGCAAGAGCGAGTTGTTCGTGGTGCACCCGGAGGATCAGGAGGAGGGGATTGGTAGGCTCCCACTGAAGCAGGCAGGGAGGAGCTTCAGGTACCTAGGAGTCCAGGTGGCTGATAGCTGGGGGGCCATGCACAAGCTCAACCTCACAAGGTTGGTGGAGCAGATGGAGGAGGAGTTCAAAAGGTGGGATATGTTACCGCTGTCACTGGCGGGTAGGGTGCAGTCCGTCAAGATGATGGTGCTCCCAAGGTTTTTGTTCCTGGTCCAGTGCCTTCCAATCCTTATCCCGAAGGTCTTTTTTAGGAGAGTTAACAGGAGTATTACGGGATTTGTGTGGGCGCATGGGACTCCGAGAGTGAGAAGGGTGTTCTTAGAACGGGGCAGGGATACGGGGGCACTGGCGCTGCCCAACCTCTGTGGGTACTATTAGGCTGCCAAATCGTAATGGTGCATAAGTGGATAATGGACGGGGAAGGGGCAGCATGGAAGAGGATGGAGATGGCGTCCTGTGTGGGCACGAGCCTGGAGGCGCTGGTAATGGCGCCGTTGCCGCTCCCTCCAATGAGGTATACCACGAGCCCGGTGGTGGCGGCTACCCTCAAAATTTGGGGGCAATGGAGACGGCATAGGGGAGAGGTGGGGGGCTCGATGGAGTCCCCTATATGGGGGAACCATCGGTTTGTTCCAGGGAGCATCGATGGCGTATTTCTGGGCTGGCACAGGGTAGGTGTTAGGAGGCTGAGGGACCTGTTTGTGGATGGGAGGTTCGCGAGCTTGGGGGAGTTAGAGGGGAGGTTTGGGCTCCCCCCGGGTAACATGTTTAGGTACATGCAGGTTAGGGCATTTGCCAGGCGGCAGGTGGAGGGGTTCCCCTTGCTGCCCCCACGTGGGGTACGGGACAGGGTGCTCTCGGGGGTGTGGGTTGGAGGAGGGAGGATTTCGGACATATACCGTGTAATGCAGGAGGTAGACGAGGCCTCGGTGGAGGAGCTGAAGGGTAAATGGGAAGAGTGCTGGGGGAGGAGATTGAGGAGGGGACATGGGCGGATGCCCTAGAAAGGGTGAATTCCTCCTCTTCCTGTGCGAGGCTTAGCCTCATACAGTTCAAGGTGTTGCATAGGGCCCACATGACTGGGACGAGGATGAGTAGGTTTTTTGGGGGAGAAGACAGGTGTGCTATGTGCTCGGGGAGCCCAGCGAACCACGCCCATATGTTTTGGGCATGCCCAGCGCTGGGGGAGTTTTGGAAGGGGGGTAGCAGGGTCGAGGGTGGTGGGATCCAAGGTCAAGCCAGGCTGGGGACTCACAATTTTTGGGGTTGCAGTGGAGCCGGGAGTGCAGGAGGCGAAAGAGGCCAGTGTCCTGGCCTTTGCGTCCCTAGTAGCCCGGCGGAGGATCTTGCTTCAATGGAAGGATGCGAGGCCCCCAAGCGTGGAGGGCTGGATCAATGATATAGCGGGGTTTATCAAATTGGAGAAGGTTAAATTTGCCCTGAGGGGATCAGTACAGGGGTTCTTTAGGCGGTGGCAGCCTTTCCTGGACTTCCTGGCGGAACGGTAGGGAAATAGGCCGGCAGCAGCAGCAACCCGGGCGGGGGGGGGGGCGGCGGGGGGGAGAGAAGTGTGTACATGGGTTTGTGGGATGTGGGGGGTGTTATCTCTTTCACTTCTGTTGTTTGCTTTTTTTTTGTTTACGATTTAGTAGTTGCTTTTGTAGGGGGTGGGTGTTGTTCTTGGGTTTTTACAATGGTTACTCTGTTAATATTGTTTTGTTGTTTATATTTTGTGAAAATCTTAATAAAAAATTTTATTTTTTTTTAAAAAGGCAGTGCCCGAGAAATAGTAGACACATTGGTGATCATTTTCCAGCATTCTAGAGACTCTGGAAGAGTTCCAATGGACTAGAGGGTAGCTAATGTAACCCTACCTTTTTAAAAAGGAGGGAGAGAGAAAACGGGGTGCCAGCTTATTCTTCCTCACCCGATTGTAACATTGGGAACAGGTCAGAAGATTCACTATTATCCAGGACACACATGAGCATTCTGTCATGGGACTGTTGAATCATTGTGATGAATTTCTCAGGGCAGCCACATTTCTCCACTACCTTCCAAAGGCTCTCACAGCTGACTGTGTCCAAGGCTTTGGTTATGTCAACAAAATGGAAGAGGTCAATGTTCTGTTCTTGGCCTTTCTCCTTGAATTGTCTAATTGCAAACATCACTTTTGGATCTGCACGTTCGCCCCTGTAATTGAAAATACAGAAAAATGTGTAATTTGAAACATGGAAGTCTGGCAATATCTGGTCTGAGAGGATACAGGGAAAGATCCCACAAAAGGTTAATAGCAGCTGCAAAGAGCAGGATTATAAAATGCAGATTCTTTCTCACAAGCAGGCTTGTCAAACACACAGGTTTCATGTGGTAAGCTAAAACAATGGCTCACACCTTCATTGAAAGTAACTATCTCAGGAAGTATCTGGAAAAGCATGGATGAGAGTTTCAATTGAATTAAGTGACGAATGTTTAAAACAGGCAGGTCTTTCAAGTCATAACCAAGTTAAATTTTAGCATACAGCTAAAAGCAAAGTTTCACACCTTAATTGAAATAAACTCTCTTAGTAAACAGCTGGAAAGGATGGAAGATGCTCAGTCGAATTTGGTGTCAATTCTAAAGTGTAAAATTCTACGAACATCAAGTCAATTAAAAGAAAATTGGAGACGACCTGTCTACGAGAGACATAATTTAAAGTCAAAATCAAAGGCAAAGTTATGAGCTGGGGACAATTGGAAAATTAAACGATTCGAAATCACAGACTTAAAAGTAACACCTATTGAAACCAAAGGAACTTTGAACATCACAAAGAATCAGATCTGAGAGGTGATGTTATGCCCAGAATGAATAATTAGTTGCATTAGAATGTTTACATCAAAGATACTTTTTAACAATCAAAGGGAAATAAGTTAATTTACAGTAAGGCTCTAAAAAACGTAATAATTGTTAGAAAGAGAATATAAACCCAGGGAGCAGAAGCAGAAGAGCAACAACAACACAAACAGCAACAGGAGAGAAGGGGAGGAGAACTCAGAGAGAGAGAGAGAGAGAGAGCTCGGTCATGGGAAAGACAAGGCAAGCAGCCGAGTTTAAACAGTTATACATCTAAGGAAGACTAGAATTTAAACAGGAGTCAGAGTCAGCTTAGAGATAGCTAGCAGAGTTAGCTCTTATAGCTCAGTACATGGATCAACAAGACACAGTAATAGAGCTAACCAGCGAATACATCCCAAAATGACCAGAATTTAAAGAAGATTGAGTGTCAAGGTGGGCCTGAAGGTCCCTTCAACCAACAGGAAGGATCCAGAAGCAAGATCTTTTTACCTTTCTGTAAAGAAAGTGTTTGCAGCTTTTAAAAGAAAAAATATAATAATAAAATAACTTAACTTAACCTGAAAAAGTGTTTTTTTCCTAAAGTCTACGTTACTTACTTAGCAATGCAGGACTCAGGACATCGATGCTACTAAGTGGTAAGTAGATAAAATCTTCGGTGAAGGTATGGGTTATACCGGGGGATAACTTGAAAATATAGTTTGACCTGAATGGCACCCACCGAAGCCTGCATCGGAGTCAGGGAGTGAGAATCCCTGTTCACCATTTAGAATATTGGCCCTTTTTGGTATAGGGGGAATTCTAAGAATAGTGGTGAGTTTTCAAAAACACCCTGTGTCTGCGTGGGTTTCCTCCGGGGGCTCCGGTTTCCTCCCACAGTCCAAAGATGTGCAGGTTAGGTGGATTGGCCATGCTAAATTGCTCTTAGTGTACAAAAAGGTTGGGTGAGGTTACTGGGTTACGGGGATAAGGTGGAGGTGTGGGGTTAGGTAAGGTGCTCTTTCCAAGGGCCGGTGCAGACTAGATGGGCCGAATGGCCTCCTTCTGCACTGTGAATTCTAAAAAAACTATCAGTGGTTCCTTGGCATTTTCTGAAACCGGACTCATTCACTGGCAGCAGATCCTGGTCAAGATGTGGCACTAAGCAATCAGAAGTATCCTGACAAATATTTTGCTGGCGATGAAGAGGAGTGTGATTCCATTATGATTGTCACCAGATTGGCAAGTTCCTTTCTGCTTATATCACAGAATCACAAAATCACGTAGTGCAGAAGAGGCTCTTCGGCCTATCGAGTCTGCACCAACGCATGTAAAACACCTGACCTGTCTACCTAATCTCATTTGCCAGCACTTGGCCCATAGCCTTGAATGTTATGACATACCACGTGCACATCCTGATACATTTTAAAGGATGCAAGGAAATCCATTTCTATCACTCTCCCTAGCAATGCTTTCCAGACTGTCACCACCTTCTGGATAAAAAGGTTTTTCCTCAAATCCCCCTAAACCTCCTGCCCCTCATCTTGACTTGTGTCCCCTCGTAACTGGCCCTTCAACTAAGTGGAACATTTTGTCCTTATCCGTCATATCCATGCCCTCAGGTACAGGTGGAGAATGGAAGCGTCTTTCATTCTTGCGACATGTTTTCTTGTTCCCTCTTAGACTGAAAACGTCCAGTGAACTTCTTGACCAGGCATTGATCTCCAGCCTTGTAAACCTCAACTGGAGCAGCATCAGCTCCTGGGGTTTTGCTGCTAGGCCGGAGTTTGATTGTGTTTCTCGTCGCTAACACGGTGGGAGGGTTATTAAGAATGGAGTTGTTGACAACCTGTAGCAGCCTGTTGGTTGCTTTTTCATTTCAGGATGAAGGCCAATTGAAGATGAGGTCAGAGTGCTCGACCTATCTTTCTAGAATTTGGGCTTTTTTGTTGAGAAATATTGACCCATCTGTAGGGAAATTGATAGAACATGAATAGTTTTAGTTTAGTGCAGTGATGAATATTATATACTATATACGAATATTATACTAGTAGTGGACTGTTAGGGCTTTTGCATCATGGAACAGTTCCTAAGCTTTACTTGACATAACAGTGCATCTTGGGATTTTAGACAAATGAGCTAACAGTGGGTGAGCTAGTCACAGAGAGTGCCTGAAGAGCTCCCTGTTATAAATTACCACAGGCGTCTGAAGCCTTCAAGGTTGACTGGACTGCTCACATTTGTTATCAGCAGCAGGAATAATCAACAGGAGATTGTGGGTGCAAGGGAGCGACGCATAACAACAGATGTTCCTCATTAGTTCACCTCATTAGTGTTAAGAAGAAGCAATTACCTTTAACTTTGTACTAGAGATAAACTTTGTAACAGTGTGATTAATTCTTTTTTTAAATTAATTTACGGGAAGTGGGCATCGCAGGTTAGGCCAGCATTTATTGCCCATCCCTAATTGCCCTTCAGAAGGTGGTGGTGAGTTGCCTTCTTGAACCGCTGCTGTCCTTGAGGTGTAGGTACACCCACCATGCTGTTAGGGAGACAGTTCCAGGATGTTGCCCCAGCAACAGTGAAAGAGCAGCAAAATATTTCCAAGTCAGGGTGCTGAGTGATTTGGAGGGGAATCTCCAGGTGGTGGGATTCTGACCTTCTGGATGGTAGTGGTCGCAGATTTGGAAGGTGTTATCTCAGGAACCTTGGTGAGTTACTGCAGTGCATCCTGCGGATGGTACACATGGCTGCCATTGTTTGTCAGTGGCGGAGGGCTTGAATGTTTGTGGAAAGGGGAGCAATCAAGCGGGCTGCTTTGGCCTGGATAGTGTAGAGCTCAGTTAGGCCAATCAGGCAATAATATCAACATTGACCACGCTGCAGGTTGTGTCTTGGAAAGGGTTAATAAACAGCAGTTTTCAGTGAACATGGCGTGCACCAAGTTTGAAAATGAAGTATGCAAGCCTACTGTCCACAGGGAAGCAGAAGACCCACTGAGTTTGCGGGGAGAGAAGGCAAGCCATGTGTTACCCTGCGCCCTAATCTGAACTGGAAAACGAGAGCCATTGGATACCCGTGTATTCGCTGCCATGCTTTGTTTTTTTTTAACAAACATTTTTAAAAAACATTTATGGGTTTATAAAAACAAAAGATACAAATACAAATGTAAACATAATTCAGTGTGTAACACCTCCCCCCAACCAACAACCATACCCCGCCAACTTGGCCTATAGACACACTCCCCAAGTCCCTCCATCTCTTCTCACTGGACTTGCCTAAAATAAAATAAATTAAACTAAACTAACTCCCCCTACCACCCTTATTCCCTATCCCTACTCTCCTTATTGTATCTGCTAACAGTTTAGTTTTCCCCGAAGAAGTCGATAAACGGCTGCCACCTCCGAGCGAACGCTAATACTGATCCCCTTAGGGCGAACTTGATTTTCTCAAGCCTGAGAAACAGAGCCATGTCGCTAACCCATACCCCTGATTTCGGGGCTGTGAGTCCCTTCATGCCAATAAGATCCATCACTGGGCTACCAAGGAGGCAAAGGCCAAAACGTCAGCCTCTCTCGCCCCCGCTGCCATGCTTTGTTAAGTATTACTTTATAACTTAAGTAAAGTTTCCTGAGTTACTACATCAGACTTGCCTTTTTGGGTTAAAGTCTCAAATGAATGAAATTGAATTTAAGTTCAAACAATAACAAGAACTTACACATTGATACCTAGGATTAGTAATGAACCAGTAGAATCCAGAGATCCATAGAGAGATTTCAGAACACCATAGAATCTATTCCAGTCTTTGCGGTGCAGATGACTGGAGATCGTCTACTTTCTGATTCAGCCAAGTGTCTTACACCTCTCTGAGCTTGCATTGGACAAGCCTGTAGGTGTTTCAGTAGGCTTCATGCTTGGATAGTGATGATTTGTCATTGAGGCGATGTTTCTCCTCCAGTAGTTTCTGGATTACCTCATCATTTCATCAAACCAATCCTGATCGAACCAAGCCTCAAGATTAGTGGTGCACACTCTCTTCCTGATGGTGGAGCGGACATCCTCAATGCACTGAGTGTCCATTTTCACTGTATTCAGGCGACTCTCAATTCTCTCTGAGAGAGATTCCTTCATGACTGCCTTTTTGGGACTTGAGACATTGAGGTCCTTCTGGACCTTCATTGCCTGGGGGTATCTAGGGGGATAGATTTTGATTTTTAGCTTTGAAATTATGAGACGGCGGTGAGTTCTGCAGTCACTGTTGAACATAGTTTTCATTACATTCACGTGCCACCTAATGCAGGTGGTCACTCCAACCACCAAACATGTAGGTTCTGGGGAAGTCAACGACAGCCAAAGCATTAGTGGCAGTGGCAAAATCTGAGCTTATCTCACCCAGCCACATTCACATGACTTTGGATTTTGCGGTCATCACCTGGCATTCACCTCATTGACAGCAGCTCACAGGTTTTGTGGACCTTTACACAGTCACTCCAGATCCAGACAGAGTCTGAGCCAGTGCAGCACCATCTGCAAGGCATTTGTGGTGTAATTGAGTCGGGGAAGCTAGGAAGAGCGAGACTCTTCACCAATGGTGCTCCATGGCGGATTCGGACCACGGAGCCAGACAAAAAAAATTAAACCCCAATCAGCCACGCGCCTTTAATCGCTGGCCACCTATAAGGCCCCCACCCTGGTGTCCGATCCGCCCACCCCCTGACCAGGGCTCAGTCCGCAGCCGCCACGCGAGCATCCCGACCACCAATAGATGGTTAGTTCCACGCGGTCGGGAACTCGGCCGGTCGAGAGCGGAGGTTTGATGAGCGGGCATCTGGCAATGGGCCCCCCAGCCTCGCCTCCGCGATGATGCCGATTTTTGGTGCCCGGAGAATCGACGGACCATCACGGGTCCAATTTCGGCGTCAAACTGGATTCCCCGCCCCGCCGCAGCCCGTGATTATGGCGTCGGGCTGTGGAGAATCCAGCCCAATTTGGTTAGTATTTTTGCACATAGAAAGCATCTCAAGACCCTTCAAAGAACAAAGTACCTCTGAGGGCATTAGTTCAAGATAATTCACACCTTCAAGTTGCTTTTGAAAGCACTGTTGCAATCAAACGCATCCCTGTATGACAGAGTGAACATTTGAGGCATATGTAAACAGCATGGTTAGACTCCTCTCCTCGTAAATGTTTCTATCAGTAGGTTGACTGAGAACCCATGTGGCAGAGGGAGAATGAAATGTGCAGGCTAGTAATCCATGGTAGTAATTCCACACACTATTCATGCTATTATTTTCATTATTTATTCCTTAGAGTTTTAGGAAAATAACAGATCCTAGAAGCACCTAAGAAGAGAAAATCACTTTGCGAATAACTTTTATTCAACTCCAATGATTATTTTGGATGATGAGATTAATTATTTATTGAAATCATATTTAATTTTTGCTGCTGCAAAAAATTATCATTGAACTTTGTCAACCTAAAATATGAGATTCAGTCATCCTCAGAAATACATGCGGGTCTCCACTTTGCAAAGGGTGTCTTGCAAGATAATGATTAAACCGTTACTGAAGGCCTGTTCTATTTCCTGCAATTTTATATATCAGGTGTTCACTTACATTTCTGTTGGGAACAACCCATAATACAATCGAGAATATCCAACTGCTCATATCCATACCTTACTCCACATCTCAATTTTAAGAGTCTGATTTTGAATTGAATTGAATTTGATTTATTGTCATGTGCACCGAGGTGCAGTGAAAAATATTGTTCTGCGTCCAGTCCAGACAGATCGTTCCATACATGCAAAACATAGGACATGCATAAATACACAATATAAATGCATAGGCACAGACATCGGGTGAGCATACGGAATGTAGTACTACTCAGTGGAGAAGATGTGTGAAGAGATCAGCAGCCATAAGAGACCATTCAGGATCTGGTAACAGCGAGGAAGAAGCTATTTTTGAACCTGTTAGTAAAAATTGGTAAGAATCAATGCGGACATGCCCAATTTCCTTAGTTTTCTGAGAAAGTATAGGTGCTGTTGTGCTTTCCTGGTCGTAGCGTCGACGTGGGTGGACCAGGACAGGTTATTGGTGACGTTTACACCTAAGAATTTGAGGCTGTCAACCATCTCTACCTCGGCACCATTGTTGTAGACAGGAGGGTGTACGATACTTTGCTTCCTGAAGTCAATCACTAGCTCTTTAGTTTTTCTGACCTTGAGGGAGAGATTGTTGTTGTTACACCGTGCCACTAGGTTCTCTATCTCTCCCCTGTACTCTGACCCATCATTGTTCAAGATCCGATCCACTATGGTTGTGTTATCAGCAAACTTATAGATGGAATTGGAACCAAATTTTGCCACACAGTCATGTGTGTATATGTATAGTAGGAAGCTAAGTACGCACCTGTTATTGAGGACTATTGTGGAGGAGGTGTTGTTTATCCTTACTGATTGTGGTCTATGGGTCAGGAAGTTGAGGATCTAGTTCCAAAGGGAGGAGTCATGTCCTAGGTTTTGAAGTTTGGATATGAGCTTGGCTGGGATTATGGTGTTGAAGGCGGAGCTGAAGTCAATGAATAGGAGTCTAATTTAGGAGTCCTTGTTGTCGAGATGTTCCAGGGATGTGTAGGGCCAGGGAGATAGCATCCGCTGTGAACCGGCTGTGGCAGTATGCTAATTGCAGTGGGTCAAGGTATTCTGGGAGTATGGAGTTGATGTGTCTCATGACCAACCTCTCAAAGCACTTCATAATGATCGATGTCAAGGCCACCGGACGGTAGTCATTAACACACGTTGCCTGGTTCTTCTTTGGCACCGGTATGATGGTGGTCTTCTTGAAACAAGTGGGAACTTCAGAACGGAGTAGGGAGAGGTTGAAGATGTCCGTGAACACACCTGCCAGTTGATCCACGCAGGATCTGAGTGCACGACCAGGGACTCCGTCAGGACCCGTCACCTTCCGAGGGTTCACTTTAAAAAAGGCATATCTGACTTTGGAAGCTGTGACGGTGAGTATGGGACAGTTGACAAAGGTTTGATGGTTTCTTGCTCAAACTGAGCATAGAATGCATTGAGTTCATTGGGGAGCAGTGCACTGCTGCCAGAGATTCTACTTAGCTTTGCTTTGTAGCCCGTTATGTTGTTTAAGCCTTGCCACAACCGACAAGAATCCGTGTCATTAGTCTGTAACTCTAGCATAGTCCGGCATTGTCTCCTGACATCCCTGATGGCTTTGCGGAGGTTGTATCTGGTTTTCTTGTATAGGTCAGGGTCGCCTGTCATGAACGCCTCAGACCTGGCCTTCAGTAGGGAGTGAATCGCCCTATTAAACCATGGTTTCCGTTTGGGGACCGTATGTACTACCTTCTTTGGCATGCAGGTCTTCTACACACTTGCTGATGAAGTAACGGTGGTGGCATTCCCGTTTAGGGTGGCCGCTGAGTTCTTGAACATGGACCAGTCCACTCACTCCAAGCAGTCTTGAGGAGCTCATCTGTTGCAGCGGACCAGCATTGCATGACCTTCTTAACCGGATTCTCCTGCTTAAGTTTCTATTTGTATGCCGGAATAAAGGACACCGTTTTATGGTCCAATCCTCCGAAGTGCGGTTGGGGAATGGATCGGTCGGCACCCTTGATGTTTGTGTAGCAGTGGTCGAGTGTGTTGCCGCCCTTGATGGGACAGGCGATATGTTGGTGTAATTTTGGAAGTACACTCTGAGGTTGGCCTGGTTGAAGTCCCCAGCCACGATGAACAAGGCTCCGGGTGCTCTGTTTCACTGTTATGTATAAAGGTGTACAATTCATCAAGCGCCTTCTTTACTTTTGCCTGAGATGGGATGTTGACCACACTGATAATGGCTGAAGTGAACTTCTGTGGAAGGTGGTATGTGCGGCACTGCACAGTCAGGTATTCCAGACCGGGGAGCAATAATTCACCAGGGTCACCACATCCGAGCACCCAGGAGGAGTTAATGAGGAGGCAAACCACTTCACCCTTTGCTTTGTCCAATGGTGCGGTCCATCTGGTGTATTTAGAAACCATCAAGTTGTATGGCACAGTCCGGTGAGGCAGGCGTGAGCCATGTCTCCGTGATTCAGAGAACACAGCAGTCTCTTACTTCCCTCTGAGATGTAAGTCTAGTGTTAAGATCGTCCAGCTTGTTTTCAATCGCTTGGACGTTTGCCAGGGGTATGCTGGGGAGAGGAGACATGAAACCGCGTTGTTTTGGTCTCACCTGCAGACTGCCGCGATTCCCTCAGCTCCTCGGTCGGCGGCTGATTCTGGCTGGTCCCGGGACCCAATGGGAGAAGTCTGACCTTGTGGAAGGTAGGTGGTTACGTCTGGTGGGGTCCCTGGTGCTGATTTCGATTTTGGGGTCATATCTGCATGTCTAATAGCACAAAGCTAGAAATGTTAACAATTTACAGTGTTAGTTTATCGTTTTATCTTTTAGTTGTTATTTTACCATGTCGCAGTGATGCAATTTACCATATTCAAATGCATGTGAAATATAAATCTTTAGGCACTTGGGATTTCCTGATTATGTTCCTAACATCTTGTAACCATGAGGTATAAGGGAATCTGTTTGGTCACTTTGAATTAATCATTGTCCATTGCATATTCTTCTTTAAAAAAAAATATTTTTATTAAAGGTATTTGAAAATTTTCATAACAATAACAATGACATAAACATGGTATAATAAATATTTCCACCCCCATCTCAATCTTCGCACATCCCAACCATAAAACAACAATCCGATCTCCCCCCCCCCCCCCCACCCTTGAAATACTACGGGCGAAATTCTCCCCCCCCCCACGACGGGTGGGAGAATAGCGGGAGGGCCTTCCCGACTTTTTTGACGCCCTCCCGCTATTCTCCCACCCCCCCGCCGAAATCCCGACACGAATCGCTGCCCTGCCGTTTTTTTAACGGCCGGCAGCGATTCACAGCTGTTAGAAGGGCCGAAGTCCCAGCCCTTACGACCTTTTTACGAACGGCAAACACACCTGGTCCTGCCGTTCGTAAAAAACGTCGTGACTACCTGGAAAAAAATAACCATGGCACCGATTGGCACGGCAGTACCACGGCCGTGCCAAGGGTGCCATGGGCCCGCGATCGGTGCCCACCGATCGCGGGCAGCGGGCCCGATGCCCGCGCACTATTTGTCCTTCCGCCGCCCCGCAGTATCAATACGCGGGGCGGCTGAGGGGCAACCCGGACCGCGCATGCGCGGGTTTCGCGCAAAAACGCGATGACGTCACCCGCGCATGCGCGGGTGGAGTCTTCCCACCTGCGCATGCGCGGCTGACGTCATATGACGCGTCAGCCGGCGCTAAGTCCGACAAGCGGGTTTAACGATTTTCGTTAAGCCCGACTTGTCGGAGCCTCCGACGTCGGGCTGCTAGCCCCGACGGGGGACCAGAATCGGTCCCCCGTCGGGAAGGGGCGCGATGCCGTAAAACCCGCCCGGGTTTTACGGCAGTTTGACGATTTCTCCCGTTTTGGGAGAATTTCGCCCTACATCTGCTGACATTTTAATTTTCCCCGGGAAAGTAGACGAATGGCTGCCACCTCCGGGTGAACCCGACCATTCACCCTCTTCAGGCGAACTTTCTCTTCTCGAGACTGAGAAACCCAGCCATCTCACTAACCCAGGTCTCTACACTCGGGAGCTTTGAGTCCCTCCACGTTAACAAGATCCGTCTCCAGGCTACCAGGGAGGCAAAGGCCAAGACGTCGGCCTCTTTCGCCCCCTGAACTCTCGGATCTTCCGACACTCCAAAGATCGCTACCTCCGGACTCGGCACCACCCGTGCTTTTAGTACCGTGGACATTGCCTGACCAAAGCCACCTAGTTTCCCAGATATCGAAAGCTCTTCCCTACCATTCTAAGCGGCAGCTCTTCCAGTCTCTTCCCCTGTCCTCTTGTGTGGATCACGAACATCTCGTTTTTCCCTATGTTCAATTTATACCCCGAAAAATTGCCAAATTCCCCCAGGATTCGCATTACTTCCCCCATCCCCCCTCAACAGGTCTGAAATGTACAAGAGCAGGTCATCTGCGTAAAGCAAGACCCGGTGCTCCACGCACCCCCGCCCCCTCCCGAACCAGCCCTTTCCAGTTCCTTGAGGCTCTTAACGCTATGGCCAATGGCTCTATGGCACAGAGCCAACAGTGACAGGGAGAGGGGGCACCCTTGCCTTGTCCCTCGGTGTAGATTAAAATACCCCGACCTCAGCCGGTTCGTACGCACACTCGCTATTGGTGCCTGATAGAGCAACCGTACCCAGTCAATAAAGCCTTCACCAAACCCAAAACTTCCCAGCGCCTCCCACAGGTAATACCACTCCATCCGATCAAAAGCCTTCTCCGCATCCATCGCAACCACCACCCCCGCCTGTTCTCCTTCTGAGGGCATCATAATAACATTCAAAAGCCTTTGAACATTGGCCGTGAGTTGCCTGCCCTTTACAAATCCTATCTGATCTCCCCCTATAACCCCTGGGACACAGTCCTCTATCCTTGTGGCCAATATCTTAGTCAGTAGAGAAATCAGCCTGTATGACCCGCAATGCTCCGGATCCTTCTCCCGTTTCAGGATCAATGAAATTGAGGCCTACAACATTGTTGGGGGGAGCACTCCCTCCTCTCTTGCTTCAATAAATGTCCTCACCAGCAGTGGGCTCAGTATCTCTGAAAACCTCTTATAGAATTCCACCGGATAGCCGGCAGGCCCAGGGGCCTTGCCCGACTGCGTGCCCTTCAGCCCCTTGAATATTTCCTCAATCTCAATTGGGGCGCCCAGGCCCTCCACCAGGTCCTCCTCCACCCTCGGGAACCTTAACCGATCCAGAAATTGCCTCATCCCCTCCACCCCAGCCGGGGGGTTCCGACTTATATAATTTATTATAGAAGTCCTTGAACACCTCATTCACCCCCACTGGGTCCAGGACAGTATTCCCGCCTCTACTCCTTATTTTACCTATCTCCCTGGCCGTGTCCCTTTTCCTGAGCTGGTGCGCTAACATTCTACTTGCCTTTCCCCGTACTCATAAATCATCCCCCTTGACTTCCTCAACTGTTCCACTGCTTTCCCTGTGGTCAACAGCCCAAACTTCGCCTGTAACCTCCGTCGCTCCCTCAGTAGCCCCGCATCCGGGGCCTCTGAGTATCTCCTGTCCACATGGAGTATCTCCTCCACTAACCTATCCCTCTCAGCCCCTTCCACCTTTTCTCTATGGGCCCGTATCGAGATTAATTCCCCTCTGACCACTGCCTTCAACACTTCCCAAACCTTTGCTGCAGAGACCTCCCCCGTATCATTTGTTTCCAGGTAGTTCTGGATGGACTTGTTAACCCACCCACACACCGCCTTGTCCGCTAGCAACCCCACATCCAGTCTCCACAACGGGCGTTGCCCTCTCTCCACACTAACCCATAGATTCACCCAGTGCGGGGTATGATCCAACACTGCGATTGCCGAGTGCTCAGTATCACCACCTCCGGTATTAGCGCCCTGCTCAGAACAAAACAGTCGATGTGAGAGTATACCTTGTGGACATGTGAGAAAAAAGAAAACTCCTTTGCCCTTGGCCGTGCAAACCTCCATGGGTCTACTCCCCCTATTTGTTCCATTAACCCCTTCAATTCCTTTGCCGCAGCCGGCCTCCTCCCTGTCCTGGATTTTGACCAGTCCAATTCCGGATCAATGACTGTGTTAAAGTCTCCTCCCATAATCAGGTTATGTCACTCGAAGTCTGGGATCTTACCTAAAACCCGCCTCATAAATTCCATGTCGTCCCAATTCGGAGCATATTCACAAGTACCACCCACACCCCCTCCAGCTTCCCACTCACCATTATGTACCTACCCCCCATGTCTGCCACGACTCTCCCTGCCTCGAATGCCACTCGTTTGTTGATCAAGATCGCTACACCCCCTGGACTTTGAATCTAGCCCTGAGTGAAATACTTGGCTATCTCACCCCTTTCTCAATCTCGTCTGGTCTGTAACCTTTAGGCGTGTCTCTTGTAGCATTGCCACGTCTGCCTTCAGCCCCCTCAAATGCGCAAACACGCAAGCCCTCTTGACCGGCCCATTCAACCCTCTCATGTTCTATGTAATCAGCCTGGTCCGTCCCCCTTTTTATGCCAGCCTCTAGCTAGCGCCCTCTGCCTCCTCGAGCTCCACCTCGGGCATTCACCGTTCCCGACCTCCCAATTGCCCCCTAGTAACAGTTCCTCCCCTGTCAGTAAAGCAGTCCCCCCCCCCCCCCCCCCCCCGGCAACAACACTAAAAACCCAACCCCCAAGTCAAGCTCCAGCTTAAAACCTGCTCTCCCCTCACTGTGCTTCCGTGAGTCAGCTGACCCACGCTGACTTGATAGCGCCCGCCCATGGCACCAAGCAGTCTGTCTCTCCATTGTTCTCTCCTCTCTCTCCCCATTTGGACAAACATATTAAAAGCATCACATTCCCCAGTAAACGAACATCACACAAAAACAGAACCAGCCGCAAAGACCACCCCCTCTAACCAGCTCCCTGCAAGACAAAGTTACCTTTAGCCCTCCAAACAGCCCATTATTACACATAACACTACTTATATTTATACGACCCAGCACAACAAATTGCCGCCGCAGTACTTCTCCAAGGTTTCATTGTCTTTTAATTCGCCTCCAGCCTCTTTTCTTTAATCAAAGTCCCATACTTCGTCTGGTGTTTTGAAGTAGAAGTCCCGTTCCTCATGTGTGACCCACAGGCAGGCTGGGTACAGCATCCCAAACTTCACCCTCTTCTTAAAGAGGGTTGTTTTTGCCGATTAAACCCAGCTCACCTCTTGGCCAGATCCGCACCCAGGCCCTGATAAATGAGCAGCTCACAGTTCTCCCATTTGCTGCTCCGTACCTTCTTGGCCCACCGCAGAATGTGTACCACCATGGCCCTCGGCGGCTCGTTCGCTTGGGGCTTCTTCGCGAGGGCTCTGTGCGCTCTATCCACTTCCAGGGCCCGAGGAAACGCCTCAGCCCCCATCAACGTCTCCAACATGTCCGTCACATAAGCCCTCGCAACCAATCCCTCACTGCCTTCAGGGAGGCCGACAATTCTAAGATTCTGCCTCCTGGACCTGTTCTCCAGGTCCTCCAGCTTCTCCTGCATTCTTTTCTGGCGGTCGTTCATCATCTCCACCTTGGTCTCCAGCACGGTTATGTATTCCTAATGCTCAGACACCTTTTTCTCCACCTCCTAGATCGCTCTTCTATGGGTCTCTCGATTCTGCACAACTTAATCAATCGAAGCCTTAATCGGGTCCACCCTGTCCTTCTTCAGCTGCGTGAAGCAATCTTCAAAAAACTTCACCAGCTGCTCCGTCGACCACTGTGCCATCTCCCCCGTGGCCCATGCTCTCCGCCATGCTTTCCCGCGTTTCCGGCTCTGCTCACGTCTTCCTTATAGGCCTTTGTCGTCTCACACGGACCGCACTTCTGGTCCAATTCCCCATACACCGGAGGGGGATTTCTCCTTACTGTCTCACTCTTCACCGATTTATCCCATAAAATCCAAAAAAAGGCGGGAAAAGGTCCAAAAGTCCATCACAGGCGGGAGCTACCAAATGTGCGACCTACTCCTCCATGGCCACCACCGGAAGTCGTCCATCGCATATTCAATGGACAATGAACATTTTGAATATTTAAATAATGAGCAGAAAATCCATTATGATTTTCTTTGAATAAAAATATTCATTCAGTTTTTATTTTGTACACTGAATTTTTGTTCTGCACTAGGTCAGTCTACCCTGCTAGGTCACTTTATCATATCATCTAGCTCATAAAGATTAATAAATAATTTACATTGCGGTTCAAAATATACTTACCAGTAAAAATTGCTATCACATTTATAGCCTTTCGAAAGAGAAGTAAATGCACCTTATTCATAAGGGTGTAACAAAGAGTATTGGTCAAAGAACATGATTACCGTTTGCAATGTAATAAGTCATTTTTGATTTTGAAGGAGGAATAATTGACACAATATGAAAGACCGATGAACTTTGGAATCATATCTTACCTGGGGTCAAATGTTCAGCCAGATATAATTTAAAACAGTGCAGCTAAATTGCATTAAATTGCTTAGAAGTCCAATTTAAACTCACTGCCTCAGTTAGTACAATTCTACTTGCTGGCAATAATTCTGTGTTTTTTATAACAAACGTGACAGATACAATTTCATCTAATAGTTTTCATACCCAGAACTAACTTTTTAAGCTCATTAACGATAGAAAAGTACAGGAAAGAAGGAAAACATGGGTTGAAAGGGCAAACCCTGAGGCCCAGGGCACGATCAAACAGAAAAGTTACTAAGTGTCATTTCCATAAGACCATAAGACCAGAAGACATAGGAGTGGAAGTAAGGCCATTCGGCCCATCGAGTCCACTCCACCATTCAATCATGGTTGATTTCAGACAGGTTTGGCTGTGAGTTTCTCCATGGTTCTACCGGCGAATTCCCCACCGCTATCAAACCACACTTTGGGCGCGATTCTCTGGAAAGATTTCTTTTTTTTTTAAATTTAGAGTACCCAATTATTTTTAATCCCATTAAGGAGCAATTGAGCATGGCCAATCCACCTACACTGTGCATCTTTGGGTTGTGGGGGTGAGACCTACGCAGACACAGGGAGAATGTGCAAACTCCACACAGACAGTGACCTGGGACCTGGATCGACCCCAGGTCCTCAGCATCGTGAGGCAACAGTGCTAACCACTGTGCCACAGTGCCACTCACTCCGGAATGATTTCTAAGTGTGGTAGCAAGCAAGAACTGCACCGAGCTTGCCGCCGCTCAGCCTGGCAAGGCAGTAAAAGAGGTCCCCACGGGCGTCACGCTGCAAATGAAGCCTCGCTAGCCAATTCGCCGCGAACCTCAGGGCCCTATGGGCACAGACAGGGAACTGGGGTGCTGGGTGCCAATGCAGACCAGTCCCATTGTGGCCACCAGCTCCCCCAACTTCTACCACTCTGATGAGGCCTCGACTCACAGTCAGCACCCGGGACAGGATGGCATGGCTGTGCATGTGCCACCAACAAGTGCGCCGGGGCACTCCAGCCCCAGAGACCCCAAAGGATGCCCAACAGGGGCATCGAAGGCCATGTGACATGGTAAGCAGCTAGCTGCCTCCATCTCTGATATGCATCCTAGGGACACACCTAGACGTAGCAGTAGAGCAAGGAAGGCCAAGTACATTGAGGATCACTGAGGGCATTGAGAGAGGGGGGGGTGAGTGGGGTAGGGAGAGTGGGGCAGCACCATCAGCAGAATGGGGCATTGTTGGACACTTGTGAAACATTAAAATCCTTCACCACAACCAGTATAATGCCTCTGTTACTTACTGCCGCAATGCGGGCTGACCTCTGAACCCTTGACCCATCTCTCCAGGCAGCCCTCCACCAGCCCCTCTCCACGTTGCACTCACCCAGCCTCCGGCCGTAAACATGAGCCCGGTACTGGGGTCCATCCTCTGGGTGTTTGGATGTTAGCCACTACATGTGTGGTGTTGCCTCCTCCAGTGTTCAGACACGTGGCGCGATTCTCCGCACTCACGACGGGGCGGAGAATAGCGGGAAGCGCAAATTTTTACGGCGACGCTGGTCCGACACCCTCCAACTATTCTCCCCCCCCCCCCCCCCCCCCCCCACGCCCGCCCCCCCGACACGAATTGCTGCTCGCCGTTTTTTTACGGCGAGTAGCAATTCTCCCCTGGCCGATGGGCCGATTTCCAAGGCCTTTACGGCCGTTTTCAAGATTTTTAATACACCTGCTATACCAGTTTGTGAAAACGGCCGCAAAGTGCCGTTCTGCACAACCATGCCACCGATTGGCACGGCCGCACCACAGCCGTGCCAAGGGTGGCATGGGCCCGCGATCGGTGCCCACCGATCGCGGGCAGCGGGTCCGATTCCCGTGCACTCTTTCTTCCTCCGCCGCCCGCAGGATAAGTCCGCGGGGTGGCTGAGGGGCATTACGGACCGCGCATGCGCGGGTCTGACGCATATGCGCGGATGACGTCATCCGCGCATGCGCGGGTTGGAGTCGTCCAATCCGCGCATGCGCGGCTGACGTCATCATATGTGTCAGCCGTCGCTAACTTTGGCACGCGGGCTTAGCGAAATTCATTAAGCCCGCGATGCCGGAGTTCACGGGGCCGCGATGCTAGCCCCGACCGGGGAGCAGAATCGGGTCACGGGAGGGGGCGCGGAGGCTGCCGTGAAACACGCCCGGTTTCGTGGCAGCCTTCACGACTCTCCGCCTTTGCGGAGAATCGCACCCACGGTGTCCAGGCATCACGGTCTGATTGGGACGTTAGGCAATGACTCCCTTTCCAGAGACTCGCGCCCAAAGTGTTTCTTGGTGACCAGAATTAGATGCACTATTCAAACTACAGTCTAATTCGAGTACAAAGTTTGATGATAACCTGCTCTATGGGTATGTAGTTCAACATCACATTAGCTTTACTGTCGCTGTTCTCCATTAATTTGATGTGTTTAGCCTTCAAACCAGGTCACTTTGAGCATCATTCTTAGCTCATTTAAATCAACCTTTGAGTTCATCTGTTGTGGTTGGAGTGATCTGCACTCGATGAATAAGACCAAGAGTCAGATCAACTTTACAGATATTTTGGAGAGTGTGAATGATTAATATAAGCAAGTTATATGTCTATGCACACAACAGCAAGAAACATTCAGACTATGAGCATCACTAGGCAAGGTTATTCCTAAAGCTGAGCTCATTCACCTCACAGAGGGTATCATAACACATTGATACCTTTCTTGAGATGTACTTTGTTCTACAGTTTATTTGTCGACATGGACCAGGCCCAACAGGATGCCCAGGCAGCAGGATTCATCAACGGGATGGCCCAGATCTAGGACCATCATGGAGTGCCCTACATTAACAGGATGGGGTTCCACTCCCTGAACGTCCAACTTGTGCGTGACCACCACCTGAAGATCATTAACGTATGTGCATGATTCCCAGGGAGTGTGCACAACAGCTACATCCTGTGCAGTCGGACGTCCCCAGCCTCTTCGAGGTGCATCCCAGGATGGCTAGTTGGCTCTTGGGGAATAAGGGATACCCGCTGGGGACATGGCTAATGAAACCAGTATGGAGGCCTGTGACTGATGTGGAGACCCGCTATAACAAGGCCCATGTGGCCACCCGGGCTGTCATTGAGTGGTGCATCGGACTGGTCAAAATGTGGTTCCAATGCCTTGACTACACTGTTGGTGCCCTGCAGTACACTCCCTGAAGGGAAGCCCACTTTGTGGTGGTCTGCTGTGCCCTCCATAGGTCGCTCCACTGCCCTCCACAACCTGGCACAGCAGTGGAGCAACGTGCTAGAGGTGAAGGGGGAGGTGAATGGGGCCACCACCGAGGAGGAAGCGGGTGAGGGGCCGCCGGACCAGGAGGGGCAGGAGGACGAACCTGAGGAGGACCCACAGGACCAGCCGGAGATGGAGGACAGCAGCAAGGGTCTGCCAAGTCCAGAGAGCCAGGGAGGCCCTCATTCTTGCCCGCTTCGCATAGGACAAAGTGTTAGAACCAACAATTCTACGGACACGTGCTTGTAGGATTAGAATAGCGGTTTTAATATACACACAACAGAGCCAGCCTATTAGCCATTGAACTTTCGGTGAACTGGCCGGCTGACCATGTGGCACTGATCTTTTATACAGCAGCTTCCGGGGGAGGAGTCCTGGGCAGAGCCAAGGGAGAAGCCCCGTACAACTCGAGCATTCCCAGAGCTACTCCCCCTGGAGGACAGGTAGTGCAACTGCACTTACAATACAGACACGTGTATATACAGATTATAATCCGGTGTGAATCACATTCACCACACACAGCCTCGTCCGTCATTCCTCCTCCCCCTTTCCCAATCCCTCAGCCTTCCCCTTCCCCTCTCCCCCATTCCTCATCCTTCCCCGTCTCCTCCCCCTCCCCATTCCTCAGCCTTCCCCGTCCCCTCCCCCATTCCTCAGCCTCCCCCCCCCAGTCCTCAGCCTTCCCCCTCCCCGTCCTCTCCCCCATTCCTCAGCCTTCCCTGGCCCACCCCCTCCCTATTCCTCAGCCTTCCCCCTCCCCTTTCCCTCCCCATTCCTCAGCCCTCCCCTTCCCCTTCCCCTCCCCATTCCTCAGCCTTCCCTCTCTCATTCCCCAGCCTTCCCTCTCCCATTCCCCATTCCTCAGCCTCCCCCCCTCCCCATCCCCCTCCCCTTCCCCATTCCTCACCCCTCCCTTTCCCCATTCCTCAGCCTCCCCCCTCCCCTTCCCCTCCCCATTCCTCAGCCTTCCCTGTCCCCTCCCCCCTCCGTCATTCCTCAGCCTCCCCCCTCCCCCATGCCTCAGCCTTCCCCCTCCCCTTCCCCTCCCCATTCCTCAGCCTTTCCCATCCCCTCCCCCTCCCCTTCCCTTCCCCATTCCTCAGCCTTCCCCCTCCCCTTCCCCTCCCCCATTCCTCAGCAGTCCCCGTCCCCTCCCCCTCCCCTTCCCCTCCCCCATTCCTCAGCAGTCCCCGTCCCCTCCCCCTCCCCTTCCCCTCCCCCATTCCTCAGCAGTCCCCGTCCCCTCCCCTCCCCTTCCCCATTCCTCAGCCTTCCCCCTCCCCTTCCCCATTCCTCAGCCCCAGGGTAGCGGGGGGTACACGGGAAGTGGAGGGAGGTAGGAAGAGACATCCAGAACCTCCATGTGGGGGAGCCAGGGCAGGAGATTGGTGCTCGGCCTGCATTGCAGAAGAAAGTGCCAGAGGTGCATATTTCTCGAGAGCAATGTTTTTTAATGCTATATGTGTCCATAACAGCCCCAATCTCACGATGGTGCCGCCCCACTCTCTGCATCCCTCATTCCATCCCTTTCCCCCACCGCACCCTCCCCCTTACTCCGCACTGCCCCCCCCCCCCCCCCCCCCCCCCCCCCCACAGTGACTTCTTAGTGATCCTTAATGTGCTCCACCACTGCATCTAGCTGTGTCCCAGGATGCACATCAGAGGCAGAGGCAGCCTGCTGCCTACTGTGGCCTTCGATGCCCCGGTTGCGTCCACAAGGGGCCCAAGCTGACTTGCCAGCGGCACATGCCCCACCATGCCACCCTGTTGCCGGTGCTGACTCCGAGAAGCGCCACTGTCAGGCACCCAGCGCCCCCTCCTCTCGGTCAATGCCCATAGGGCCCTCGGGTTCACCTCAGACTGAGGGGCATCTGGATCGATCCACGGCTGCCCCTGCACCATCTGGCACTGCCAGCCCTGTTGGCTCCCCAATGTCTGCAACACAGTGTTGACGCCCTTGCCAACGCTCCTAAGTGACTGGGACATGCTCGGCAGTGCCTCAGCAATGCCCACCTGACACTAGAGACTGGGGCATGCTCTGAAGCGCCTCATAAAGGTCCACCTGGTACTGGGTCATGTCCCCCAGCAACTGGGACATGCTGTCAAGGCGCTCAGCCATGGCCGTCACCAACTGAGCCTCGCCTTGGACACCTCCATTCATGTCGTGCACCAGGCTCTCCACTGGGGTCACCACCCAACAGTGTCAGCCTCGGTGCCATGCATTGTTGGCGCCATCTCCTGTGCCCGTAGCCTCTGGGGCTCCTCCAATCAGCTATGGACCTGCTGCAGAGTCGCTTACATCCCCCTCCGAATCTCATGTCCACATCCTAGCGCCCGCATCAGCTCCTGGTAAACCTTGTCCAGAGGCTCAGCATCTGACTGGGACCCAGCTGGGTACTACGTATGTTCCCAATCGGAAACCATGGTTTAATCGGGAGATTCACTCCCTACTGAAGGCCAGGGGCGGGATTCTCCGCTACCTGGCGGGGCGGGGGGTCCAGGCGCCAAGGAGTGGCGTGAACCACTCTGACGCGGGCTGCCCCAAAGGTGCGGAATCCTCTGCACCTTCAGGGGCTAGGCCTGCCCCGGAGTGGTTTGCGGCGTGCAGGCCGGCGGGGAAGGCGCCACTCCAACTGGCGCCGAAGGGCCTCTGCCGGCCGGCGTGAGTTGGCGCATGCACGTGAGCGCTAGCACGTGCTGGCGTCATCCCAGCGCATGCGCAGGGGGGGGGTTCATCTCCCCGTCGGCCATCGCGGAGGACCACAGCGGCCGCGCAGAACAATAGAGTGCCCCCACGGCACAGACCCGCCCGTGGATCGGTGGGACCCAATCGCAGGCCAGGCCACTGTGGGGGCAACCCCCGGGGCCAGATCCCCCAGTGCCCCCCCCCCCCCCCCCCCGAGGACCCCGGAGGCCGCTCGCGCAGCCAGGTCCCGCCAGCAAATATCTGGTGTAACATATGCCGGCGGGACCCGTCGAAAACAGGCGGCCACTCGGCCCATCACGGGCCGGAGAATCACCGGGGGTGGCCACTGCCGGCGTGGGGTCGGAGAATCCCGCCCCAGGTCTGAGACATTCAAGACAGGTGACCCTGACCTATACAAGAAATCAGATACGAACTCCGCAAAGTCATCAGGGATGCCAATAGATGATATCAGACTAAGCTCGAGTCACAGACTGACGACACAGACTCTCGTCGGTTGCAGCAAGGCTTAAACAGCATAACGGGCTACAAAGGAAAGCCGAGTCAAATCTCTGGCAGCAGCACACCCCTCCCTGGTGAACCCGTTTTGAGCGGAAACTATCAAACTGTTGTCTACTATCCCTCAGCAGCCTCGGACACACCCATACCTACTGTCATTGCTTCCAAAGTCAGATCGGCCTTCTTGAAAGTGAACCTTTGGAAAACAATGAGTCCTGACGGAGTCACTGGTTGTGCACTCAGATCCTGCATTGCCCAAATGTAAGATGTCCGTGAAAAGGACATCTTCAACCGCTCCCTACTCCATTCCAAAGTTCCCACCTGCTTCAAAAAGACCACCATCAAACCGCTGCCAAAGAAGAACCAGGCAACATGACTCAACGACTACCGTCCAGTGGCCTTGACATCAATCATTATGAAGTGCTTCGAGAGATTGGTCATGAGACCAATCAACTCCATACTCCCAGAATGTGTTGATCAACTACAATTCGCATATTGCCACAACTGGTTCACAGCAGACACTAACTCCCTGGCCCTACACTCATCCCTGGAGCATCTCGGCAACAAGGACCCTACATCAGACTCCTATTCATTGACTACAGCTCCGCCTTCAATGCCATAATCCCAGCCAAACTCATTTCAAAACTCCAAAACATAGGACTTGGCTCCTCCCTCTGTAACTGGAGCCTCGACTTCCTGATCCATAGACCACAATGGGTAAGGATAAACAACAACACCTCCTCCACAATTGTCCTCAATAACGGGGTCCGTAAGGCTGTGTACTTAGCCCCCTACTATACTCGCTGTACGCAAACAAATGTATGGCAAAATTTGGCTCAACTCCATCTACAAGTTTGTTGATGACACGATGGTAGTGGGTCGAAACTCGAACAATGATTGTCAGAGTACAGGAGGGAGATAGAGAACCTAGTGGCATGGTGTAATGACAAGAATCTCTCCCTCAACCTTAGCAAAGCTAAGGAGTTGCTTATTGACTTCAGGAAGCAAAGCATCATACACACTGCTGTCTGCATCAATGGTGCCGAGGTGGAGATGGCTGACAGCTTCAAATTCCTAGATGCGCACATCACCAATAATCTGTCTTGGTCAACCCACGTCGACGTTATGACCAAGAAGCCACAATGATATACCTTCAATTATGACACGAGAGAATGTACTCATAAAACGAAGGCTTTAATGAACAGAGAACTTCGCCAGCCGGGAAGATGAGTGCTCACTGAGCGCTGCCCACAGGACGTCGCCTTATATCCGGCCCCTGGGAGGTGGAGCCCCCCGGGGTTCCAAACCGGTCTTCCTGGGACATCACGTGCATGATCTTAAAGGCACATTACCCATTCATCACATTCACTGCCTATTTAAGAAAATCACAGAGTCCATCGGGGGTGAAGTGGGGTCACAGGTCCATTCTCTTTGGAGGCCTGATCGTCCTTGTCGACTTTCACAGCTCGGGCGGTGGTGCGGCGGACACGGACGGCTTTGATGAGGGTACATCCAGGAGCACAGTGGTCGGAGCTTTTGTGCAGTGCGGGGTAGGGGGCAGCGCCAACCCCTGACTGTGCTCCAACAGCGATCTCCTTACTCGCGGGGTCTTATCGTCCACACAAAGCCCGTAATGATCCTACTCACCCGCTTAAAAAGGCCTTAGGGATGAAGATATGGAGGAACTGAAAGACAAACAAAAATCTGGGGAGGATAGTAATTTTCACCGTCTGCACCCTCCCTGCCAGTGACAGCGGGAGCATGTCCCACCTTTTAAAGCCCCCTTCCATTTGCTCCACCAACCGGGTCAGGTTAGCCTGTGCAGGGCATCCCATTTCCTGGCCACCTGTATACCCAGGTAACAAAAACTTTTCTCTACCATCCTGAGCGGCAGCTCTTTCAGTCACTCCTCCTGGCCCCTTGGCCTGGATCACAAACAACTCGCTCTTTCCCACGTTCAGTTTGTACCCTGAAAAACTACCAAAATCCCTCAGGATCCGCAGAACCTCCCCATCCCCTCCACAGGGTCCGAAATGTACAGGAGCAAATCATCTACTTATAGCGAGACCCGATGGTCCACCCCCCCCCCCCCCCTCCTCCCCGAACCAGTCCCCGCCAGTTCCTTGCGGCTCTCAGCGCCATAGCTAGTGGTTCTATAGCTAGGGCAAATAGTAACAGGGAGAAGGGAAACCCCTGCCTCGTTCCCCATTGAAGCTCGAAGTACCCCGGCCTCAGCCGGTTTGTACATACACTTGCTACAGGTGCCTGGTACAGCAATTTCACCCAGCCAATAAAGCCCTCACCAAACCCGAACCTCCCCAGCGTTTCCCAAAGATACTCCCACTCCACGCGATCAAAGGCTTTCTCTGTGTCCATCACTGTTACCACCTCTGCCTCCCCTCCCTCTGAGGGCATCATAATAATATTCAAATTTCTCCGGACATTGGTATTGAGTTGTCTGCCTTTAACAAACCCATCAATTCTTGTGGCCAGAATCATAGCGCGCAATTTGGCATCCACGTTTAAAAGCGAAATCGGCCTGTATGACCCACAATGTTCCGGGTCCTTCCCTCGTTTAAGAATGAGTGAGATCAAAGCCTGTGACATTGTTGAGGGGAGGGTTCCTTTCTCTCTAGCCTCATTGAAGGTCCTCATCAGGAGTGGGCTCAATATTTC